>NW_026000093.1:20640810-20743603 GCF_001458135.2 Marmota marmota marmota
TTTTTTTAAAAACCATAGAAAGCCAGTGCTATAGGATATGCCTGTAATCCCAACAGCTCAGAGGCTGAGGCAGGGGGATCGAAAGTTCAAAGCCAGTCTCAGCAGTAGTGAGGTACTAAGCAACTCTGTGAGACCCTGTCTCTAAATAAAAAAGACACAATAGGGCTGGAGATTTGGCTCAGTGGTTGAATGCCCCTGAGTTCAATCCCTGGTACCCCACCCCGCCAAAAAAAGAAAGACTAAGCTCCTCCCAGCCACATTTTCTGTTTTTTTTTTTTAATTAAACAAAGTGAAAAATGATATTACTTAAGTAAGCAAATATATTAATGATTCTTATGGTTTGTTAAATGATGGACCTGGCATGGTGGTTCCAGCTAACTGGAAGGCTGGGGTGGGAGAGGTGATTGAGACCAGAGGCTCTCAACCCACCTAGACAACATAGAAGACCCTGTCTCAAGCAAAACAATGACATACCTTATCCTTTCTATCCCTTAAACAATGGAAATTTTCTGAGGACCAGTATCTTTGTTGTCTTTTCTCTAAATTCTTTATGCCTCGTAGCAAATTGCCCAGTTGTGCCCATGTGGTTGTTACTCTATAAATATCTGCCAGTGGAGGGACGGGGTAACTAAACAAGGGGGCCTTTCCTGTGCTGTTACCAGACTCCCAAGGAGCAGCTTTTCTGGGAAATGTCTCCCTCACTATCCCACAGGCAAGAAGTCAGAACATGAAGGTGCAACCTGCCCACTCTCAGTAAGGGTGACATATCAGCAGGTACATCCTGCCAGGTGCCCAGCATGGTGGGGTTCCAAGGAGCCAAAGGAAGAAGGAGGACTCCCTTCTTCACATCCTCATTGTCCTGCATCCCTAGTCCCCCTAAATCCACCAATGGTTTGCTCTTCTTGCTCAACATGCTGCCTTTCCTTGCCCAGTGCAGCCCTTACTGTAAATACCAACACATTAATTCAAATGTGCCAGCATCAACATTTTTAATAGAACAAAATTAGCTTTCATGTCTTCTTATAAACAACAACAACAAAAAAAAAACACACACAACAGGATATATAATACAGCAAAAAAAGCAAGATCCTGAATAAGTGGAAAATCACATTTCCCAGTCAAACTCTCTTTGATTCCATTCCAAAATTTTATATGATAGTAAAACTAATGAACTCAGCATTTCAAAATGCAGGCCCAGCATAATTCATCACTGACCCAGGAGGTACAGGACTGTCTACAAAGTTGGAGATAATAGCTTTTGTGGTATGCATGATTTAGCAACTTTACCAAATTGCTTCCTGCCCCGCTCCAGGGTCTGGCTTCCCTGCAGAGGTAACATGGGGGATGGCTTTCAATTCCTGAAGTTGAGCCTCTGAGGTCAGAGACTTAAGGAACCAAAGAGACTAGAACCCAATCAAAGAAAGTTCTAGAATATGAAATGTTGCAACCATTCTTTCCCTTCCTAACATGGAAATACTCACCTCTTGAGCTCCCCAGGAGCACTCTCCTGAACCATGGAACCTTACTCTCCTCTCCACTGTGCCCCATCATCCCTTGTCCTGGGATATGTGCTCTGGCAATGCTATTTCACCTCCCACCCCTGGAGCCCAGTGCTGTTCTCACCTGAGTGTCACTATAATGGCTGACGGTTGGGCACATGCTGTGATGAAGGTGACTATGAAAAGAAAAACTAAGAATGGGATCAGGGTGTTGCAGGTCCGTTTGCACTTCCCTGACACAGCATAGCCATTCTCGTTGAGATATGTTTTGACGATAACCACTCGGAGCTGGCCTCGCTGTCCCACTGTGGGCGGAGTGATCACTTGTCTACTTTGGACGCAGGTGCATTCTGTATAATTCCGAATCTAAGTGAGCAAATACAGTTAGGTTGTGTGCCAATCAAAAGGAAAATGTGGCATAGGACTATTAAGACAAAGTGAACTAAAATATTCTACAATAGTTACTGCAGCATTTTAAAAATGCAAAATATTTCACTGAAAACACCCTCCTCACTGATAATAGTAAGGAATCAAAGCATGTGTCTAACAATATCAGAATCTGCCAGTTAAAACTGCTTAAACCTAAACTTTTCTAAGAAGCTGTCAACAATTCTATGATGTTTACATTCTGTAAGCTCAATTTGGGTTGTAAACCTAAGCTGCTCAGATTGTTTGAACTCTTGGGCTTTCCAATTATAAAAGCCTCTTAGAAACAGGAACCCAGCCTGATCTTTACTCACGCTTACCAGAGTACCTAGCACAACCCTGATCACCTACCACAATGCTGAGCACATAGTGGAACTGGGTCTAAAGTAAATATCTGCTAAATAAATGGAAAAGAATTCGTAACACAATCATGATGGCTTCAGTACAAATAATAGTGAGCTTCTCATTAGTTGTTCTAGTTTAAACACCTTTTGAATCTCCTTTAGTTATCTGGTGAACTCCAAGCTATGGATGAATAACCCACTCCATGAATGTAACTTAGGTCTGGTGACCATGGCCCAGCTTAGTGCTGTTCCTAGACTTTGTCAGGAAGCACTGGTGCACCCAAAATCCCTTGTCCATTTTTTTCCAACAAATATCTGTGAGTCCACACTGACAGGCTAGATGCATTCAAGGGACTGATGCTACAGAAGAGTGAAAGAGACAAAATTCTCTGTTAACTACCAAAATTTTCTTAGTGAAGTGAAAAGTGAAACTTCATTGGGTGTTACTTATACAAAAACCAAAATAAGCCAACAAATGTTTACTCGGTCAATTAACCTTCCTTGTTTATTATGTTGCATTTTACTGAATGAAAATCAGTGAACTGGTCCATGTGGTGAACACTTGGAGCAACAGTAAGAATGGGGGTAAAGGTGGGTGCTGTTTGACCATCTTTGTACAAAGGACCTCCAGTCTTCTTAAAAGAAAGAGAGGAACCTGAGAAAGAGCTTGGCCACTGAGAGAGACAGATCTCACCCTCCCTCTCAGCACAGTCACACACTGGAGCTCACCAATTACATACAGGGAACCAGCAACAGGATTCTCAATTTATCACTCTAGTTCCAAACTCGGAAATCAAAAAAAAAAAAAAAATGACATCTTCAAAACATTCAGTCAATGGTTTAATCCCTATCACCTGCGCAGAACAAGCAAACGCATATTAACCTTTCAATTAAAGCAGTGCCCTCCGATCTGTTCTTATGCAAAGAATCAAACCAGGCTCCATAAAGAATGGAGTAGAATACGCAAAACTTCTCCCACAGTATGACAGCCTATTTATAACTCACAGAGGAGGGAATTCTCAAAATAGCCTATTCTTGAACAGAAATATCTTTACTCTGAAACTTAAAAAAAAAAAAAGTCTGAACCAACCAGTGGAACTCCATATCATATACAATAACAAAACTGGGAAGTTATACTCCATGTATGTACAACGTGTCAAAATACGTTCTGTCCTCATGTATAACTAAAAAGAACAAATGAAAAATTCTTTAAAAGAGTCTGAACCAAACTGATAGTTTGTGAAAAATTGCCATTGCCCATCTTCCCAGAATCAGGGGAGGTGTTTTCCTGTCTCTTCCACCAGCACAAACTATGGTCTTCTTGACCTTCAAATCCATTACAGGGGCCCTGTCAGAAAACAAATGGAAGGCCAGGAGCCCAATCTTATCAAGTTTCACTGAGTTGACATGGAATGTAAAGTAGAGAGGGCTGATATGGAACCAAATCTCTACACTTAAACACTCCCATCCTCCCCAGCAAAACCATGAGAGCAATGCATAACTCCCTTTCCACAAGGTGTTTATCCGAAGTACTTTGTAGGTTATTTGGAGCCTCTTGAAAAAGGAGACTGAAGTCATCATGGTTGCATATGAATTCTATCACGTCCCTGTCACAATACGTTGGATTAACAACAAAAGAGGAATTTAGGAAATATACTCACCCCAGTGCTAAGATTACCGCTGTTAACACAGCCAGCCAGACAGGGGTTAAAGTACGTAATTCCATCTGATCCACACACTGGCTCATATTCATGAATCTTACAACCACAATTAACATTGCAGCTTCCTGTCAGGTTCCTGTGAGGCATGGTCAGAGAAGGTCTGAGAGAAAGGAAACAAGCCAGGAGCAGAATTAAAATGAAAGCAAGAGGAAACACCTTGATATTTAGTGATTTGTCCACATTAGCAAAGATGTTCTCATTCATCAAAGCTACAGCATCATGAAACAGCTGCCCTCCGTCATTACAGGAATTTACAACACAACACAAAAAGTTTCAGCTTTCTAGTATTGCGGATTCAGTAGTTTTTTTAGATCAAATTATCTGTCCCGACTCAATTTTATCCTTCACCTTGATGCTACAGAACTGGTCCTATGTGTAGGCCCAATAATTTGAATTTTTATATAACTCCTCATTTACTGTAAGCACTTGGCTGTATGTCTTAACATATTTGGGCTGAAACTCCTTTTTAAAATTTTTAATTTATTATTGTCATTGTTATTATTATTAGTGTGCTGGGGATTGAGTCCAAGCCTTATGCAGGCTAAGCAAGCATTCTACCATTCAGTCCTATTGTTTGGTTTGGTACCAGGGATTGAACCCAGGGGCGCTTAATCACTGAGCCACATCCCCAGCCGGTTTTATTTTTCATTTTGAGACAGGGTCTCACTAAATTGCTTAGGGCCTCGCTAAATTACTGAGGCTGGCTTTGAACTTGAAATCCTCCTGCCTCGGCCTCTGAGCCCCTGGGATTACAGGTGTGCACCCACTGTGCCCAACTTTACTTCACTTTTAATTAACATAGAAGAATTGTACACATTTACAAAGTACAATATGATGTTTCAATACATTGTGTGATAATCAAATCAGGGTAAATTACCATATCCTCCATCTCAAACATTTATCAATTTCTTAAACTGGTAAAACAGAGAAAATACTTTTCAGTATTGAACCAACAACATCATTGTGAGCACATAAATACATCAATCAGAGTTATCAATATTGGTTCCTTTAAACAAAAACTTTAATGGTTCTGGAATAACTTCTCAAAGAAAGAGATGGAACCTGGGAGATCAAAAGGAATGATTTGCAAAGATGATTGGTTAGAAATCACATCACCAGTTGGATTCAAACAAGAATGATTAAACTAGCTCTTTACTCAGGAATACCCAAATGAAGATGCACAGTCAAATGTGGTGGGAATTTTTTTTTCCATAATATCATGGAGTCTGATAGAAAGAAATGGTACACTGTGAAAGCTCTCAGAAAATCAATTCTGGCAATCAGTATAAAGGGAGTAGTGAACCAATGGAATACAGGGCAGGGGAGAGAAGTGCAAAAAATCAGTGTGGAGCAGAGGCAGGCTGGTCCCCAGAGGAGACCACAGAGGAATGGAAGCAACCACAGTGCTCATAATCATGACTCTGTGCTTCTGTCATCACACCACCCTCCATGAATCACCGATGAAATATTGTTCCTAAAGCTAAATGACTTAGCAAAAGCATATCCTTCACTCATCCATCCATCACACATCCATTCAAAAAATATTTTGGAATATCTGTATGTGCCACAACCTATCTTTAATGACTATGTTAGTGCTATTTATCCAGTTGCATAGTCCATCCCAATCCTTATAGTAACCTATAAAATTAAAGTGTTGTTTGTTCCAAGGCTTTTCCCCTCCCTGGCCTTTCACTGATAACTGAATTCTCAGATGTCAGTGGGAGAAACAAATTCAAAGCAATATTGAAGTTCTATCAAGAAAGCCTTCTAACATGAAAGTGATATCAATCCTGCTCTTCATTCATGTCATTCCACAGAAAACAATTTATCACAAGACTTTGGTAACCATTATGTTCATTACTGTTCATATCCAAACATTTTAAAGTTTGAATATACCTAACTAAACAAAATAACTCTAGACCAGTGGTTCTCGACTGGGTCAATTTTGCTTCTCCCCACACCCCGCCATGAGAACATTGGGCAATTTTGGTTGTCACAACCACGGGGATGCTATTGGTAACTAGTAAATAAAGGCCAGGGATGTTGCCGAATATCATGCAATGCACAGCACATCCCCCTACCTCTCACAATAAAGAACAATCTGGACCAAATGTCAGTAATGCTAAGAATAAGACCTCAGACCAATGACCATATGCCAGGCCAACTACCTATCCCATCCTACCGAGGATGAAATGGCTTAGGACACCAAGACGTTCACCCTAAAGCTAGTAGTGCATGTTAACTGATTTTAACTGCTATCATATGAAAAGTATTCAGTGGGAACGAATATTCTCTTTACCAGCTCTTTAAGAACCAAAATGCAAGCCAGGACCACCTAAAATGGGTTTTACATGCCTGCACACTTAGTCACGAAAAATGGCAGTCTTCAATATTGTACCATGGGTTACTAGTGTTGCTATTTACTTGGTATTTCCTATTAACAAAGTGCTTTTACTTCATATATGGCCACAGAGTTCAAAAACCTTGTCCTTTAAGAATATGTACCTCCAAGAAGAAGGAACCTGAAGAAAACATCAACATGCTGGAGACAAACTGACCACAGGAAGACAAAAACCTCCATGAGGTTAGGAGACAGAGGCACAGTCTCAGGTCACCCTGGGTATGTTTGCTTTTCTCAGGGATCATGGGGATACAAAAAATGGTACCATATGAAAAGCTCTAAGAAAATCAAATTAGGCAACAAATTTAAGTACCAGTGAAAGGAAGTGGGCCTTCGTGAAAAGTCACTAGGGGAAAAGACAGTTGTGGAACAAAAGAGAAAGCTGCTGACGAGGTTCACCCTTTACACTATGCTGATTAAAATAGAAACTTTCTTCAGAAATAATGTCTTCTTTGATTTTAATTCACTCTCCAGAAAACAACCTTGATTCTAATAATAGTGCAAGCGTTTAAACCTGAATAACAATATTTCACTAACAAGAAATGAACCCTGGATGGCAGCAGAAATGCACAAGAAGTACTTACTGTGGACTGCACTTATCCTTGGGCACAGGGTTCACACACCACCTTTCCAAAGAAATGAAAGCATCTCTGGCAACACAGTTGCTTTCCAAATGAAATATTCATTTTAACTCATAAATCAATGTAAGTTTTGATTTCAAATAAGGCAAAGGGCCTTGCTAGCAAATGCCTCATAATTGCATGTTCCAAACTGCTAGCTTGAGAGTCACACATCTATATTACTATAAAAATCATGGAATTATAGAGACAGAGAGATGGAAGGGGTCTCTGAGATTAGCTAGTACGTTTGCTAATTTTAAAGAATACGGAATGCTAAGAGATGGAGTGATGTACCTCAAGAAAATCTAAGGAGACAAAAAAGAGGTGGAGGGAATTAGAAGGAAAATATAACAGCAATATTGCCCCACTTTTATCAAATCAATGTTTATTTAAAGTGATATATAGAAACAAAACAGATTTTAATATAAGTAAAAGAAAAAAAATCTCTGCCATAAGGCCATTACACCTGAGTATGTAAGAACACAGTTGCCCTAAACACACACACACACACACACACACACACACACACACACACACACCAGCAGTTGTGTCCCATCACCTACCCTAAGACCTAAAAACCACTTGAACTTCCCCAGCTAACACACTTCTTCCGGTGTCTATAATTCAATGAGGAGATCCCTCACCTTTTTGTCCTCATTGATCCCTATCAAAAGATATGACAATTTAATCATATTAAAAGATATGATAGGAACCTGTGCATACTGTGTTCAAGTCTCATGGAGGAAAGGAGTATGATCCACACACTGAAACACACTAATCAGTTAGGGGGGAAATGTACACTTGTCATAATTTCTTAATCTTTATTAATTGATCTCAGCCCTCAAGAAAAATTCAATTAGAATGTCTCAATTCCACTTAAATTTTTGGCTTTGTATTAAAATTCTTCCTTGACTATATAAAGCTATGCAACTTCAGGTTTATAGTTATTATTATCCTGATACTCATCATTATCACTTAAAACTCACATTAGCAGAGCTCCATTTTTCCTCTATTCAGTGTGCACTGAGATCTCTACACATAAGTTAGCCCATTCATTCCTCATGAGAACTACAATTGCTCTTCCTGGTCAAGCAAAGAAACTGGATTTGAGAAGGCAGGTACTGCCCAAAGTCACACATTTATCTAGAATGAGTCAGAAATGGACTTAAATCCAGTTTTATCTACCTCCATAGTGTGTCCTCTCAAGTCTCTATGCTAGCAGGGCAGTTTTATGTAACTGTCCACAGTTTTGCTTTCTCTAGCACAAGTCTTCTGGGTAGCTTATCCTGCTTCCTTCTTCCTGGAGAAGGTTCTAATGTTGCTTTCGTGACACAGCTTTCAGTGATCCTGAGTATTAGGCTTAGAAAGACCTGGGTGTAATTCCATCTCCACAATTCACAAAGGCGATGAACTTTGTAAAACAGATATCCAAATATCTCCATCACACAGTTGTGAAAGGGATTTGGTGAATAAACATATGTCCAGTGTCTAGCAATGTGCCTCGAACATACAGGCTCTAAGGTGTTGATATTCTCTCCACCAACATGTGGCAGAAGTATTAATGGATAAAAGTTACAGAATCACAGGCTGGGATTGTGGCTCAGTGGTAGAGCACTTACTTGCCTGGCATGTGTGGGGCCCTGTATTCGATCCTCAGTACCGCATATAAATAAATAAATAAAATAAAAGATCTATTTACAACTAAAAAATATTTTTTTAAAAAGTTACAGAATCACAAACATGAATCGTACTAAAGGTCTCCATTGTGTTTTTCTTTTCAAAAAACAAAAAGTATTTTTTTTTTGCTCCTACAGAGAATAATGGGAAAAGAACTAGCTTGGACTCTAGTTTCAGGCCTGCCATTTGGTAGCTGCAGGACCTTGGGTCAGAGCTTTTCACCTGTGCTATCATGGACCCTTCCTGCCTACACAGAGAGCAAGGATAATCAGTGAAAGGTAGTATATGATAACAGCACAGGTTCACTAGAGGGATGTGGTTGTATAAGTTGTGATCACGGCACCCAGTTGTTATTTCTATTGTTAAAGTTTTCTTCTGCTTTTTAGCCAGAAAATTCAAACCAGGTAGAACGTGACACCTGCATATAATAACTCATAATTTATACAAACCATCTCTTCAAATACAGAATCAGTTTTAATAAAATGATGTTCCTTGTGTAGTGTTTCAAAAGACCTTTTTTATTAAAATAATACTTATTTAATATAGAAATTTTAAAAATACAAAAGAACTAAAAATTTAAACTTATCCATAATACCACTGCTCAGGGTTTCTGGTTTTCTTTCAGTCTGCAGCTAGATCAACATTAACATACTGTTATCAAGATCATATATAGAATTCTAAATTCTATTTTATTTCCTGCTCACATTACATAGTGAATAATTTTTCTATTAATTATGTTAATATAAGGCTATGGACTGGTAAATTTGATCCTGAATATAATAATCATGGGTGTTTTTTATATAAAAGCCTTATTATGTTTTATAGAGATATTATGCACTCTTACAGACTTCAATATTGATTTGTTTAGATCCTAATTACAAAATTTAAAACAAAATGGAAAGAAAGTTTGCTCATATTTCTTATCCTCTCCCTATCCCTAAAATGAAGAAAAAGCAAATTTTGCTTCTATCTCCAAACAGAGCCCAAAACAGATGGCATCAGATACCTCCAGGTAGAAATATAACTTATTAAGCTAAGCCTATTAATAAAATAGCTAGGATAATCTAAAAATACATATACCTAAGATCCTTTAAGCAAACTTTCTTCCCTCTAATTTTCAGTAATGTCCTTTGAAATTAGTAATATTTGTAATAAAGAAATTAGTAATGACTATAATAAAAGATTTTTAACCATGCAAAGTATTTAAACAGTAAGGAAAATCTTCATTGATGAGGCAGTCCGTGAAACACAGATGAGGAGATGAATGGTGTAATTAGAGAATTTAGGAGTGATCTAGCCAGAAATGCCAGATACCTAGGAAGGCTGGTACATTAAACACGCCGTATTGACCATCTCAAGAACAGGTGTGGTGGGAAGGAAGATGAGAGGCCCCCATGGGAAGCTGAGGCAAAGGGATGGATTAGTAGACTATTTAATTTCTGTGTTCTGAATACTGTGGGGGCAAACCTACTCTCAGAGAAGAAACTTACAACTCTTGAGATTTGGGAACTGAGTGGGACTGGGTGCACCACCCTTTCCAACAGCCACTGCCCAGACAGAAAGTTATCATTTCCCCATCAGGTGGCAGCTCAAGCAATCACCCCTGAGAAAGTTTGGGCCCTGTAGCTGAAGTCACATAACCAGAAGATGATACAATAGATTCTAAGTTCAAAGACATGACATTTGAAAAATGAAAGATAATAATGCTAGAACTATTAAATGATTTATCAAGACATAGAACTGGTTAGAAATTTTGTACATCAGATTTAACTCAATTTTTAGAAATTATTTGACAAAAAGATAGAGTGAGGAGCGATAGCTTACAGTCGACAATGTATAAGGATAAAGTCTTACTTCAGCCACAGCTATCATAGTAAATGCCAGCTCTTTCGGCCACAGGATCATTAGGACATACCCGTGTGAGACACAATTCAGATGCAGAGGGGAAAGTCATACACATGTTCTAACTAAAACCTCAGGGAAATTATGGGTGCTGGGAATGGAACTACTTGAGTTGGAGATGAGCCAGAATATTAGCTACAGTTCCTGGGATCTTTCAAAATGAAAACTCAATTGGATTCTCAAATACAAAGTTTCTTCTTTTAAAATTTTTCATTTTATTATGTTTGAAACACTTAACGAGCGATTACCCACTTCACAGTGTTTTTTTTTTATTTTGGTGTTGGGGGGAACCCAGGCCTTTACACATGCTAAGCATGAACTCCTGTTGTGCTGCACCCCAGGCCCACCACTGCACAGTTCTGTGTGTACAGAACAGTACTGCTGACCACAGGTACAATGTTGTACGTCAGATCTCTAGAGGTTATTCATCTCTTAACTCAAACTTTAAGCTTGTTGATTAGTAACTTCCCATTGCCCCTCCCTAGCACCTGACAACCAGCATTCCACTCTTTGAGTCTATGAATTTGTCTGTTTTAGATACCTCATGTGAATGGAGTCATGCAGTATTTGTCTATGACTGGCTTGTTTCATTTAGCTTAATGCACTCTAGGTACATCCATTTTGTAGCACATAACAGAATTTCCTTTTTTAAGGCTAAATAGTTTTCTATTTTGTGTATACATACACATATATGTGACATACATGTACATATTATATATAATATGTAGTTCCTATATCACATATAATATGTATATCACTTATTCTTTATTCATTCATGTATCATAGACATATAGGTCATTTCCACATTTTTGATATCAAATCTGAATTATATTAGGGAACCATTAATAACACCTCTTCTACAAAGAGACTGTGACTTCCTTTTGGGTCCCCAGGAAAAGATCATTCTCCTAAAACTCCTCAAGCCTGTCCCAGACAGTTAGGTGGCTCAAGAGTACTTGATGCTAACACAAAGGTGGGTCAGTTATTAAATCCTATAAGGTAAAAATCACCATGCAAAACTTTGAGAAATGTAGTTAGCATATATATTGTGCTCTCTTCTTTATGCTTTTCCCCTTCTTTCAGAAAAGTTTAATAATCAGAAACACTGCATTCAAAATCAGTGAACTCTGTATGACTGCAAGCATATTTCTCTTCATATTAAAAATGATAAAATATCATTAAATAGCTATTAGTTGCTGACTCTTAAGTGTCTTATCCCATTCTAGCTTTTCTATGATTCTAAGGGAGAGGTCCTATTATCAAGTTCAGCTTAATGCTGAAGAAACTGAGGTACACTCAGGTGAGGCGGTGCAGCCTCAGGAGGCTGAGGCAGGAGGATCATGAGTTCAACCAGTCTCAGCCACTTAGCAAGACCCTGAGCAACTCGGCAAGACCCTGTCTCTAAATAAAATATGAGAAAGGGCCAGGGACGCGATTCACTGGTTAAGCGCCCCTCAGTTCAATCCTTGGTACCAAAAAAAGAAAGAAATTAAGGCACAGTGTGACTGTTGATTGATTCCAATGGAATCAAGCAACAGAAAGGTTAAGGAATTCACCAAGTACCTATTCAACCCTCACATCAATTCAACAAGATAAATACTATCTGCTTCCTCACTTTGAAAAGATAGACACCAAGCACAGAGAAGTCCAATAATTCTCCTGTGCCCATGCAGCTAGTGTGGAGCAAGGCCAAGCTAAAAACCTCTACCGCATGACTTCAGAGCTGCAGGGCTGATGCAGCAGACGAGCAGAGCTACAGCACTGCGCATGTGCCTCAGCTGCCCTGAAATATCAGGGAGCAGTGCAGAAGTGAGGAAGGTGCAGGCCAGCTCTACCACCCAATCAGTAAGAAGGTGGCGTGGACACACAGGTGTGCGCCTGTATGAAATAGGTAATGTCAACACACCTCTGTGTGGTGTTCAGAAAGAACACAAGCTCTGAAATAGGTCATCAGGGTGGATTTTGTTCCACTCCTTATTAACTGATGCCCTTGAGTAAATCACTTAATCTCTAAGCCTTGGTTTCTTACACTGAAATGTGGGTAATAATATATACGTTACAGCGATGTTGTAAGTGCTATAAGCATTACACATAAAAGACATACGTAAGTGCCAATCACTGTTCCTGAGCCAAACAGCTGCCTAACAAAGATTCCACTCTTTAGTGCCATTTTTCTCTTTATTGACTTTATAGGAAGAAAAAGAATACCAAAGTACAAGCCTTAAAATCATTCAGAGCACAATATGGTTTTTACCAGGCTGGCAGTCACATACCGTCGAGCAGGTTGGACACTGCAGAAGAGAACCCAGCCAAGGGGGGTGAAGCTGAACTGTAGCTCACACCCTACATAAAGAACAGATCCACCCCGTACACACCTTTTTCCACATTCTAAAAGTGGCATGCCTCTACTGCCGCACCATTCAAAATTGTTTATTCTTATTCATTCTCAGACTATCTTCCTAAAAGTAGTTAGGAAGCCAGAGAAATTCTCCATGGAAACTAGGTTTTTCCTTGGCTAATTCATAAACTTCACTGAAGTCAGTTTGCAAAGACCAGAACAATTAGGTTCTGCACTCCTCACGAGGTTGCTTTCCCTTGGATTATTTCAATCAACAGAAAAGAAGTGTGCCCTTAATCATGAATTTACATAACTAAGATGCACTGAGTTCTTACCAAATTCAGCAACACTATATACTTAACATCCCTGAGCAGAGGTAGAGGTCTGACATTCATTCACGATTTAAAGAAGAAGAAAAAAATAGCTCAGTTCTATTGCATGATCACAAGGGAAAGGAATAAAGACAAGAAAATAATTTTTCAGCACATTCTAAATGCTGGATTCTTTGTTAGTAAGTATAAAAACCTTCCTTTAAATAATCCTTCTAATCAAAACCATAAGTATTGTTTAAAATATCTGAATGATTTAAGCTGGATGTTGAAGATAAGGGAAGGAGACACTGGCTTCTCATTTTTTAATCTTCTGCATTATTTTAATTTTTTCACTCATATGTATTTTATTTTAATTATGCTGGGAGACATAGACATGATTACCAATTCTCATAGGAGGAAACAGAATACATCAATTTTAAGGTAACTTTTTTGGCTAAAAAATGATAGAGTCATCATTCAAAAATAATACTGTCTTAGAAAAAAGAGTTTCAGGGAAGTTCAGAGTTCATTCTTGGGAACTCTGTTTTCTCACTAATGTGGAATTGGTTGGCCACTAAGAAAAATAAAACTAGGCCAAAATGAAGGACTTGAGGAAGGGATTTTAAAAAAAGAAAGAAAAAGGATCATCATTGTGAGCTTGGGGCAGGGAGTTGACAGGGGCTAAGCAAATGGATGGCTCAGCACAGAGGAGGGCCTGCTAAGATTGGAACTCATAAATCTGTAATGGAGCCAATCAGCACAATTATATAATTTTTTCCCAGTGGACCTGGGAGAGTCCAGAAGTGGTTGATTCAGGATTGGCAGGATATACGTGGTGTTAAACAAGGGCTTTAGAAGTCTTGAGGGGACCTGTAGTTTCAAAGCAGGTAAGATACTAAGCCTGAATTCCATCTCTTCTGAGAACAAACTTAAAAGTAGAGTAAGATTAAAAGGAATTGAAAAGACAGACACCAGACCTCATGAAAACAGGGAGCAGATCCCGCAAGGGTTTATGTGCAAAGGGCAGGTGCCACTTTAGAGGGGGAGGAGCAAACCTAACCAAAGGAACCTCCACAAGGTTTTGAGCTCAAAGGCAGCAGAAGCAACAGCAGGCAAACGTGAGATGTGGAAAGGAACCCAGAGGAACTCTTCAGGCATCTGAGGGAGAGACCCCATATCAGTGGGCCCTGCCATTGGCATCCATACGCCCACCCCAAGATCCAATTCAGGAACCAGAGATTCATCAGAAAGCTCTTCTTTCAAGAACTGCAAGACATTCAAAAAGCTAAGCCTCTACACTAGACGTTGACCCCCCATTGCACCCTCTCATTCTTGTATTTGGAATGGAGGAGGAGAAGAGCAAGAGATGCTAGACTGAGTGCTGTCAAACTGCAAAGTCCAGAAAAAAACAAACAGAAAAATTGTCCCTCAAAACAAAATGATAAAATGTAAGGAACAGAAACAAAGTTGAAAAATTCTAATTATATGCCCAGAGGGACCTGAGAAGGTAAGACTGTCTTAAGACAACTTCAGGATGCTATGAAAAAGGGACACTCAGAATTCAACAAAGAAAAAGATTTTCCTCAAAGTAAAAAAATATATATGTGTGTGTGTGAGAGAGAGAGAAGAAAACAAAGTTTGGAAAAAACACCCATAGCAGAAGACAACAGCATATGAAATACGAGAGAATAAGTTCAAAACACAGGCAACCAGTCCATAAGTTGCAACATCTGATTAACAGGAATCCTGCAGAACACAAGTAAAATGAAGAGGCAAGAATGAGAAAAACTATAGTATAAGAAAATTTCCCCAAGGTAAAAAGAAAACAGACATATGTATTATATTTAAAGGGCTTAGAAAGGACTACGTACAATGAATGAATCAAGTCCAATGGAGACATCCATCATCAATCCATCCATCCACCCATTCACCCACACATCCATGCAACAAATGCCACTCATTGTTTTAGATGGCAGGGAGGCAACCATTATGCAGACAGATATAGTAACTGGTCTCAAAGAGCTCATATTTTAGAGCCAGAGACAAGAACAAAGAAAATAATTAAACAAGATCATTTCAGATAATGTTAAGTGCTCCTGCCTCAGCCTCCTGAGCCACTGGGATTACAGGCATGCACCACCATGCCTATGGGCTCCCACTTTGGTCATGATGACAGGGGACGGCTCTTCAGAGGTACTTACCCTGTTGTATAAGGGATGTTGATGCCCCCTAGATTGATGCTTTCACATCCAACAATAAATAGGGTTGAAAAACACAGTAAAGACACACCGCTGCAGATCATAGCTAATTTTGCAGATTCTCTTGCACCAAGTTTCAATTTTTTTATAATGTAGCCTCCGAGGACAATACCAACACCAGCACTGGGGACAATAATAACACCTGGAAAAAAAGAGAAGGGGAGGGTTAATTTGAACTAATATACATGATTGTTTGTCTTTTCCAATTATTCTGTTTCTGTTTGCTCATTAGTACTAGAGTAAAGAATTTTTAAATTGTTGTCATCAGTAAATAAAAGGGTGTGTGATTCTACAGTATAATATCACTTTCAACACCTAATGATCAACAAAGGATTCACATCCTGATGTTATAAAGAACGTTAACAAAGCAATAAGATAAACAACCCCTTAGAAAAATAGGCAAAACTTGAATCGAACCTTCACCAAAGAGAAAATACAGATGACCAGTGAGCACATGAAAGGCACCCACCTCATTGCTAAGAGGGAAATACAGATTAAAACCACAGTGAAACACCACTATGCACCAATGGTAAAAATTTAAGTCACAATACCACATGTTGGCAAAGATAGAGAGGGCTGGGAACTCTCCACCTTGGTGGGATGTCAATACTGACACCACTTTGAAGCATAAATTGGCATTATAGAGTTGAAAATATATACCCCAGTAACAGGCAATTCCATTTCTGGATCCATATTTTGAAGAAATTCATGCACCCAGGCAACAAAAGAGATTACAAGATATTTGAAACACTCTAAGAGCCCAAAACTGGCAATAAACCAAGTGTCCATTAACAGATACATTATATGTAATATAGTCATATAATGCAGTATATGAATATACATTCATATACTGCAATTAAAAGGAATATACTATACAGCAATTAAAAGGAAGAAATGTAGACACATATAATATGTGGCTGAATTCTACCAAGACAATGTCCAATGAAAGAAAGAAACTACAACAGAATACTATACATGACATGTTTACACTTGCAAAAAGTACTAGGAATATAGGTACATACACAGGTAATACAACTGGAAAAAAAAAAAACCTAGAAGGTAATTGTCATAAGAGCCAAGATAGTAGGGGAATCAGTGATAGGAAAGAAGGGGTTCCTCTGGTGTTGAAAACATGCCATTCCATAATCTGGGTAATAGCTACTGCTATGGCCTGAATGTCCCCCAAAAAATTCATATGTTGACATCCTAACCCCTGACATGATGACATTAGGAGGTGGGGTGCATGTGGAATTTGGGTGTGATTAGATCGTCAAGGTGGAGGCCAAATGAATGGGATAAGTATTCTAATAAGATACCCAAAAGCCAGGCTCAATGGCACTCACCCGTAATCCCCGCAGTTGGGGAGGCTGAGGCAAGAGGATCCTGAGTTCAAAGCCAGCCTCAGCAATTTAGCGAGACCCTGTCTCTAATTAAATATAAAAATGGACTGGGGATGTGGTTCAGTGGCTAAGTGCCCCTCAGTTCAATTCCTGGTACCAAAAACAAAACAAAACACAAACAAACCCTGAGAGTTCCTCATCTCTCTTGCCATGTGAATACATGATAAGGAACCATCTAAGAGAAAGAAAGTCCTCACCAGATACCAAACCTGCTCATGTCTTGATCTTGGTCTTCCAGTCTCTAGAACTGAGAAATAAATTCCCCTTGTTTATAAACCATCCTGTCTTTGGTAATCTTATTGCAGCAAACCAAAAAGACGAAACAAGTGTTTCCTTTATATTTATTCCTTATCTCTATATGCATTTCTGAGTGTGTTATATTTCACAGTAAAAAATAATATAATAAAATTATAGAAATAATTTTACAATCTAAAAGAGGTTACACATAGGTGATAGATAATGAGAATGTAATGCGATTGTTCTACCAAGGGCACGGAGAATACAGGAGAAGAGGCACTTTTTTCTTCCCTGGGAGAAGTCAGCAAGGCCTTCTCACAGAGGCAGTACGTAAGCTGACACAACAGATGAGACAGAATCTGCCCAATGGCCCAGCACAGAGAGAACCTCCTATACAAAGGAAATACAAGCATAGAGGCAGGAGATAACGGAATTGAGAACTCGGAGAAGTCCAAAATATTGGGAGGGTGGAAGGCAAGTTGTTGAGAGGTGGCAGGACATGGGGATAAGAGGTTAGGAAGAGTGAGACCATGAGAGACAAGGGAAAGATGCTCAGACTGTATGTCTGGACAGGTCACTGGAGAATCCTGAGCTGGGTCAGACAGGATGGGAGTGGTACGTTGTGAAGACTCCTCTAAGAGAGATATGAGGGAGCTTAGCTGGGGTGAAAACATGAGTCAGAGAAGTGGTCCGGAGGGTAACTGCAAAGGTCCTGTGAGCCACAGTAAGGCTCTGCCCTGGTAGCACAATAAACTAGATAATGAGGCTGGGGGAGAAGGAATAGGAGGACTAGTGCAGGACACTCAGGCAGGGGGATCCAGAATTAGGAGGGTAAGGTGTGGGGGGCTATTCCATGGTCTCCACGGTGCACACGCTGAGTTGAAGGCCCGTGGAACTACCAGAGAGAAATGCCTCACACTGTCCTACCTGGGGGCTGTAAGCTCCAGGAAGAGCCAGGCTGGGGGTGTAACCTGTAGTTGAATTCATGGCAGAGCTTGGATGTTACAAGATGGCACAGAGTGAGAAAGGAAAAGAGGCCAAACCCAAAGAAAGCTGAAAAGAAGCAGCCACAGAAGCAAAAGAAAATCCAGAAAAGAGAAATGTCACAGGGAGGATAAAACTTGGGATTTGTAGCCATGTCATCACAGATTAGCTTCCTAAACTTTCTAAGCCAGACATCTTTACTAAGGAGCTGTGCACCTTTCGTGTGAGAACCAAGATGGCATGCACTCCCTGTGGGTAGATACAGCACATAGCATATGGTACACAATATAAACTGTAGGAACAGTCAGAGCAACTGTGCCATAGAAAACTAAAGAGAGAGAGAGAGTTTCGAGGAGAGAATGGAAAGTGGTGTCAAATGCCTCAGAAATCCTGTAAGGAAGACTGAAATGAAATCATCGTGCGCCTGGAAACCTTGACAAGAGCGATTTTAAGGGTGTCATAAAAGAAGAAGCCAGACTGCAATGGCTTGAGAAGTCAGTCTTAAGACTGTGGAGACTGGGACTTGATTGATCTTTCTAGAACTCTGGCTATTAAAGGAAGGAGGGGTAGAAGTCTACAGTAAGAGTGAAGCCAAAGTAAACCTGAGGTTCAGGGAGGGAGTCGTCTGTTTGCTAAGATGCAGAGGGGACTTGTGTATGTTTACATACTGAGGAAAATACACTAAAACAGAGTGAGAGGTTGAATGCAGAGGAGAAAGATAGCTAATGACAATGCAAGATCCTTGAAAAGTCAACACGGATCATCTGTTTAGCCCCAGAGAAGGCTTCACCTAGACCAGAACAGGGGACAAGTCTGCAAGGGGGCGGCAGCTGCACGAATGTTAACTCTCCCTTTTGGTTATGTTTCCATTACTTTGGAAACAATGTAATATGTGTTGCAATAAAATATTTGAAAAACATAGAAAAGTATGAAAGAACATAATTGAATGCTTTCATATTTAACTGCTTACATTCTGGCATAGTTTGTTTCCTTAGGAAAAACAATGATGACATGATATATATTCATATTTTATAGCTTCATTTTGGGTGTTGTGTACAATTGGAAACAAAACCAACTCTTAGAAGAGATACTGAGAACTTTCCATGTGACCAAGAGTTGGCATAACTCTAGTAGCACTCAATAGGAACTTGTAATGGTCTTGGCACATGGAGAGACCTGATACATCCGATACCAGAAATCTGCAGCTGAGTGGATGGGCATGGCTGGTGGCTTGTCCTAGCATGTCAACAGTCCCCATAAAGAGCAGAAGAGGATGGTTAGATTAATCTGAAATCATGGTTTTGCCTGGCAACCATTTTGTCATCTTCATCAGAGTCCCATAAAATAGCTAATGGCCCTTTTATGGATGAGGAAATTGAAGGTTCAGAGCAGTAACTTGCCTAATAGTGCAGACAGAGAGGAAGAGAAAGGGGTGAAAGAGACTAAAAATTGACTTCTTGTGTTCCCAGCCCAGCACGCCAGATCCACATTACCACAACAGCCACTTAGAGCCAAGAGGTCCCTGAAATCTTACAGGTAAATTAGGAGCTTCATGATGAGAGATGCTGATTAATAAAGCATCCTCCTCATTAAGGAAAAGCACAAGGGCTATGAATGTGATTAGAGAGGCAGAATTTTACCCTCAGAGTGAAAATGGTCCATTGACAAAAGTTCTATTTCCATTGAACAATTTATGGAGTGCCAGTTTCCATGCAAAGCTCAGGATAACAAAAACAAAAGTCCTCCTGTTCAGAACTGAGTCATAATTTTAAAACAGGATAATTTGACTATGCATCTTAGTGTTCAGTCTTAAGAAAAGAAAATTTGTCAGCAGTAAATATTAGGGTGCATCAAATGGGATGAAGACCCACTAACATTTTCTCCTTATATCCCACGGTCTTCTAAATCTCACCACTCTGTTGAAACAGGAAGCCTGTTAATCTTCTTCTTCTTTTTTTTTTTGTTTTGTTTTTTTAGGATTGAACCCAGGGCCTTGTGCATGCAAAGCAAGCACTCTACCAACTGAGCTATGTCCTCAGCCCCAAGTCTGTTAATCTGTATAACTCTCAGAAAGACGCTCAAATGTTTGGTTTGGGGAATTTTAGTCATCCTGAGATAAACAGGCAAGGTTTGGCGCTGGGGAACAGTGGGAACAGGGTTAGGGCAGGAGAGCCTCACTGCGCTCTCTCAAAGCCAGCTCTGGGTAAACCAGCTGGAGTTTGGGATTAGCTCCTGCAGGGAACTAGGGTTCCCCTATGGTCTCACTCCCTTTGTGAGGATGGGGACCATACAAAAGAGAGCACTCTCATCAGAAGTTACTGTCCTGCCTCTAACCCAGTCTGAGTTTAGTTTCACTTCCTTGGCTGGTTCCCGCCTTCCCTCCCCTTGGTCCCCAGACCCCAAATTCACGCACGCGTCCCCAGCCTCTGCTCCTCTGAGCCTACCACGCCCGCCCTTTTCCCAGTCTCAGGAGGACCACCCTGTGGCCCCCTGAGTTCCTTCTCCGCGCGCCCCCTAGTGGCCAGGACAAGGCGAGGGCGGGGACAGGTGAATGGGGAAATCACATTAATTGGTCTAGGAGGTTTGAGGGGAGACTTTGAGGCTGATAGAGTTGAAAAGATGGGAATGCTGCACCAAGACGAGGGACTCATGGCCTGAGGGACAGATGGCAGAAGACCTCTGTCAATGCAACTCCAGATGTAGGTTCTGTAGCCAGACTCCCAGAGTTCAAAACTTGGCTCAGCCACCTACAATCTTCATGTCTTTGGGCAAGTTACTGAACATTTCCAGGATTCATATTTTCTATTTTGTAAAATGTTGGTAACAATAGTACCACCCTCAAAGGATTGTTGGGATTAGGTAAATTAAGACATAAGATCTGACCCACAATTTATATCCAATGAACACTGGCAATCATCGCCACCACCATTTATAAATTGCTATCATCTAAAATTAACAAGTTTAACTTTTGCACACATAATGGAATTATAATTAGGCTAGCTTGTACATGTTATTTAAAAGCTAATAAAATTTTTATTTAATCTATGGGATTGAATTTAAGCAATCTTTTAGTGACCCAATATAAACTTCTGTATGTTCCTTAATATATAAAACTTTTATATTTAACTACTATATGTGCCTAAACACAAAATAGTTATATATTTTTCTACATGTGCATATCTCTGAATCTAAAGAACTCACCACAACATTAAGTGTTGGCAAAGCAGAAGATTCTTCTTTGTTCATGAAAGGTCTGGGAATACCCTGATACTTTTCAGTTGGAATACCCTGTGACCCTTTTATCTTCTCATTTATCCAAGGAAATTGGCATAATAATTGTTCCTTCTCCTAATGTCAAGCACTGTTATCCCATAACATTAGATTTTGAAACTTTTGTTCTGGGTCACAATATTACTTGCCCTTGTTTGCATGGAACTGAAGTGTCTTCATGGAAAGTGATAGTTATTTAATTTTGAATTATTTAGAATTTATCTAAATATTATGCTACTGGATGAACTTTTCCTCTTTACTCCAGTTTTTCTCAATATATAGACATCACCTGTATTATAAGTAGACACATAAAACATACCTAAACTTAACATATGACTGGGAGCACCAGAAGTCCTTGCACTGAAGGAGAGGACAAAAAATAGGCAGCCCAATCATTATCAAGAATGTTATAGGTTTGGGGAACTTCAGTTGTGCTGTTGTTGAGTTGTTAAGGACAACAGTTTGCATTTATGGTACACAGAGCTAGTGCCTGTCATCATACCTGCCACCATCTATTGTGTTTACTTTTCCATCTTTCTACCAGGCTCTTGAACACCAGAGGGTTTATATCCTCCTTATCTGCCTCGTTGTCTAGTACTTACCAGGCTTGATTTGAATATATGAATGAATAAACAAATTTCATTATGTAGAATTTATCATATAAAATCTTTGAGTGATTTTTTCATTCATTTCCATTTTCAATTATTCTTTTCCCTAGGCTACATCCCTTTTTACAAATATAAAATCTGATATATCTAATTTGGGTCTAATAAAACTTGCTAAAATCATTTTAAAACTGACAGGTAGTAAATATCTAGACTGATGCCTGGAAAACCTCTCTTTAACCAAAATTCTGAATTGAACACTAGCAAAAGCTTATGGTGGCAAGCCACCAAAGGTAACAGATCAAGTGATGTCAGTCTCACATATCTCTTTTCTATTGGGAAGTCACAGTGGTGCAGAATGTCCCACCATGATGAACTAAGTGAACACAGATGGGTTCTAAGAATTCTCACCACCCTATGCTCTTGGATCCAGATTCACTGTTCTTGTCTGGTTTTGCACACCCCAAAATTTTCTTTAGTTAAATTGAAAATAAATGGCTTGCAAACGTGACTGTACGTAAATAAGGAATATCATTTTGTTGCATTTACTTTTAGTTTAATAAAGAATATCACTGTAAACCATTAATGATGTCCAGATTCTGTTGCTACCTTTGGGGAAGAGCTAGCACAGGGAAGAGGAGAGAAAACAGGATGAGTGTCTGAAAAAGAATGGAATACAAATCATTTATTTACTCATTCATTTTCCCTCTCCCTTCACACACGTGTGCATATGCGTGCATGCACACACACACAAAAACACACACACATGAGGGAGGGGTGGAGATGTGGACTATTGGCCAGGTATTATGGTAATCTACTTTTAGTGTAGTCATTCATTTAATCCTCAGTATTTTATGGATTTTAATATTCTGAAATCAAAAAATGCCTTACAACAAGAATATCTTAGCCTTATTGTCAGGATCTAATTAGCGTTTTTCTTTCACAGTGACTCAAAATTATGGGGCATCTTACCATCAGTGGTGTCTTAGATGGGAAGGAGTATAACGTTCTCCCCACATCATATCTAATTGGGAGAGCACATAAGTCAACCCAAATATGCTTAACTTTTCTAAATCCTATTCTTCTAACCTTATGATTCAAAATAAATTCTCCTCTTGCCTCAGGTAAATTCTTTTAACTTTTTAAATTTCCACTCTTGCAAACATTTCCTTGATGAAAACAAGTATCAGATACTGTCAGTGGGGAACAACTAAAGAGAATGTTTGAAAAATCCAAACCTTGAAGCTAACAAATTTTAAATTGTCTGAGAATAAAAAGCCCAGTAAATACACATTCTCACAAACTCTACATAAATCTGCGAAGAAAAAAAAAAGCACAATCCCAACTGTACATATCCCATATCCCAATCTTACTGTTTTGAAAAATTAGGAATCCCTTCACAACAATGAACTGGGTGTATCATTAGAATTGATTTTTTTTAAGAATTTGGGGCTGTTTTAAGACACACAGCAAACTATTTCTTTAAGCCCATGATATTTCATACTATGACTTCAAGCCAAATTGGATTTTGGATTAAGAAAAGCAGCCTGAGGATGCAGAGCTAAACTATATATGTCACAAAGGTTATCAGTACTGAAAAGATGTCTGTAAGTGAAGTGGAGGAAGTTTATGGATTCATTTTAAAACTTTTCATGAGGCAGGCAGGCCAGCAGAGTAGCCAGGCTAACACAGGGCTGAGACCACCGGTCTCGAGTTTTCCCCTCTAGAGCTTCAGGGACACTGAGGCCAGCAGGTCCGCTCCAAACGCTGTCTCCTTTGACTTACTAATAAAGGCTTTTTACTAATGAAGGAATCACACTCTTCTAAAAACCTTAGTCTCGATGTCTTCAGCATGAAGATATCCATACAAAGCCCATATTTTCCTTCCCTTAGGCCCAGTGGATCTCATTAACCTGTAATAACACCGTCTTCAACTCTTTGCCAACTCAGGGAATCATTGTGCAGTAGCAGAGAAATATGAGAACCCCAATCTTGGGAATTCAAAGTTTTGGGAACACTGAAGGAAAGGTAATGAAAAGAACATTCAACAGAGAAAACAACCACGCTTTTCATTTCAGGTTTCTGCCAAGCTGTGGCTGAAATAATGCATAAACTCCAATGCCAAGCTGTGTCATGAAAGGGACTCTAAAATCAAATTAAATTAATATTTCATCTTTTATGGCTCACCAGCCTAAAAGCATTTTCTGAATCCAGGCAATAAAACCACAGAGGGCAAAACAACTTGAAATGATGAAATGCAAAAAATCAGTGTTTACTTCCGTTTCAATTTCCCCCTTGAAGGTGAAAAGTTTTAAGCCATCACTGCAGGCGGGGAGGGATGGCAGAAGGCAGGAAAGGCCTCTGTAGAGGAAACCAGTACCTTATTAGAGGTACTAGAGGAAAATAGTACCTTACTTACTTTTTCAGTTATCGAAATAAGTCTCAAATGAAGACCCTAGCATCAAGTTACGATGCTGAAGTTTCCATTTATAAAGGCCAAGCCTGCAGATGTGGGCTCCAGCCAAATGCAAAACCCTCTTTGGAGGCCCTTCCGGCCAGATACATTTTGGGTTTTTTTTGGATGGGGGAAGTAGAGGAGGGGTACTGGGGATTGAACTCAGGGGCACTCAACCACTGAGCCACATCCCGGCCCTATTTTTTTTTTTTTTAATTCAGAGATAGGGTCTCTCTGAGTTGCTTAGTGCCTTGCTTTTGCCGAGGCTGGCTTTGAACTTGCAATCCTCCTGCCTCAGCCTCCTGAGCTATTGGCATTGCAGGCATGTGCCACCATGCCCAGCCCCAGGTCCAATTTCTGTCAGCAGTTTTCAACTTCTCGGTCCACTGTTGTCCAAACCCAGTAGCTCTCAGAGCTTTCCCATGGAGAAGGTTAAGCATCATTATGGACACTAACAGCTGACCTGCAAAAACCTGACAAAGCTATCCTTCCCCTGGGAGAAGCAAGCAGATTTTTAAAACTCTATTTGTCTGAAAAAAAAAATTTTTTTTGAGACAAACTCCTGCACACCTAAACTATACCTGTTACAGTGCCCTTGTCCCAAAAAAAGCCAGGTAGGAATTTTGCTCTTTAGAAACCATATTAATTCTGCCAGGCAAATGGGGGGAACCAAAGCAGTCATTTCATAGTAGAGTCAAATCACTAATTTGAACACATTGTGTTTTTCTTTTCTTTCAAATTGAAGCTTCACTGACTATAACTTATATCCTATATAACTTGCCTAGTTTAAATGCACAGCTCAATGTTTTATTGTATATTCAGAGATACATAAGCATCACCAAAACCTTAGAATATTTTCATCACCCTACAAAGAAACCCTACTAGCTATGACACACTTCCTCCCAACCCTGCCTTACTCAGTCCCAGCCCTGTCGCTTTAAGTTTGCTTGTTTTATATAAATGGAGTCATATAACATGTATGTCTCTTCTGTCACTTAGCATAATATTTTAAGGGTTTGTCCATGTTGAAATGTGTCATTACTCATTTCTAGGTATGGTCAAATAATATTCCTTGGTATTCATACATGACATTTTATTTACGCATGCATCATTTGATGGACTGTTATTTCCATTTGGGGCTATTTTGAATAATGCTACTATGAACATTCATGTACTAGTTTTGTGTGGGCATATGTTTTCATTTCTCTTGGATACATGCCTGGAAATGAAATTTTCAGATCATATGTTTGAGGAAATGTCAAACAATTTTCCTAAGTGGCTGCATCACTTGACAAAACCCACCAACAGTGTCTAAGGATTCCAATTTCTCCTCATCTTCACCAACACTTGTTACTGCAACAGAAAATATTTGATTATAGCCATTTGAGTGAGTGTGAAGTACTGTCTCATTATGGTTTCGATTGGCTTTTCCTTGATAGCTAATTAGATCAGGCAAATTTTCATGTGCTTATTATCAGCCATTTGTATATCTGCTTTGGAGAAATGCCTATTCAGATTGTTTGCCCATTTTGACAAATGGATCTGTCATTTTCTTTTTCTTTTTTTTTTCATTTTATTTTTCATATGTAAAAATCATTTATATGTTTTGGATAAAACTGCTCTAGAAGATACACAATTTGCAAATGTTTTCTCCCATGTGTGGTTGTTTTTGTTTGTTTGTTATTTGTTTTTGTTTTTTACCTTATTGATGATGTACTTTGATATACAAAAATTTTCAATTGTAATGAAATCCAGTCCAATTCATCTGGGTTTTTTCCCCCCTAAAAACCTAAAGTCACAAAGATATATGCTTATGTTTAATTCTAACATTATAATCTTACATCAAAGACTTTGGTCCATTTTGAGTTGATCTTTGTAAATGGTGTGAGGTAGGGATTTAAATTCATCCTTTGCATATGACTATCTAGTTGTCCCAGCATTGCTGTTGAAAAAGCTAGTCACTGCCTATTGTATGGTCTTAGTATCTCTGTCAAAAATTAGTTGATCATCAATGTATAAACTTATTTCCAGACTTTTAATTCTATTCCATGGATGTTTATATCTGCTTTAAGCTAGTATCATACTGTCTTGACTACTGTTGCTGTTTAGTAAGTTTTGAAACCAGGGATTATAAGTCCTCCGACTTGGTTCTTTGTCAAGATTGTTTGTACTATACTGGGCTTCCTAATTTCCATATGAATTTTAGGAACAGTTCGCCAATTTCTACAAAGAAGTCTGATGAAATTTTGATGGGAATTATATTGAATCTGTAGATCAATTTGAGGAGTATTAAAATATTAATAACATTACATCTTCCAATCCATGAACATGAGATGTCTTTCCATGTACTTATATTTTCTTTAATTTTTTAACATTTATGTTTAATTGACAAAAATTATATGTATTTATCATGTATACATGTTGTTTTGAAGTATGTATATATTGTAGAATGGCTAAATTAAGTAATTAACATGGATTGTTACACATACTTATTTTTGTGGTGAGAACACTTAAAATTTATTCTTTAAGCAAATTTCAAGAATAATATACATTGTTGTTAACTATAATCGCCATGTTATACAATAGCTCTCTTAATTTATTCCTCCTATCAAACTGTAATCTTATTTCCTCTAATAAACATCTTTAATTTTTCAATATTTTTTAGATTTCAAAATACAAGTTTTACCCTTCTTTTATTCAATACTATTCCTAAGTATTTAGTTCTTTTGATACTAGTGTCAATGGAAATATTTCCTTAATTTCATGAAGCTTTCATTTAGTTTTAGTAGTTTTTAATAGTGGATTCCTTAGGATTTTCTTCATACAAGATCACATAATCTGTGAATTCAAATTGTTTTACTTCTTCCTTTCCAACATAATTTTTTTTAAATTTCAATATCTTGTGTAATTTTCCTCATTAGAGTTTTCAGTAAGATGGTGAAGAAATAAGACTACATAAGAGTCTTTAATGAGAGGGTGAAGAGAAGTAGCTAGCCCAGATTTCCTTGTCTTGGGCGATTCCTGATTGTGGAAGAAAGCCTCTAGTCTCTCACCATTAAGTGTAACATTAGCTACGAGTTTTTCATAGATGTCCCTTATCATCTTGTACTTTAATCTTCAACCATTTAAACATAGCTGGATTAAAATTCATTTTCGTGTTTTTAACAAACATGTTAAGGATAACCCTAGAAAAATTATAAAAATAAGAATTCTAAGATGCATATTTAATTTAATAGAAAAGTTTTATTGATCATCAACTGTGTATCAGGACCTGTATTAAACCATAAACACAGTGAACAAACTAACAAAAATCCTTGCCCATTTTGAATATACAATCTAATGTGGGCAAATTACAGACCGATAACTAAGCAAATTATCCCAAATGTTAGAAGGTGAGAAATATTATGCAGAAAAATGTTTAGTAAAGAGAAACAATAGTTGGGAGAGAAGTTGTGTTTTTAAGTGGGGCACCCTGGGTAAAGTCTCACTAACAAAGGGTCATTTGAGCAACAACCTAAAGGAGGAAAGGGAGTACAGTAATCATGGGGATTAAATTACACTCCAATTATACAGTGTTCTCATCTATCCATCAAGGGAAGTCTGCTTGGAGCCTGAAATAATAAAATACAAAATATTTTATAACTACAATAAACTTCAAAATTATTCAGTCCTCCTTACTCTCTGAATTAAATAGCCTAAACCAGGGGAAAAAAAAAAAAGAAGAATTTTGGGCAAGGCAGTGACAGTTGGGGTGAAAATCTTAACCATTATGCTACATTCTGCACTTTTAACCTGAAGATGTAGTTTTGTTTCAAGAGACATGCATAATTCTACCAGATAATAAAATCTACAACATAAATTTTATGGTGATAAAACTGTTCTATGAATACGAATTTACTCTAGTAATCTAATGGTCTGAGCATCTAAGGGCGTCAACCCTAGTGTCTATGAGAACCTAGGTTTCAAAATTAATGGATTAATCAATTTTGCAAAACAGTAACCATTGGGTAGAAAGCACTAGAAAGGAAAGAGATTACATGGCTCCTGTGTGCCTTTATAAACTGATTCATTTTTAAATCCCTCAGCAAAACACCTAATAGTCCCCTTCCATTATTGTTCAGACCTTATCTATTCTTGATTTTGAATAATAAAATCACATATTTCGGGTAAACCTTCTCTTGGAAGATAATAATATAACTTGAATATTTAAGAAATAAATAAATGCAATGAATATTTTAAATGTTAACCCAAAGATACATATGAACCAGCAAAGGAAGAAAATACAGTGTAGCAACCATCAATATAATGTACCTTCTAACTAATGACTTCTCATGATGTGATGGTCACTGGTTCAGTGATAACCCCAGATATTACACTGGGTTGGGGGAGGCTTTAGCAGGATCAAATGTAACCCTGACTGTTTTCACATTTTCATTATTTCACACATTTTCATTATTTGACCACAATGAAGACCATCCAAAGTATTACCAAATAAAGTATTTTTATACTCAGAGATAGAGATGAGTAGCTGCCATCTTAGATCATTGGAATGGAACTAAAAAGTGCCAATATATAAAGGAGAATGAACAGAACAAAAAGAAGACACTTACTAGGTGCAACTCAAGTTTCAGCTAGCTAAAGCAAGCAAGAACTTCATGTTTTAGTATTTATTAACATTTGCAAAATTATTCCTAAGTCATATAAACTTGCTTAGGATTTAACTTATTTATTATTGCTTCATGTTAATAATTATTACATATTATTATTTATCTTATTTGTTCATTTTCATAGAATCATAGGATTTAGAAGGAGCTATGGTAGATATTGCTAGTTATCATCCAATGACTACTCTCTCCTACCTTCTAGAACAGGTGTCAGAAAACTTTTTCATAAAGGGATAGATAATACATATTTTCTAGTTTGTAGGCTAGGCAGTATCTGTTAAACCTATTAGCCACTGCTGTTGCAAAGCAAAGGTTGTTACGGACATGTGTGAACAAGTGGGCATGACTGTGTTCTAATAAAGTTTTATTTACAAAAACAGGCAGCAAGCCAAATTTAGTTCAAACTCTTATTCTAGAGTAATAGCTTGATTTAGGCTGTCTGCTATACAGACTGCATTCCCCAGCCTCCTTGCAATTGGATGTAGCCTTGTGATAAGTTCTGACCAAAGTAATATGAACAAAGGTAGTCAGTCCATCCATGCCCCTTCCTCACTCCCTTCCATTCTGCTGCTTGGAAACCAAATATAGTAGCTGGACCTCCACTTTGGACCACAAGGATAAGAATCCACTATTGGAAGCAATTTGGGGACAGTTCCTACACCATACCTGAGGTGCCTGTGTCCAGAATTTTATGTAACAAAGAAATAAATACCTTCAGTTTCTTTAGTTTAAGTCTTTCTTAGTTTAAGTCTCTGATATTCTCAAAAAAAAAAAAAAAAACCCAAACCACCAAAGTTCTAAATTAACACAGGAGCTCACAGATCATCTCTTCAACTGACAAAATAAAAGTGAGGCTGAGAAAATGAATGACTTAAATCAAGTCAGTGGCTTCTTAATGCCAGAGTGAGGCCTACACTGGAAAGGGTTCCTAATCTAAATCCATTGTATTTTCTACATTTATGAGACCAACACTCCCACAGACACACATTGAAATTATAAATGTTAATTTCTTTGTGTGATTTTTTTTCCCCAATCACTTAAGCCACTGTTTTTCCTAGGAATAGGTGCTTGGTTTTATTACTAAAAGGAATAAAGGAAAAATTATTTTATTTACAGGAACTTGAGTAACAGTTTCAAATTTTATTTATTTCAAGAAGGAAAGTGTTTCAGACTAATTCACCACCTAACACTCAAAATTTCTTTCAAAGTGTCTTATACATTATTGTCTTCAATCTTAAAGTAAAAACCAAAAAAAAAAATGAATGTTATGATAAAAAGATTAAGTGTGGCAGGGTGCAGTGCAACACACCTGTGATCTCATCAAATCAGGAGGCTGAGACAGGAGGATCGCAAGTTCAAGGGCAGTCTTAGAGCAACTTAAGGAGGACCTTAGCAACATAGTGCAACCCTGTCCTAAATTAAAAATAAATAAATAAAAGAAAGCTGGGAATGTAGCTCAGTGGTAAAGTGCCCAGGGTTCAATTCCCAGTACAAGAAAGAAAGAAGAAAAGAAAAAGGTTAAATGTGTTTACATTAGAGTGAGATGACTTCAGCTTTAATCAAAATTAGCAGTAAGTCTGGACTTCAACTTCATGAAGCAAACTTTCATAGCTTTCTCAAAGCACATTCATATCAATTATTAAACTGATCAATACAATAGTCCTGTGAACAGGCATTATCTGCTTAAACAGATAAGGAACTAGACTTTGGGAAAATGAAATGACTATGTAGTAATCCTGATAAATTTGTAGAGTACTTTCAGTCTTAAAATACTTACACTTAATCTTACGTAAACTTATTCCAAGAGATTAATTGCTGTTTATCCCCATTTTATGCACAAGGAAACTGGAACAGATGTTCAGTATCAGAGAGAAAACAGAACAAAGACAGAACACAAATCTGATTTTAAGTCAGAGCTCTTTCACATATAAATTAAGAAATCTGTTACCTGAATTCCAAATGTATTGCTCCTTTTAAATCTGGTGGCATAGGCCTGTAATCCCAGCAGTTTGGGAGGCTGAGGCAGGAGAATTTCAAGTTCAAAGCCAGCCTCAGCAATTTAGCAAGGACCTAAGTAACTTAGGGAGACCTTGTATCAAAAATAAACAAAAAAGGTCTGGTGATGTATGTAACTCAGTGATAGAGTGCCCTATGGGCTCAGTCCCTGGTACCAAAAATAAAATAAAATAAAATAAAATAAAAACTGAAACCTAGTCTCTCAACTCCTACTTGTTTGTCCAATAGTGGCATGTTTCCTAAAACAAACTCAAACCTTCAAGACAAAAAAAAGTGCTAACATTTGTTAACATATGTATGGTGTGTGTGTGTGTGTGTGTGAATATATGTTTATGTAGACATGTGTTATGTGTGAATGGGGGGCATATATTAACAAATTCAGCAGATTTTGAATAGATTAGGCCATTAGTGATGAGTTTTTAACCATAATTTAGCCATAATATTTGAGACTATATTAAATACATACTCTTAGAAAATTATTGACATTTGAAATTCAATCATGCCAATACAAGAAACAAGAAAATAAACTCATGGGAAAAATTCTACCCATTATTTTAGCCACACACAAACAGTATAACACAAGACCAGAGCTCTGATTTTCAGCTCTCTTGGTGTTTGTAAAGGTATATTTGTTTTATGTTACATTAAAATTATTTTTTGTTCTACCTCCAAGGCAATCTTCATTAATAAATTTGTTGTTGTTCATAATAAATATTTGAAAACAAATTAAACATTTGCAAGTACTTCTGATAATCAACAGTTTATTCACTTATTCCTTATATCTCTCAAAAAAGAAAAAGGTAAGAAGAGCGTGATATTTTAAAAAATATGAACTATTAAGGAAATCACATAAACTTTTTGATTCACCCAAATTTATACTTTTTCATTTATTTACAGTTTCAATATGTTTTTTAGAAACAGCAGTATATACCAAGTGACTAAAAAGATACCACAACATGTATTTGCTTAATTTTTACATTTAATTTGTAAGTTTCTGGATTAACTTTCTGTTGCTGTGAGAAAATCAACTTATAAAAGGAGGAAAGGTTTATTTTGGCTTACAGTTTTCAAAGGCTTCAATCCATGATCCTTGGCCCTGTTGCTTTGGACCTGCGGTGAGAATATGTGGTAGAGGAGGGCTGGTCACTTCATGGCAGCCAGGAAGGAAAAGAGAGAGACAGGAAGGGACCGGGGTCCCAATATTCCCCTCAAGGGAATCCCTAATGACTAACTTCCTTCTATTAGGCCCCACTCTTGAAGGTTCCACCGCCTCCCAATAGCACCACAGGCTGGTGACCAAGACTTCAACAAATGGGCCTTTGAGGGACATTCAGGATCCAAGCTATAGTATGAGCTATTTAATATTCTGAATCCCTCAAAGAGTTTGATACTTATATAGTATATAATTTAAATAAACTTAAGAAAGAAGTTACTAAATAATATGAATCTATATAAAACAAATATACACAAATTGTCCCATAAGAGAAATATTTACCTATAATGTTTCTAAAGGTCTACTTTAACCAAAACATCAATATAAATTATATTCTTCTTTTTTGCATATAGAGATATGAAAAAACTTTCAATACAATGGCTTGAAAAAATTAACTATTAGCTGGGTTTAGTGGCACACACCTGTAATTCCAACAACTTGGGAGGCCGAGGCAGGAGGATCGAAAGTTCAAGATTAGTCTAAGAAATTTAGTGAGACCTTAAGCAACTTAATAAGACCCTGTCTTAAAATTTAAAAAAAAAATAAAAATAAATTAAAGGACTGGGGATGTGGTTCAGTGGTTAAGCACCTCTGAGTTCAATTCCCAGTACAAAAAAAAAACAAAAAACCCTCTTAGCCTAAAATCTAATAATCAGTCTAACATTAACAGACCCAAATAATTCCATCTTCTACCTCTGGCCAATATAAAAAAAAAATGCCTCAACAGTAAGTTGAGTTTGACAACAAAGAAGAATTTTCTGCTGTCCATCATGAGATGGCCCAAGTTACAAAAAGACATTACTTCAGCTCCTAATAATGTCCAAGCACATGTTTCATTATTTAGATGAAAAGAGTAAGGTATTTCCTGCTTGTGTGGTGAGAATCATATCCTGCTATACTTAGAGCCAAGATATTCATTAACTCTGGATGTGATTTTTACGAGTTAACAGAAAGCACTTCTGAGGAAATGAGAGACAGTGGAATGAGCTGAGGGTGAGGACAGTTTGTCTCCAGCCCTAGTATGCCTGTACTTGTGAGTCCATGAATACTCGAGTTAGCACCTCTTCCTTTACTTGCTTATCCATAAAACTGGCAAGTTATACACCACCCACTTTCTCCTCCTATCACCTCTTTCTATAAATAATCTTGGTTCTCCTGTCTTTTCATGAGAGACTGATAATTTGATGAATAGAGAGGCAAGCCAGGGTCCCTTAAACTTTTAAAACTTCAACAGCTCTCTAAAATAGATACAATTATACCATTTCACAGCTATGAAAACCAAGCCCAGAGAAATTGGTTAAGCCACCCAAGGTCATGCAGCTAATAAATGGCAGAAGCAGATCTTGGACCCAGATCTTCTGCCTCAAAAATTCATAATTCTTCTCTTATAGTAGGTTGGCTCACTGCAAAGAAATCTCCTCACTTGAACACAGCATGGGCCTTTCCAAAACATGACCATGCCCAGTAAGAAGTTTCTGGGTTCTTAAAAGTAATAATTTAACTATCAAGCTCCTTTACTTCTTGATTGTCTGTCCCACCCTATAAATACAAAAAGCCCAGAAATTCAACCTCGTTTCTGTCTAATGTGTCAAGGGAGAAAAAGAAAACACACACACACACACTCACACACACACATATATATATTTTCCCAGCTCTGTGTGTTTGTGTGTGTGTGTATGTGTAATAAAATACTGCATATATTCAGAGTAAAGTGGCAAGACATTGATTAACTTGAATTAACTCGAATGCCTAGAAAAAGAGTTGGCTCACAAAGATCAGGGGATTTTGAGGATTTGTGGGGAGAGTGGGATGTCTGCTAGTTGGCATTTGATGAAGGGTCAACTAAGTCAATCTGACACTCTAGAGTTGTGAAAAAGTGCTTTCATTCCTTCCTAAATCACATCTACTGGGCAGGTCCTAGATGCTGATTTAATCAAAGACATGATGCACTTAATGGCAGGATTGTTCCTACATCTGCTCTTGAGACTTCTCTCTTTCCCCTGGGTTTTTAGTCCTTCTGAAAAGCTCCCTAATCTTCTCAACCCAACTTTTATTCATAAGTGAATCCTGTCCTATGAACAAAATATAATATTTTTGAGGGCTGAGGCTCTTGAGGGCCTCCGAGCCATTCTGAACAGCAATGGTCAACATGGGGCTGTGGATGTGGAGGCAGAAATCTGGAGAACATGGGGCTGATATTCTCTAAACCCAGAATATCCCTCATAAATAGGTAACGTGGGTGTGGGGTGTGGGGGGGGAGGTAGAGAGAATATGCACGTGTGCATGGAAAACATATATGAGAAATAAATCCCAGACATAAAGACTGTGAGATTAATCACTCAAGATAAGCAAAATGAAGCATTTCACTTTACCAAGCTCAAATACATGAAGGGAAAACACTTACATTTTCTTTTTGCCCACTAAGAGTTGTGAAAAGTAGTCATATTTGAAGTGGAGAAATAAATGGAGAGTAAAAAACTCAAGACAAAGATTTAACCTTAGCTTCATACTGATTCAGGTGAAGTCAGTTGCATGTATAACATACCACACTTTTAAGAAAATTGTAATCTTATCATGTATATTATGTTTCTGAGCCTCTGTCTGTTGAGATGGGATAACCCTTCAGCTCTTCACTTTAGTATCTTGTCTCTTACCTTCTCTTCCATTTTCCACCTCCTAATAGTCTCACCTTTCCCTCTTCTTGCTCTTAAAATCCATTCCCTCCAGACAATCTTGCCTGTGAATGTTTTCCACAAGTCTTGCATCCTGATTACTCTTCTGCCTTAGATTTCTTTTCCTGAGCATATCTCAAGATGTGGATATGACAGATGTTTCTAACAGCTACTTCTCAGGCACTGTGCTAAGTCTACATCATACTATCTCATTTGATCTCAAACCTTTGATATTCATGCATGTTTATGGACATGTGCAGGGTAACAGGCAACCTACAGTAGTAAGGTCCTTGAGGGTAGGATCACTCTGTGTTCTCATATTGCACAGTGCCCAGCTCTTGGCAGTGTTTTATAAATATTTGTGCATGGATGGGGAGTAGGGTGAAGGATGGGTAGAAGGAGATGGTTCATGAATGGATGGATGGATGGATGGATGGATGGATAGATGGATAAAGAGGCAGAGCACAGATTTCAACAAGATCTGTTTGCCTCTCAACAATGACCTTTCTTAGCTACTATGCTATATGTCTTATCTAATACTTTAAAAATTAGAGGAGAATTAGCACAATAAGAACTCTAAAACATAAAAGTCTCTGAGGACCAGATTAATCTGTATACTATGGACTCATATTACAGTATTATTATCTGTACAATATGGACTCATATTATGGATTTTTAGGTCTAGAGCTTACAAAAACTGCTCTATGTACCTCACTTTCATCAGCTCTGTACTGGAGAGAGTAGTGCCTCCACTGTAGTATTGCTGAAGGAATAAAATAGTGTCTAGAAAGCACCTAACACCTTGCCTGGCTCAGAGTGGAAACCTTATACACTTTTTGCCAGCATGGCACAGGCTCATATTGAAGAAAAGATTCCAATTGGCTGTAGATTCCCAAAAGCTATGTAGATTTTTAAAAGTGATTTTTAAAAAGGTTCACTCTTTTAATATTTATAACAATCTGAGGGTCAATGCTAAAGCTTGGGCAAGAGTAGGGTGAAGGTTAGGGTGAGTGGCAAATATATGTCAAATATATTGATGACCTCTCAGTCCCCTTACCCTCTCAACCAGGGTGCTATGGTTTGGATATGATCTGAATGTGTTCCTCAAGCATCCAGGTGTTGGAGGCTTGATCAGTAGGGTATCAGTGGGAGGTCATTGGGGGCAAGTTCTCAAAAGGGATTAAGTATTTCTCTTGGGACACTGAGCTAGTTCTTACAAAAGGATTATTATTTTTAAAATAAATAAATACAAGAAAAGCAAACATAGCCCTCCACCCTATCCCCACACACACACCCAACCCCACACCCCTGCTTCCTGGCTAGAGATATGATCTTTCCTCTGCATGCACTCCACCATCAGTCATCAACCACTGAGCCAAAGCCTGCACCATGCCATGTGAACTTTAATTTTCCAAAACTGTGAGATAAATAAACCTTTCTTATAAAGTTATCCCATTCAAGTGCTTCATTATGGTGATGAAAAACCGACTATTATATGAGTTAAAAGCAAATTGAAAGCTGCTCGATTAAACTAAGTAGTTAAAAAGAAACAAGCATGTTAGACAAGAGAGTTATTTTTATGAAATTACTTATACACATCACTATATGTGCCATTATAACAAAAAAATGGAAACAATCAAATGTCCCCCAATAGGGACTGAATTACATGATCCTTCCCTATAATTGAATGTTTTATGGCTACAAAAAGAAATGAGCAACATCTCTGTTCTGCTGTAGTGCAGAGCAGAGTGTATGGTTTGTCACCCTTAGGATATGAAAGGGGGAAATACTAATATGAAATACTGATGTGTATTACATACAGTGCATACATAAAAAACACACTTACTTATATGTTCAAAAACAAAAGAAGGAGGATAAAGTAATAAAATAGATAGCTTCCTACAGAGGGAAGGAGACCAGGGGAGGAAGTCAAGATGGAAACCAATTACTACTTAATGGTTTTGATTTTCATATCCTCTTAATGTTTCATATAATTTACAATACAACTTTAACTTACAATATAAAAATAGCTGGGCACAGTGGTGCATGTCTGTAATCCCAGAGGCTCGGGGGGCTGAGGCAAGAGGATCGCGAGTTCAAAGCCATTTGCAACAGCAAAGCACTAAGCAACTGAGTGAGACCCTGTCTCTAAATAAAATACAAAATAGGGCTGAGGATGTGGTTGAGTGTTCCTAATTCAATCCCAAGTACCCTCTCCCAATCCCTAAAAACTGAAAACAAATTAAAACAAGTAACTTTACAATTTATCAGACATAACCAAAAGAGGAGAATTATTTGAAATAGCATGAGGACAGAGTATTTTGCATATTCACAGTAAGATATAGGCTTCAAGATAAAAAGAAGTTCAAATCTGCATTTAGTATTTCATTGTTAGTAATAATACTGAGAATTGGCTTGAAACTATTACACACACACACACACACACACGGATAAAGTAATTATCTTAAAGTCATTAGGAAAAATTATTTTCAGTGTTAGAGGAAAGAGATTATAATATACTCAAGGAGTTCGGTAGCAACATAAAATTTTTAAAGTTGAAGTACAAATATTAGTGTAAACTCACTTTTTCTCTTTTGTTTAAAAAAAATAGCCCAGAAAAAAAGACACCTTGGAACAATGAGCAGTGCTAGTGTCCTAATGGTGGTCTCCGAATACCATTTTCCTTTCAAAGGAACCAGGATCCTTGTGGACATATGGCTGATCCAGGTGAAGGGTAGGAAATGTGTACAAACAGCAAGGCATCTATTGTCATGTCAGAAACCTCAAAGATTGCTTAGGTAGTGTTAAATGAACTAATTCAAAGGGGATCCCAGGGACCAAAGATGGGACATTTGGAGCTTCAAAAGGAATAATGGCTGTAATGGATTAAAGCCCATAAAACTTATTAAAAGAAAAACATGAGTTTTCATAATAACATATTTTTAAAAATATACTGGCCACTATAAAGATTTGCTAGACTATAATTTTTTACTCTGAAAATTGATAAATAAAAAGAGAGAGAATTTAAAAAAATATTGCTCTTCTTGAAAACTGGCCAAATAAGAAATTGGGCATCGATTCTTGGTGAATTGATTTAGAGCAATTCAAAGAGATGGAGAGAAAGATTTGCAATTCACTTTGAACAGGAACATGGCTCCACAATACTTTTTTACTGTCCCCTGCCCCAGAACATTTCTGCTACTTTACTCTTATGATTAAGACTAAAATAGTTCCCTCTTAAAATTTCATTTGCATGTATTATTACTCTTAGCAGGTGGAGTTTTTAAAAATGACTTCAAGTTGCCACTCTAAATTAGGTTCAACGCAGTTTATTTTAAACGAGACAACATAATGAGACATTTAAATAGAGATTTAAGTGTAACACAGATGTCAAAACAGACAAGGGAGAAAAGGTAACTTTTACTGAGCATTTACTATAGACCAAATGATTTAAGATACAATTATCTCTTTTATTTATTTATTTGTTTGTTTGTTTGTTTGTAGTAGTCCTGGGAAATAAGCATTCATTTTACAAATGAGAAACTGAGACTTAGTGTGGTTAACATCCAGTTAAGTGACAGGCCTGGGATTCAAAGAGAAGTTTGTGGACCATATTGGGCCACTCCCAGCAAAGGAAAACAAACAATGTCAATAATGATCCCAGCCTATAAGTGCCAAAGTGATGAAGTGGTTAATAACACACACACACACACACACACACACACACGTAAGAAAGTAATATAATTCTACAGGGAATGTGAGAAAAATGTTTATTTGGTACATGTAGCCTTGAAAAAATTATTGAATCTATGATTTTAGAGCAAGAAGAAATTATGGAATTCATTCATGATTGTTTTCTTAGATTAGAAAACAGACCTAGAGAGAAAAACTAAAAAGCCTGAAGTTCCAAAGTGGATTAGTGTCATGAAGGCAGAGAGACCTGTGGGCTGCTGCAGCCCCAGGAGTTGCTGTGGCTGTGACTCTAGCAGGCCTGGAATTAGCCTGAGCTGTCCTGCTGATTAAGTCAATGTATCTGAAGGACACTGTCGACTTGATTAATAATGTTTGTTACAGTTTGGATCTTGCCTGTCCCCCATCAGCCCAGTGTTGAAGGTCTGTTCCCCTGCTGTGGCGCTATTGTAAGTGGACAGGACCTCTGAGAGGTGGGTTCTGGTGGAAAGAAGTTAGGTCATGGAGAGTATGACCTTGCACTGGAGTAAGAGTCCCTGGCCCTTTTCTGTCTCTCTCTCTGTGCATCCTGACAACCACAAGGTGCACAGACCCCCTCTACCCACATATTCTTGCTATAATGTACTACCTGGCCACAGTCCCTAAAGGCATGGCATCAACTAACCATGGACTGAAACTCTGAAACCATGAGCCAAAATAATCCTTTTCTCCTTATAAGTCAATCATCTCAAGGTATTTTGTCACAAGAAATAGAAAGTCAACTAACACAGTGTTGCTCTCTAACCACGGGTCAGACAGTGTTTGGATGATTGGTACCAGCTGGTTGATACTGGTTATTAATAGAAATGAGCATGATGCTTTGTTCCTGAGCTCACTAAGTCCCCTGAAGAATTCTACTATTGAGGCTCATTGCATAGTAAGAACCAAAGTGACCAGAAAAACACAGAAAATATTTTAACATATAAAAAGAATTTTTAAAATATGAAAGACTCCATCCAAGACACCATTTTGGACTTGTTGAGTCCAGGGTGCTCCATGCTTATGGTGCCTGATAGAAGACAGAAAGTGGTGCTGTCACTCACACCCTTCAAGCTAAAGGGAGCTGAAGCCTGCCTCTTGGTATGCCATAGCTGTGGCTGCCAAGTGCATTCTCACTTTAATGCCATCACCATATAGTAATAACCCATCCTTCAATGTCTGCATGTCATTGTGGGTCCTCTGAATCTTCTTTAGTAATTGAACCCTGTTTCACTACCATCTTTCATGTACTGGCTAAGAACCTGCCACATGATGGGCCCTCAAACATTTCTTAAATTAATTGATGAATAACAAAGTAAAGAGAATTTGAGTGTCCTGACGCTGTCCACTATAACCTTTATAAAAGTTCTCATTAGCATTGAAGAAAAACAAATGTAATTCAGTGTGATAAATATCTCTCTGCCCAAAAGACAAAGAGCCTATAATTGTCACTTTTACTTCCTAACAGCCTCTATTCCCATCAAGACTGATTAAAGTTATGTAAGTGAGAAGATTATAGCAGCTGCTACAGAATGTGGGTTTGCAAGGACTGTCCCTTTTTGTTGCAGAGCACACTGGATTTCAGTGTGGTACTAGCAAAGGTGTCAGAGTCAAAGGTCATCACCTGACCTTGGAAATGGCTAGTGATGCTAAAGCACATCCATAACTACAAGGAAATCTTAAGTTCAATGTTAAAAAAGAAAATTTAGGGGTAGAGATATAGCTCAATAGTACAGCACTTGCCTAGCATACGTGACCCCTTGGGTTCAATCTCCAGCAGTGAAAAAAAACTGCATACATTTATAAAAATTAATACAAAATCAATTTTTTTAAAACTACCCTTATAAAATGGAAGGACTAGTATAGAAAAGATGTTGATGCACTCAAAAGAATGAAAGCACATTCACAGATCTCTTGCATCTAAAGATAGATGGATTCCCAAAATCTGCAATTTGAGCTGCACAGACCCGGCTCGAATCTCATGGACAAAACCAGAAATCAGTAGCTGAAGACAGATGGCAAATATTTGGTTATTTAGGCAATAATAAAAAGTACAGTCATTTCTAAAAATAAGCACCCCAACCTAATCACTGTAGCACAGAAATAATTATCTTGATTATTCTATTATGGAAAAGCAAAACAGAATTTTCTAAGGCTACATTAAGACACTCTAATATCTAACTCTGATTCTACACTCCAAACTAGAGGATCCCAAGCAAAGGTATGCTGAAAAATCACAGGCTCTGAAAACTAATGTTGTTGACCGTGACTCAGCAGCAGAAGCAGCTGCAGAATTAGGTGGAAGGACAATATTAAAATCACCAGAATATTGTTTCTTGGAAATAATGAAAAAAAAATGAATGAAATGATAATACAACTGTTATAATACTCCAAGTAAAATCATGAATTGATATTTAAAGACTCCAAGGAGTACAGAATTTTAACATTTATGGCTCTACCACTTACTATTTTGCCTTTAAGAAAGTAACTCAAACCTTTCTGGACCTTGGTTCCCCATCTTGAAATGGGCATAATTAATAATATTTACTGCATAGGCATTGAGTATATGGATTAAATGATGTTATCCATATAAAAATGCTTAGTGTCTTAGTAAATAATAAGCATAAGCAGTTATTTTATTATCACCACTATTATTACAGAAGTTTCATTCTCAGACCTATTAAAGCTTCATGACTTTAAAAGTAAGGTATCATCAACATAAATAATGAATAATAATTTTTCTCTCCTATAATTTATTATTGTCATATTTTCCCATTTATATTGCTGAATCTAGTTGAGGTTAGGTAAGCTTTAGAGCCAATTAGTATCCATGACTTTATTTGTTCCTTACATCAACATTGACAGGGGAGAGCTTATCCCCATTGGACTGAGTGTATGGAGTAAGTAATGTGTCCAAAGCCAGAAAGCTAGTAACCGGTAGCAACAGGAATCAGCGCCATACTGTCCAATCCCTACTTGAAGACTTTTCCCATCATTACAGTATTTTCCAAAATATCAACTTCATAATATTTAATTCCAAGCAATAAATGTGACCCTAAATAGATCAGCAGGAAGACCATGAATGGGAAGTCTACTGTGACACAGATCCACTGTCATGTAGACACATACACAGGAAGATGGTCATGGGCTTGACTGTGTTTGCAGTGATGACCTCATCAAACATTAGTATCATCATTTCCCACTAGGGCAAAGGTGTCCCCCAAAGGGATTTCAGTGTGTGTGGTCAAGTGACATGGAAGGTCCCTGAGCAGATTTCCCACCCCCAAAATGTCAGAAAGCATCTCCCACCCCACACCATCCATTTGCCTTCCTAGTCCCCTGTATTTATGACCTAAGGGATGAACTGCTCATCTTTCTCTCTCTGGCTAGAGCAAGTCTTATTTTATCCTCCCCTGTGCTTTGACTTGGCCTAAGCTGGTCCTCCACAGGTAAGAAATGCCTCTCCTCCCAACACCAAATGGGAAAATTTGACTTTTTTAAAAATTTTGATTAAAAGGCATTTGCTCCATGAAAAATGCCAAGCACCCACCCCACCATCCAAAATCATCTCTGCAGCCCAAATCTTCTATTTGTTTATTTAATCAGCTTTCCCTGGCACATTTCTCGAACTTTCTCTCTCCTCTTAGTTATATCAGCAGCTCAATGCCCTGATTCAAGTCTTTGCAGTTACTCAGCCATACACAAGGTCTAGGGATGGTGCTGGATGACCAAATGAATGACAGTGATCAATGTCCTGTCTTGTGTACGTGTCTGGGGCTTCTTCTCTACTGCTCATGAGCAAATCACTATGGAGGATTGAGGTATTTATCCAGATAATTTTTAAAAATGAAATGAGAGGCTCAGGATGTGGCTCAGTGATAGAACATTATCTAGCATGGCTAGGCCCCGGGTTCAAACCCCAGTGCTACAAGAAATATGAAAAGTGGCTTGAACTCAAAAACCTTGTCGGATAAGAAATTAAAACTATTGTCAAGTCTTTTCAGATAAATTTCTTAATTCTCCATTTCACCCTACATACATAGGAAAGGATTCCGAGAACAAAAGATCACAACTTAAATAAGTCCTTAAAAAAGAAAAAAAATTTATATTCAGAGAAAAGTAAGAAGGATTCACCTGATAAAAATTCAGAAAGAAATAACAGGAACTTTAAAAAGAACTATCACCCCCGTTGGATCTTACTATAACAGGCCACCCGCTACTCTTGATCAATCTGATATCTCTTGACTGTTATTATTTGTTGTCTGTCTGGAAAGGAAGGAGAGAGCGTGTGAGCTGGGATGGACAAGACTTAAAGAAAGTACAGTAAACTATCCACGTATTTCCCACAGGGGTAAAAGGACCTCTTCCCAAAGGAACANGAACTTTATTTTTAGAACACACACACCACACCACACAGCTCCTCAGGAAAAACCCTCAGAGCCCAACTGCCACCACCGGCTTCCCACAAGCCTCTCCACCTCCCCCACTCCTCCTGCTCTTGAGGCCGATTGCCTGGGTCACGTGGGTGGAGCCAAAAAAAGTCCCCCAATGAGCAGCTCCATGGTCTGAAAAGGTGGGGAAACAGCCCAATGAGCATCACCGCAGAGGAGCCAATCAGTTGGCGGCTAGAAGTTTGCTGGGGCCACTGTGAGCCAATCATCAGCTGGCAGATGGAAGTTTGCTGGCAGCTGAAAGTTTGCTGGGGCCCCTTCGGCTGTGGCTCTCAACAGTTTCACAAATTGCATTGGCAAGAATGAAGGAAGGAAAGAAGAGAGGGAGGAACAGAGGGATGAAAAAAACTGCTGACTACAAATTGAGAATGGAATTGTCACTTTGTGATATCGCTCCTGTCATCCTGAAGTTGTATCAGGGTATGAATAGTTAGCCTCATTCAATCCTGCTCGCTCCTGACCAGGTGGACCACATTTGTTGATTGCTGCCTTGAACATACCACCACTGGGAACTCTATGGCCAAACACCCCAGGTCCAGCTGAACACTATTCCATTCTTCTACAATGAACTATCTTTCTAGCCTTTGTCTCTGCCAGTAATTAAGACATGGCTTTGGACAACATACACCCAAGAGGCTTCAATTCCTGTCTGGCTCAGCATAGGACCCATGCCCCAATAGCCCCAGAGGTCAAAATAGCACCTTAGGAGGGAAGTGGGATGATCTAGACGGCTCTGCTCCTTAGTGTGGTTGGAACAGGACATGAAGGATGGCTTCCCCATGTGCGTCCTGAGAAAGACTGATCATAAGAAAGATGCCTATGAATAAAGTCTCAGGGTCAAATAAATCTGGAAAGAGTCTAGTCTGAATCTTCCTCTGAGAGCTTCACAATGCCTACAGGCATAATAAGGGGGAGAAAAAGACTTGCAGCAAAGAACTCTGGAATATGTCATTTAACCCAGCATATCCCAAATTTATTTTACTCCAAAACTTCTTTCCAGTAACATCTTTTAACATTGAAATTTAATTTGGGAAATGCTTGAAACTACACTTAACAGCTAGTGGCTTAGAGTCTAAGTTATAAGGCTTTGAGTGCAGAATCTGACCAAGAATTCTGGCAAAATATTGTTGTTCAGCTGAAGAGTTAAACTAGAAACAGGGGGTTTCAACTTTCTGACAACAAAACTGTAAAATCATCTGAAAATTTTACTTTATTAATAGGAGAACTATATTTTTGAAACAAGATAGAGAAAATGAGAACGAGATACATACTTTGTGATATTGCTTCATATTTACAACAGTAAATATGCTTCACACTTGCAATGGTCCATAGCAGTATATTCTATTTAAAATGATTTTCGATCAGGGACCTACAACCGAATTTTATGTCTTTATGTGGGAAAAATGAAGCAGAGAGCAAAGCAATTACCCAAATATTCCAAATCAACTTCTCTTTCTACAACGATAAAATTGTGCCTGTTCATTTTCAAATAATTTAAGCTTACTATGTTTGGGAGCCCAAGTTATCTGGAAAGTTATCATTATTTCATACTGTTTAAATATAATTTATTAATATATTGAGCCTTTAGGAAGATACAGTCATGGACTATCTTTAATATGACTAAGGAAATATCTAGAATATTATATAACATAGTACAATGAAAATTCCCCAATACCTGAGAATTAATGTTCCCATATTTGTAGTTCTAATATATACTAGGAAAGAAGATTTGAATACTCAGTATCATGAGTACCTGTATCAGAGATTCCTAAAAACTCAATCCACCCAAATATAAATCATATAACATAAAATTTATAAATTTACTGTTTAACTTCAAGTATCTCCAGTAATTCAATTAAAGTCTGTCCACATTTGTGAAGGGAAAATCCCAATCGCATGGAACTAATCTGTATTTCAGATTACCAATTTTTTAACTTAACACTTACCAATTTTTTCAAAATAGTTTTTAAGACCCAGGCCAACCCATAAAATGATCTATTCAAATTGAAATTTAGGTGCTGTTGCCTGTTTCATTTTTTAAAATTGAGGAACGTAAAAACATAAATATGTTAAATTCTCCCTTCTCCAGAATACAGCTGGTAAATATGTCACACGGTAATACAATAGGAATCACAGAAAACACATTCCAAAGGATTTCCTCTGGCTAAAATCTTGGAGGACAGGAAGCTGATAATGAACTTGTTAGATTGAACTTTTCTCTTCACTCATCCCATTTCAGTCTAGTGGTCAAAATGACCATGTTTTCAAGTTGCCCTCGCGGCAGTGCCTTACCAGTGTAGATGCTGGCATTGGAAGCTGGGATACCAAACTGTGACTCGATGAACTTGGGAATGAAGGTAATGAAAGCAGTTACAATGGCACTCTCAGCTGTGTATGACAAACTCACAAAAAGGAATGTCATGTTGCTTAAGATCCTGACAGCTGCTCTTGGTAGGTCTACAAAATGACAAAAATGACAAATGAATGTTATAAACAATGGATGGAAAACAAAATAAAACTGAATTGTTTTTGAAATGAACTGCAAGTAGCCGTTCAGCAATATTTGCCACAAGAGAATAAAAACAGAAAGATCTGATGACGATTAGAAAACAACCCCTTGGTTCAATAGAGCTGGTTTTGGTTTGATGTTTTAATTATCAACCAGAATAAGGAAATAACACACCTACAACCATATTCATACACAAATATCCTTACAAGCAACACCCAACCTGTGACTCCTATTTCAAAATCTGTTTAAATTATTTGTATTCTTTATTGATTGAAGACAGTTATTTTCCATGAAGACCTCTGAGTCCATTTAATGTGGGAATTACCTGCAGATCAGTCCTAAATTAGGGTTACCAGTTCCCCCAACATCATGCCCCTTACAACATGCATTTCTAAGTCGCCATATTGTTGACCTCACATTGAAGATGCCCACAGCTGAGGAACAGGAAGGTGATGTCAGGCACCTGGTTCTCCAGCCTCACTTAGGAAATAATCATAGCTAAAGAAGCTCAAAAGGATAAGGCCATCAGATCAGACATTTTCAGGTACTTTGCACTGGAAAACAAAGAACCATGATCTCCCCAAGGGGAAGGAGAGCCCAGAGATGGTGGCTTAGCATCTACTGGACCACCCCTCACGAAGGAGAAAAAAGCCTCATCCTTAAGTCTAGACATTTATTTCACAGAACTTGCTACAGCTATATAAGCAAGTATTTTCATTGCAGCATTGTTTATAACAGAAAAAAAATAAGGGGGCCAAAGGTGCATCAATGGGAAACGTTTAAATAAATTAGTTACATAATGGAATACTACAGAGTAGTTTAAAAGGACACAGAGCTGCATGTACTAGCACAAAAGAACTCTAAGAAATGTTGTTATTAATGATTAAAGCAAGCTGCAGAAAATGTACATACATATATAGTGTCACAAAAATCAAACAAATCAAACTAATGTACTTATATGTGGTCAAATATATACTTCTCCAATGTGTCAAAATGCATTCTCCTGTCACATACAACTAATTAGAACAAATTTTTTAAAAAATTAAAAATAGTTATATACTTATCAATATATATCTTAAGGGCTTAAGTTGTATGAACAGGATTGAATTGGGAAAGATAAGAATGAAATGAAATTCTGTGTATATATTTTGTATTTTTTGTATGTTTGTAATGTAAATTAATGCACATTTAGGTAATTTTTACATTTCTTCAAGGAAAAATAAGTTGCACTATTTTTGACAAAGTCATCTCAAAGAATAGTTATCCCCTTATGCTCCAACACAATACAGTGATTTCATTAAAAATGAACAACTTTCATTGAAACTGTAATTCATAGCCTCTTATTCCTCAGAATCTAAAATTAATAAGCCAAGACTATTTGCTATAATTGTTTAAAAATTTAACATTCTACATCTTAATTCAATTTTTAAAAGTTTAGCATTTTGAAAGAACAATGAAGCTGTATACTTTATTTTTTAACATGGACAAACACACCAGAGAATAAAGCCTTTCATATTACTAGCCAATACTTTTTTGCAAACACAAGATTAAAATGTCACATCCAAAATTTTAAAATTAGAAATTTTAGAAATTAGAAAAAAATAGAAAAATTACCTGTCTACATATAAAGATTAACATTAAGTTTAGTTGATATATTTAAAGCCAATGTGTTGAATCAAAAACATCTGGGAGAAATATAAAATAAAAAATTTTAATACAAAAAATATGTATCCCATACATATTTTAAAATATACCAGTTATACTAAACCGGTTTTCCATTTAGACTCACCTGATACAATAAAAATGTAGTTTCAAACATAACTCAATAGAAATAGGTTTTGGTTCTCTTTCATTAAAAAACAAGGTCTGCTTTTTATTTAAGTAGAATTTAGAAAAGTTCAGACTTTCAAAAACTCTACGTTAACAGTGCTGGGGATTGAAGCCAGGGCCTGGTGCATGCTGGTGCTCTACTCAGCTACCTCCCCAGCCCAGATTCCTTCTTTCTTCCACCTTCCTCATCCCCTTTATTGAGGCTGAGCTTTCAGCCTGAATGCCCTGCAGGAATGGAGGGCGCAGGTCCAGGGTTGTACCTTCAAGTAGTGGCACTGAGTGTTTTCTTACATACAGAGAGACAGAGCAAATAATTACAGAGTAATGGGAGTCTGCTTTCCAACTGCTAGGAGTTGCAAATACAGAAAAGTAGACAGTTCAATATCAGTTTGGAGCTGGAGATATTGTTATGAAGCAATTAGACAAATAAATAAATGATTAGATAGATAAGATAGACTGGCAGCGATAGATGACAGGATCGATTATATAGATAGGCTAGATAGATACATAGAATAAATTGATTGACAGGTGATAGATGATAGATATGTGTGCACTTCCCAACTCTGTCTGCTAACAGGTCTTAGAAATAATCACACTCTGATAGGAATGAGCTCATCTTGTACTAATTTCTTGGTTTCTAACAATCATTTTCCACTAACAGGAACCAGAGAAATATCTAACTTCAGAATTGAAGCAAAGAACAAGCAAGCTGAGCTTGGGAAATCTTGAACAAGAAGTAAGGAAGCCAGGCGCAGTGATTCACACCTGTAATCCCAGGGACTCAGGAGGCTGATGCGGAAGGATCACAAGTTCAAAGCCCAGTTTCAGTTACTGAGCAAGGCCCTAAGTGATTTAGCAAGACCTTGTCTCAAAATAAAAAAAAAATAATAATAATAAGGGCTGGGGAGGTGGCTCAGTGATTAAGCACCCCTGGGTTTAATCCCCAGTGGCAACCTGGGAGAATCTGAACTCAGTAGATGTTAAAAGCAGTCGGTGAAAATCTAATAGGAACAAGATGCAGTCAATCCTCATTATCTGTAGATTTCATATTTGCAAATTCACCCACTATTAAAATTTCATTGTAGCCCCAAAATTAATACTTAAAAGCACTTTTACAGTCATGCTCAGGGTAGCAAAAACTTGAGTTGTCCAACCCATCCGTTGGGCTGGGCTGAAACATAGCGACTCTCCCACCTTATTGTTTCAGCTTTCATCTAGTAAGTGAGGATCCTTTTCACAATATAGCGTCCTATCTTTCTCTTGCTTTCTGTTGGTGACTTGCTTTTTAAATGTTACCAAGGGTAATGCCGCCATGCTGTCTCACATTCCTAAGCACAGAGTCTGCGAGGAGCTTATGGAGAAACTGCATTTGTTAGAGAGACTTCCGTTAGGCAGGAGTTACAGTGCTGTGGTGTGGTGAGCTCAATGCTAATGAACTGACAATATATGTTCAATAAGGGGTCTTTAGACAGAAACTTAGGTAAAATAAGGTTTTATGGGCTGGTAATTATGTAGTGACAGGAACCCAACTCTGTGTCTCCCTGGGAATGATGCTTCAGTATTCACTAATTCAGGGTTCATGGTAACTTGGTAGAACAAAACTGTTGCAAATAATCAACTCACTTTACAAAGCTTCAAAATAGTTCCTAACAAAGTATTTATAGATTATTTTTTGACTAATAATTATCTTGTACTTATTAACTTAAGCAGGGAGAAAACCAGCAAATGCAATTCTATCCGGTGACCAAAGTTAACCTGATTATGGGGTGAATTAACACCTTCTGCCTCTGTTACGATGCACTAAGCATGGCATCATTTGGGTGGTAGGCCTATAAAACTACAAAAATCAAGAAAGGACATCAAACCTAAACTTCATTCTATGAAGTTAATGGTTCTTACATTTTAAAAAGATCAAGGTTATGCAAGACAAGGAAAAATGAGAAACTGATATAGATCAAAGGAGAATTAAAGACACAAAAACTAGAAGCCAGGTGCACTAGCACACACCTGTAATCCCAACTACTCAGAAGCTGAGGCAAGAGATTCACAAGTTCAAGGCCAGGCTTGAACTCACCAAGACCCTGTCTCAAATTTTTAAAAAAGAATTTAAAGGGCTGGGGATATAGCTCAATGCATGCATGAGGCCCTAGGTTTAATCCCCAGTACTGCAATAAGAAAGAGAGAGAGAGAGAGAGAGAGAGAGAGAGAGAGAGAGAGAGAGAGAGAGAGAAAGAAAGAAAGAAAGAAAGAAAGAAAGAAAGAAAGAAAGAAAAGGACACAAAAACTAATACACATGGCCCTGGATTGGATCTTAGACATAAAGAACGTTATTGGGAGCAATCATCAAAATTTGAGTGGGGCCTATAGTTTAGATGTCAGCATTGTTTCGATGTTAATTTCCCATTTTTTGACGCCTGCCCAGTGATATAGGAAAGTATCCTTATACTTAGGAAACACAGGAAAGTATTGGGATCAGGAAAACATTGTGTCTGTGACTTCCCAGAAGTGTTAATGGTTAAGAAATCATTATAGGGTACAGGATAACTGGAGCTCTATGGGCTATTATTCTTCAGCCTTTATGTAAATTCAAAGTTATTTCAAAAACATCAAGTTTAAAAAAATTAAGTTAGCAAATTATTTGCTAAATCTACAATTTTACAACCAAATACCTAAATTTTTATGCTGCAGGATATATTTTAGATCGGTTTCTCGGTGTCATTTATAATTGTGTCCTTATAAAATCAAAGATGTAATAAAAAGCATGGTGAAGGAGAGGTGATGAGATAATGATGGTGATTATCATTTTTGATCATTTAATGCTAAGAAATCTTATAAATTCAATGATAAGAGCAGACTGACAGACCAAGAAATGCCTTTAAACAGTTGTACGCAGGAATAAAATTCCATTCAAACCACCAAATTCAAGAGAATATAATATAAAGAGGATTATACTTAGAAATTGCTTTTAAAAGAAGTGTTAATTTCATTGTCAGATCCTTTGCTCCTTCAGGATAGACATCAGCAGCAGTGCCTGTGACCCCATCATCCTGTGCACCTGGACCAAGTGTTAACATTGCACTTCAATCCCAGCAGGGCTGTGTGGAGACACATTTGATGTGATCCCTCCTAGCAACCTTGCAAACCTTTATTAGAGTTTCAGAAAATCTGGTTTGCATGGTGTGACATCGATTCTTGATAAGGGACGGTACTGACAAGAGACTGAATCTGTCACATGAGGGCAGCGACCACAATTTATTCTTCTCCAAAGCGATGGAAATCACACTGTGATAGGAAGCAGCAGATATTTGGGTCTGTTATTTTTTGACCCCTAGGCCAACATGCTCCAGCATATGTGGAAGTATTTATGCTCATTCATAAAAAAATAAATCTACAATTTAAAGTATCTATTAGTCCAAGGTCTTTGGAAGAATAACATTTTAAATGAGCATCCATTCCAGCAAACCTGAGATTTGAGGTCATTTTCAAGGGGGCAGAGGGATAAACCTACTGAGAGGTTATTTAGTGAGAAATGTATCCCATGGCGGAGAGGGATCTATAAGAACCCATCACGTGAATGCCTCTCACCTGTGGTTCCTTATATAGAAGTTGCAAGGTTTTAATGATGTGCCCTGATACCCCACAGTGAGCTGACTGGACCAGGGGAGGGGGCTGGACTCAAAGGTGCAGGCAGCCAGCAGGTAGGGAAGGCCAGGAGAGGGCTGGGCACCCCACATGAGCAGACAGGCCAAGCCCTTCACTTGCTTCCCTTAGAGTGTCTGCACTTGAGACATGCAGAGGAAGGATTGGGACAGCATGAATGTCTTGAATGAGAGACAAAACAAACAAACAACAACAAAAAAAAAAAAAACCTAGCAACAACCACAACAAAATATATATTTGAAAAAGACTTTCCCCAAAGGGGACTGACCACACGTAAGAGACAAAGGACCAGCTACTATCAACCCCACCACATGCTGCAGGTCCCGAGGAATGGAGCTCCCAGATGGCCTTCCAGTCTGACGTCCTGTGATTATCTGACCATAGGCTCCATCCATGCCAGAAATCCTCGTCTCTGTGCTGTTTTCAGTATCCCCCACCAGTATCCTTGACAAATGTCAAATTCATCCATATGGTTCCAGATTAGCATCCCCTCTTTTAGGGAGCTGTCCACAGCCCCTCCAGACATACCCCTTCTCCCTCGCTTCCACTTCCAGGACACTTGGTCCAGTCATCAAGTCCAGTATCACTGTGTGTGTGTTTACCTGCCTGTTCCCTTTAAGAGACAATAAATGCTTTGAAGGCAGAACCTTGGTATATCTGCACTTATTTAGCTCCTGGCCTATGGTGGGCACTCAGAAAATAGACTTCAAAGGGGTTAGAGGCATAGCTCAAAGGAGAGTGTTTGCCTGTTATGCACAAAGCCCTTGGTTTAATTCCCAGCACAACACACACACACACACACACACACACTTGGAATGCATTCATTCATTAATATTCTTTAGTACATCACAACAATAATTTGTACTAAGACAATCTATCTGTATACTTGTGAGAAAATGAAGTCGATTCCACAGATGAGCTATTTGCTCCTGGGGACAAGATGCAGTATTAACAAAACAAGAGTCACAAGATGAAGGGTGGTCTACAGTGGTGGACCTACTGAAATGTCTGAAGGACACGATGCATGATTCTTTTCAATGCATGACTCTTTAAAGCTAAAGAATTCTTACCATTAAAGATTTCAGACAAAGAAAAATTAAAATGTTAATAGGAGGAGGAATATAATATTCATTTATACAATATTTCATCTATTCAGGATGTCTCGGAAAGAGGCATTTCATATGCTTAAATCTTTACAGAACTGAACAACTGCCTCTTGAAAGCAAAACATCTTAAAGTAGCTGATGCATTAACAGATATTACTAGACAATCCACAGCCCAATTTGACATCTGCTTCGGGATTCAAAATTGTAATTGTGAAAACTAATTTCCCTATACTAATTAATTTTAGCATATTTTTTAGCTTTTCATTTATTTTCTGATTTTTTTTTCCTGGTTGCTATAAAATTCTTTCTCCATGTCTGTTGTTTGTGTGTTTGTTTTTACCTGCTGATAGTCTCTTTTCTCATCAACTTTCTCTGTTATGTTCTTCTAGCATAAGCTATCAATTTTGTTCTTTTTACATTTTTTCCTAATCTAAATGGGGTAGAATGAGAAGCTGCTTGTTTTATTGTTATGCCAAAAACATGAATTATTACTATGAAGGAGTTGACTAAATTGTGTTACCTAGGAACTTATATTCCTTCCCAGGTATAAATTATATAAACATTAAATACCAAACACACATACTGAGCCCTCTTTATATTTTTTGTAATTTTCTGACCCAGATGTCTTTAGATGTACTATCTCTTGTAGAGAAAAAATTTTTTTCAAGTTTAGCAGCCCATGAAGTTTATTCACATAAAATACAGACCTTTCTAAGACAACTAACTGAGGTAAGAAGGAATAACATAAAATGAACTATTGTGTCTGTTTTGGGGGGTTTTGGTAGGGAGGGTAACTAAGAATTGAATCCAGGGGCGCTTTACCACTCTGCTACATCCCCAGCCCTCCTCGACCCCTAGATCTTTTTATTTTTTATTTTGAGACAGGGTCTCACTCCGTTGCTGAGGCTGGCCTTGAACTTGAGATCCTCCTGTCACACTGCTATGATTACAGGCATGCGCCACATGCCTGGCACAACAAACTGTTTCAAAGTGAATAATCCAGTGGTGTTCAGTAGAGTCCCATGTGGAACCACCACCTCTCACTAGTTTCAAAATGTAAATGCTTTCCTACAATAAAAATTTAACTGTTTCATTTTCAGGAATAGGATTGGAATTTGCTTTTGTTTTAGTCTTTACATATTTAGTACTTTCTAAATTTTCTACCATGAACATATTTAACTTTTATGATCTTAAAAAAAAAGGAAAAACTTCAATTTTTAAAAAATGTGGAAATGTGTCATTCACCAGGAGAAATCTTCCCTGACTCAAGCAGCCAACCTATGAATTCCTTCCTTTCCTTCCTCTCACCTTCCTTAGAATGTACATACCTCAGTATTAAGAGTTAACATATTATATTGTTTGTATCTATTTTTCCTTTTGTCTCCCTTCCAGAGCTAGGACTGTAACTTTTCATATATGTTATCTTAAGTTCTTAGTCCTGTGATATTTACTCAACAAAGATATTTCACAGAGAGAGGACAAAAAAAAGAAAAAGAGAAACTTTCCTAAGATAGATACTGTCAGCCATCTACTCAACACTTAAAATGATATTTGGGGATCAGTCTAGTCCTTTCCTAAAAATCTTAGATACTATAATACCAGTGGCCAGTGGCTCAGGTGGCTGAGGCAGGAGGATTACAAGTTGAAAGTCAGCCTCAGCACTTTAGTGAGGCCCTAAGCAACTTAGTGAGAACCTGCCTCAAAATATAAGGAAAAATATAAATAAATAACAGGCTTGGTATTTGGCTTAGTGGTTAAGCACCCCTGGATTCAATCCCTGGTACAAAAATAAAAAATAAAAACTTAGATAATGCCAATTTCTCACATAAAAGAGCAATTGAACAAACAGATAAAAGGCAGCTTAAATGAATTAAAGTAAAACAAGGTATAAAATTCACATTGGACACAAAGAGACCAAAAGTAAAAGATGGAAACAACCAGTGTGGAAAATTGGTGCTATGTAAACAGTTGGTATTTTTATTGATATGTTATGAAATAATGCAATACCACCAAAATACAGGGTGCTTTTTTTTTAAGTGATTAAAATTTTTTCCCACTTTTTTATTGGTGCACTATAGATGTCCTAATGGTGGGGTTTGTTGTTCTGTATTTCTACATTCACACAATATAAAAAGGCAATGTGGCCAATGTCTCTGCACAGTACTTCCCCTGTCCCTCTCCCCCTCCCTCCCCCACTCCCTTTCCTATATTCTACTGATCTCCCTTTGATTTTCAAGAGACTCCAACACACCTTTCTTTTCCTTTTTCCTCTCTAGCTACCACATGTCAGAGAAAACACAGCACCCAGGGTGCCTCTCTAAGGTGCAGAAAGCCCTCCCGAAGCAGGGGGTAGGGAAGGTGGTAGGAACATGGCAGAAGCAGCTTCTGGTGATGGTTACAGTTGAATGAGGCCAGCGAAGGGATCCTCTGGCCACACAACCTAAGGTTCTACATTCATTGTGTCTTAAAGTCCTGCTGGCCTTAGAGAAGGCCCTTTCCAGGGACAGACAATTCTCAGAAGCAGCAAAGGGCTTTGTCGACAAGACAGCATCTTACATAAGCAAACCTACCAATCCAAAGTCAGTGGCACCCACCACCACCTTGTCCAACTCTCACCCACCAAGCCATCACGCAGGGCCAGCTACCAGATCCCATATATACCCCACTGTACCCCACTATACCCCGACCCTTACGGACATAACTCGAAGCAGCCAACCCCAAACAGCTTCCCAAGAAAACCCCATAAAGGATCTGGCCTCACCCCTACTTCCTCCTCCTGACCAAACCTGGCGCTCTCCCTGGGGCCCTTGCACGCCATGGCCTGGCCCTTCTCCTGACCTTTCAGTAGTGTTGACCTCTTCAGTCACCACTCAGGTATCTCTATAAATTAAAATCACCTGGGTATGACTACAGAGCCACTTCCTTTAACACCTCTCCATAAAAGTCCTTGATTCCCTTCTTTTAAAGTATTTAATTTTAACTAAAGTATTTAAAGTATGTAAAAATATTTCCCCTTAGGGCTAATCTTTTAAGCCGTCTGATACATCAAAAGGCTGGTGGGACTATCACCCCATACCACAAAAACCTTAAGAACATCCTCGTGGCCAGCACCTGTGTTTTAGAGCAGGTAAAAACTCCTGCCTGTTACTCAGGAGCATCAAACCATTTTTTAGCCAGGCCTTTTGGCAAAACCAGTCTCTCAGGGTGTTCAACCTGGCCAACACAGGACCCACATTGCACTCCCTTCCTGCTTGTTTTTTATGAAACTAATTATGCCATGGGATATCCCCGATCCCAAGCCTCCACAAAAGTATTCCAAGTCCTTCCTGCACTTCAGAAGGCTCTGGTAAACAGTATCCCTGCTTAACTGGAGAAGAGCAGAAGGAACTAGATGGCACTGGTACATCACAGTCACCTCCCAGCTTAGTTGAGGGAGCCCTGAGCCACTTACCTACAGACAGGCGGGCAGAAAGGGCAGTAGTAGGGCCGAAATGCATCCTTAGTGGCTACTGGCCACAATACTTCCTGCTTATTTAAATCCAGCACTAGTGAGTATTTTCATGCATCTTTCTAAATGGATACTACTTGACGAGTAACACCACCGCTATTTTGCACTGATTCTGAAAAAAGATCTTTGCGGGGGAGTGGAGGGGGGCAGGCCTGTTATCATTTACCTTGTGCCTCATAAGTTATATGTCCAAATGTAAAAGTTTGGCTTATCACAAGAAAACAAAATAAAAATAAAATAAATGAAATAAAAGTAAAACAGAAATGAAATAAAGAATAAGAAACAGAGAAAACATAAACAGAGCAGGCCATGAAAACTGGAGAAAGGAATTAGTCTGGCCCTAAGACTCTTCCTGAGCTTCAAATTTGACTGAGTTTCCTGGCCACCAAAGCAAAAAGTTCTATAATCATCATAATCACAAATACAGAAACTCTCTAATTTCTTCATGGAAAACAAAGCTTTTCCTAACTCTCTGCTCTAAAGCAATGGCTGTCACAGTGTAGTCCCTGGACCAACAGCATAAAATGCTAATTCTCAGGCCCCAGTCCCAACCCAGATCTCCTGAATCACAGACTGTGGACCGAGGCCAGCAACCTGGGTCTTAAGAAGCCTTTCTGGTAGGGCTAACGTAGGCTAAGTTTGAACCACTGTTATTAAGAGATGAAATTTTATATGAAAGACACTGAGCAATGATCCTTTGGTAGATATGGAGAATTCAAACATCAGCTTTCATTGAAAGCTGCAAACCTAAAACTGAAATGCAGTTCAGAAAAGACAATATGCAAGAAGGCTAAGATAATGTGGGGCGCAGGCTTGTGGCTTTTGGTGGTCCCACTTTGCTGAGTCAAAAATCAGCCTTCATACAGCCCATGATATACTTGTTCTAAAACACCCAGCAAAGGGACATGTGCACGGGTGCTTAATATTCTTGGGAAACTCAAATTCAGAATTTATTCCTTCTGCCTCTCTCAAATAGTTCCTGCCCCACATTATCTGAAACCCTAAGACCATCTTCAGTACCTCCCCTCTTCTGTCATTCCCTGGCCAGTTGTCACAACCTACAGAAATGACCTCTTTCACAGAGCACAGTGGCATGGCACACGCCTGTGATCCCAGCAACTCGGGAGGCTGAGGCCAAAGGACCACAAATTTGAGGCCAGCCTCAGTAACTTAGAGAAACCTTAAGCCACCTAACAAGACTCTGTCTCAAAATAAAAATAAAAAAAATTAAAGGGGCTGAGGATGTAACTAATGGTAGGATTTAATCCCCAGTACCACAAAAGAAAAATAAAGAAACAACCTCTGGGGCTGAGGTTGTGGCTCAGTGGTAGAACACTTGCCTGGCATGTGTGAGGCCCTGGGTTCAATCCTCAGCACCATAAATAAATAAATAAATAAATAAATAAATAAATAAAATAAAATAAAGATCCATTTACAACTAAAAAAATGTTTTTTTAAAAAAATGACTTTTTTCTTCCCTCCTCTCATTCAAGATTTCATTCATTAAATATTTATTGAATACTGGTTTTTGGTATCCTAGAGGGGGTCCTGGACCCAATGCCCTAGAGACACCAGGTGACAACTGTACATCATTGGTTATTGATGAGTGCTAAGGAGAAAAATAAAAGAGGGGAGGAGGTAAGAACCATTGAAAGGGAGGTTGAAGGTTTTTTTTTTTTTTTTCTTTTAATAGGGTGGCTAAGGAAGTCCTCACTGAAAAGTCCTCTTTGAATAATATATCAAAGAAAGTAAAGGGCTATAGGGAAAACATTGCCAGCATAGGAGTGGCAGGTGCAAAGGCCCTGAGATACATACATGCCTGACACATTTGAGGACCAGCAATAAGTTCATCATGGTTGCAGCGGAATAAACAAATTGACTGAGAGGCGATGAGGTGGAAGAGATAATCAGTGTTAGGTCAGGTAGGTCCTGTAGGGAGGAGACTTTTCTATAAATGAGAGAGGAGACCCGGAAGCTCTGAGCAGTAGATCCCCCTTGCCACTGTGTGGAAATCCCCAGAAGTAGGCAGGGAAGATACAGCAAGACCAGTACAGCAGGACTTTCCTACTCTTCTGGTCAAACCTCACTTGGGCTCTGTCCCAGCTTTCTTCAGGGGCCCCCTTCTTCCATTCTCCTCCTTTCCCCCCTCATCTACCTCATCTAACTCTTGGAGTGCTTCCAAATACCTGCCCACACCTTTCCTTCCAAAAAGGAAACCATTCTAGCAGGACATGGTGGTTCACAACTGTCATCCCAACTACTTGGGAGGCTGAGGCAGGAGGATCGATGGGAGTCCAGGAATTTGAGGTCAGCCTAGGTTGCACAGCAAGATCCAAGGGTCATCTGAAGCCCCTCCTGCTCCAGGTAACCTTTCCCGATTCCTCAGTTGGTCCTCCACACCGTGTGTCTATCCTTTTTATGGCCCTTAAAATATTTCCACCAGTATCGTCCTGTCTCCCTCTGTGGACTCCAAGCTCTCTGAAGACAAACATGGCTCCCTCATTTTATAATGCCCATGGCATGGAGAATGGAACCCTCCAGAAGAACGACTACACTCTGAGTTTAGTGATGCTGACGTTATCCTGTAATGGACAAAAATCTGTAACTTTCAATGATTTCTTTAATTTCAGTTCACGGCCTCAAACTATCTTATTTAGTTAAGCTATAAAAATATTGCACTCTAACACTGACAAAACTCTAGCAGAGAAGCACGATCTGTTATATTTTGTGCCAAATTAATAACACTAAGCAATTTGGCTTAAAAGATTTAAAAAAAAAAAGACAAAAAAGGAAAATTTTTCTTATGGTTCACTGTCACCAGAAGATTTCTATATAGAAAGATGCCCAGTTAAATTTGGAAGGCTTTAAAACACTGGACCTCAAACCACAGGAACACTGATCCGCTCAAATATTTTAAGTGTTTATTTTTATTGGTAGGATTTTGATAGAATCAATGTTAATCTCTTTTTGGAAAGGTAATGCAGACACACTGAGAATTCGACTTCACCCTTTGTGGTGTATACACAGCCTTACTCCTGCATAATTTATAGTAAGAATCTGGAAACACTGAGTCAGATTTTCCCATCATCTGTCACGAAAATGTGGAAGCAGGAAGTGGAAAGTACAGGGTGTTTTCTTCCAGCATCTCAGCAAGAGAACTTCCAAAAAGGGAACCATCCTAGCAGGACATGGTGGTTCACGACTGTCATCCCAACTACTTGGGAGGCTGAGGCAGGAGGATCGATGGAGTCCAGGAATTTGAGGTCAGCCTGGGTTGCACAGCAAGATCCCAAAATAGAACAAGCAAAAAGACAAAGGCATCATTCTGTATAGCCCAAATAATTTTCTTCTTACAGAAGTGTATGTCACTAACCCAGCTATGGTTCCACATCCTCTTTAAAATAATTTGAATTGATGTCCAAATATCACAAAAAAACATGAAGACCAAAAGAAGCTCTGTTCCAGAAACAGAAGGAAAAAGAGGATCTGAAACTCAAACTCAGATTGAACTCAAAATGAAACTTAGCAATCATTCTTTAATGTAAGATCTTCATTATGAATCTCAGCCATGTAATACAAATTATATCAATAGTGGAATAATCCCCAAGAATTTACTTTGTCCTTTTAAAAGTCAGATTCAATATTAGACTGTTACTTGGGGATGATATGCATTCCATACTCTAAAAGAAATCAATGTGTACAAGATAAACATGAATTAATTTTAAATAATGTAAATTGAATATTCCAAAATCGTCAGTATGTTTGAAGCATTGTTAGCAAAAGATTTTCAGCATAACCTCATTAAAGCAGTATTTCTTTCTAATGAGATAAAATGACTATTGAAGTTCCAGTCTAGATCTGATTAGAGAATCCAGCACAGACGGAAGTAATAAAATAGATCAGCTCTGAGTCCCAACCAGGAATTTTAGCCAAGAGGAATCTATCATCATAATCCAGGGTCAGGGTGAAAAGGAGAATTTACCAGAAATACTAACTAGAAACTGATTTTATAAACCAGAAAGCCATTACCGTTCAAAGACTTCTCTTATTCTCTCCTGTATCAGAAAATATCCTGAACCATCAAATTCAGTGTAGAAAAGACTAGAACAAGAATCACTAGCAGGACAAGAAGCTGACCCCCCCCCCAAAAAAAAAGCACCATACAGATTAAATTTCCAAAAATCACTTCTGAATTCTGTGAGGTCTTTTCACCATTGTTGACCCTGCGTATCTAAATATGGGTCCTGCAGAAACACGCTCCCAGACAAGGATTCAATGCCAAGTGATTGGTTGGGGAGGTTCAGGGAGCGCCAGGCAGGGAATGAGGTGGCCATGGTGCTTGAGAAGTGAGCAGCCTTGAAGGATATAAAAAACACCTCAAAATCGCCTCATCCAAGAGATGAGTGTTTACTGCCATTTAGTTAAGACTTCCTTGTCTAAAGTGCATCCTCCAAAAGAGTTTCCACCCCATTGACACTTTTGATATCTGACATCAAATACCTTTTTTCCACAGTCCATTCATATATTTTCACATTCGAGTCATCTACTCCTAAACTACAAAGCATACCATTTTATCTTACCTATGCCTTTATGTCTCCCTTGAGTCTACTTTATATTCTCAATAAATTAAGATTCTAGAGACATTTGTCATGTTTTAAATTCTTTAACATCAACTTTGTTATCAATTAAGTTGTTTAAACAAACAAACAAAAAATGCCTGTGAGAGTAGCCATAATGGTCCATGATACATCCATGAAAAATCGTGGGCTGGTCTACACGGAAAGAGCTCAGACCCTACTAGCATCCAGAGAATGCTTTGTGTGATTAGAGTATAAGAGGACATTTTGGCAGTTCCAAAAGTACTGTCACAGAATGGGGAGGGAGAGGGCCAAATTAAAAATTAACCAGCAAGAAGCTTTTTCAATGAAATGTCACTTGACTTATTTTCAGCAAATAAACAGTCTTTTAAAAATGGTCCAATCTAACCATCATTCCTCTTGGCCTGCATGGACAGGTCTACAATAAATTAGTAACTTTGTTCTATGCCTGAAAGTTTCCTCTTCAGTCTTACTGAATACATAGTAAAAAGGAAATGATAGAAGCCTAGGTAAATTTTATCAATCTTACTAACATACACACTTGTTAAATATTATGCTTTATAATTTATACAAAAAAATTAATTCAGAAAATAGGCCAAAATGAATGGAAGGGTAACATCATAGGTTTCTTGGATTAAAGGGACTCACTACCCTTCAACAGATACACTAAATACTGAGCAAAGATTGCCTGGTTAGTACCAATTTGAATTGATTAGGTTTTAGATTGGCTAATTTAACTTTTATTAACTCATTATTTTAAAAGAAATAAAAATTAAAATAAAAAAACAAACAACAACAACAAAAAAAAAAACCCAGATCAGTGATTTTTTCCATCACTGAAAATTTCTGGATGGTTTTTCACTGGGTTTGGAGGCCCAGCTATCCTTCTCCAAGGATTGGACATTTGACAGAGCCATTTTGGAATGAGAGTCCTTTTTAGTGCTGGATCTTATCCTTAGGTAAGAATCAGGCCACATTACCAAACTACCATTCCCCTGAAACAGACCATCTATTTCACAGTGCATTCAGTATTTTTAAAAGCAGACATCTCTACTTACGGTAAATGGTACATCTAAACATCTGTATCTTTATGAACTAAATCAGTGCTTCTCAAGCTATCTGAGAGAAAGAACCTTTCCATTATCACTATTTCCAATCTGTCATCTACAGATACTTTTGCAATATGCATTCATAATAAATTATTATAAAATTGATCTTTTAAAAATGCAACACATAAGCCCAACTGTTTAAGTACTATTAGATGCAACAGACGTAAAATTATCTTGCCAAATTTCTAAAAACATTTTGCAGCTCTTTCTCTTCATTTCAATACTTAACTGGCCACAGGCCAGAAACAGATACTGTGGGCAGTACTGGGACCACACTTTGAGGAGCACTGATCTGAAATACCATGCATGGATTTATTCAAAAGATATACTTTACCTCTGACATTCTTTCCAAATCCCATTGAAGACACTTTTTTGTCCACTTGTTCACTATTGTTTGATTTCTCCTTCATAACATCATCATCGATAGCAACATCAACAGAATATTTTTTCTTTTTCTTTTTCTTGTGCCGAGGTGGAAGCTTTTTTGGAAAAGTAAACATTGGGAATATCACAAGAAACATTGCAATGGCACAAAGGAGGAATCCACTCCACCTAAAAAATTGGGAAATGTGAATAGCATTTATGGGTTTTGCTTTATGAGAATAAGTTACCAAAGTAGAAGTTTGTGGTGATAAAAATTCTCCAGAAATTTTTCATTTACCTTCATCAATTGTAAAGCAATAAAAAAATTGGACAAACTGAAGAAATAAAGGGATTTTCCCTTTCTGTGGTATATGGGAACTCCACCCAATAATTACAATAGTATGATATAAATAAATACTATCATCAACAGCCTGGTTGGAATTTCACTCAATTTAAGTATTTTTGTGCAGCCATGTGTTAGTTCTGCCAACATTGTTAGTCCTGATAAAATGTGTATTTTAAAATAAAACACTAAATCATAAATTTAATAGAAAAATTATAGAGACTCTATTGCATATTTTGTAGACCTTAGCAGAAAAGCATTAATAACTTGTTCTAAATGTATTTTTTGCCTGTTTGGTACTAGGAAGCAAACCCAGGGCCCTGTGCGTGCTAAGTACTCACTCTAACACTGAACTACCCTCCCTCCCGCAGCCCAAGACACAAGGGTATTTTAAATTGCTGATGGTATTCAAATATTTTCTGCAGTACTTAAGAATGTATTAAACCCCAATTAGCTGCTCCACATAACATTTAGCCAAGCATGAGGGCCACCAAATCATGTAGACTTGATCCTTTTCTTGAAGAACTTACAACTTAGGTATAAGCAAGCCAAAAATATAAGAATCTCCAAGATATGCAAGAATGCATACAATTTAGTGTTCATCATAAGGTTTAGATTATGAATCCTATAAAAGTGCAGAGAGGGAAAATAAATGTGTGCCAGAAAATTTCCCAGGAGATATAGAACTTGAGCTACATAGAATTCCATCTAGAAATTCATCTGAAGTTGCCACATTGCAGAGAGTTCATGAGGAATTCCATGTATAAAACCCAAATTCTAGTCCTGTATTAGAACCAAGTGTTACCACCTGGGGTTTCTTCCCTGCACAATTCCCCAAGGGACAATTTCTCAGTCCCCTTCAGTCTTTCCTTAGCAAGCAAAAGTCCCTGGTCCTACCTAACAGGGTTGCCACCTCTAACCAGAATTCCTCCACTCTAAACTCTGCTCTTAAAGCTTCCAAGTTTATAAATTCTCAGACCTTGTCCTCTGTTTTAACATGTACCTATCAAAATGCAAGCAGGATTCTAAGCACTAATGATGTGTTCAACCCAGTAAAAATACAGATTAATTGCAAGGTGAAACTCATCTTTTAAAGAAGTTTCTATTAAAGAGCTATTATCAGTTGGCAAAGGTCATTAGTTGGGAGAATGCTAGAATCTGTTATTAATCCAGTGTACTAGTTTCAAATTTAAAAGTATATCAAGCCAGGTGCAGTGGCACAAGCCTGTAATCCCAGCAACTCAGGAGACTGAGGCAGAAGGATAACAAGTTCAAAGCCAGCCTTAGCAATGGTGAAGCATTGAGCAACTCAGTGAGACCCTGTCTCTAAATAAAATACAAAATAGGGCTGGGGATGTGGCTCAGTGGTCGAGTGCCCCTGAGTTCAATCCCCAATACCCACACCCAAAATCAAATAAAAATTTTAAGATGATCAGAAAAAGATTTAATTTTGAGAAGATGGCTCAGAACAGACTTCTAGCAATCTCAATTACTCAGAATATTATCACCAACCTAGTGCCTGACACAGATTAGTTACTCAAAAAATTGTTAAATAACTATATTGAAAGAGAGAGGTTTTTTAAAAAAAGAAGGTCATTTGTCTTAAGGGAACATAGCTATGACAACATCTGGCCTCTGAACACTTGGCCACTAGAGGCCCTTGCCAACCAGCACCTCACCTTTTACATTTACCCTTCTGGAATCTGTCTCCACAAACTCCACATTGAAGTTCCCTAAACCCCTTTGATCACTAGGCCTCTCAAGCTCTCTACACGAGATGGCAGGCAGAGGAGCAGAGGCCACAGTTTATGAGCTTTGGTTTCAGACAGACCTGGGTTTCCATTTTTATCAATTACTAACTATGAAATCTTGGGGAAATTTCTTTGCTTTTCTCAGGGCCTTATGCATGCTAAGCTCTAGGGTAATAAGTGATTTTGGGAGTCCTAAAATTTAAATAAGAGGTATATTTAAATAAGGTATATGATGGAACTAACAAAATGCCTGCTTCCAGAGCTAGGGTTGTGGCTCAGTGGTAGAGCACTTGCCTAGAATGTGTGAGGCACTAGGTTCAATTCTCAGCACCATATATAAATAAATGAATAAAATAAAAGTCCATCAACAACTATATATATATATATATATATATNTATATATATATATATATATATATATATATATATTTGTATATTTAGTGCCTCCTTCCAAACCAGCAACCAATTCATGGTGGCTAGTTTGGTTTGGTTTTGTATTCATGTGGATCTGTACTCAGTCTTACTGCCCACTCCCTTCCAGTCATTGATCTAAAATTACATGCAAACAGTGAAGTTTCACTCTGAATAGCCCAAACTGAGAGCATATAACAGAAGGGGAAGAATCATAGCAAACAAATAAAAATGACATAAAAGTCTGAGGTCATACTGAAGCAAAGCAAACCAGCCCACATTCTTCAACAGTCTCCAGAAACATCAGTATGACACATGATATAATGATGGACACTAACGACATCACTAAAGAGGACACTGAGAAAAGTTGAGTAGGACAAGATAGTGTGTGTCATATATATGGGAACGTCACATCAATAATAGCTGATATTGAAAGGCCAGGGTGTCTAAATCCCTTTCATAAAGCATTACACAGTCCATTCACTAACGGGAGTCACCAGTGGATTGGCTGAAAGCTCTGCCCTAGAATCAGTTTCTTATCCCAACACTCTCTAATTCTGAAGTTAGAACAACAAATATGTGAGCATCCATTTTGTCACCTGCAAAATGGGCATAATATTAGTGACTACATATATTTGCTAAGCGCTTGGTATAATGCTTGATACACAGTAAATACCCAATAAATATCAGTATTATTCCTTCATTCACTCCTTCCCTCACTCTTTCTTTTAAATATTTTATTATTAGTTGTTGGTGGATCTTTACTTATTTTTATATATTTATTAAAAACCTATTGTTACTGCTAAGCATTGTGCCAAACAACTACGACTTTATTCAAAATAGAAGTCTGTTTCAAACAGGATTACACAACTTAAAAAATTCAAATTCATTTTCAAGTAGATCCTTATTATATAGTTCTAAGTTGATAATCTTTATCATTTTTTAAATATTTATTTTTTAGTTATATGTGGGCACAATATCTTTATTTATGTGGCACTAAGGATTCAACCCAGTGCCTCCACATGCTAGGCGAGAGCTCTACCTCTGGGCCACAACCCCAGCAATCTTTATCATTTACATAACTAATATTGAGCCATTGAAATGATATAATTGCTTGAAAATTGATTTAAGGACTGAATATCTAGCACATATGGGGTGCCCAGGGCAGGAACCATTAAGAGCCCTCCATGTACAAACTCATTTGTTCCTCACAACCCTATGAAGTAGGTACTGTAACTATCTCCTTTTATGAATTAAAAAAAAATGAGGCACAAAGAAGTAACTTCCTCAAGATGACATAGCTTCGCCTCATTCAAAGTTGAAGTTCTCCTCCTGAATCCTGGACATATTTGGCAGGACAGTTAAGGTCCCTCAAGTGCACACAGGATTTCAATCCAGGCAAGTACTCCTTTCAGATCTTCAAGTCACTCCAATCTGCTCCCTCTGGACTAAACGTCTCCTAGAAAACTTTTAATTGACAGCATAAAGCACTAGTATGACTGAAGCCCCTGCTGTCCCTCCTTCTGCCCCTGAGTTGGTGGTCCTCGTCTTTCCCTCTCACTGTTTCCTTATCACCAAGCCCTTCTCAGGACATCTAAATAGAACACAGATTATACACTGGATATTCATATGTATATTTTAACAATCTAGTTTTATAACAATAAAAAAAAAATCCCTACTCTGATTTATTTCACAACTGCAAAGAAAACAGCCGAAATCAAAATTTTCACTTTCAGTCAAAAACTTAAAAGCCCTGTGTGATGTTCCTTTCAATGTCAGGGGAACTCCTCTCTCTATGATTTGAAACATTCTAGTAGGCCAAGTTTGTCTGTATCTTAGCACTTGCAGTTTCATTGAGGATTACTAGTGAAATTAGAAGCAGCATAGAAATTGATATTTGTTAACTTCTTTGAAAATAGTGGTAAACATTATTCCCACCAATCTCAGAGTTATGAGCTATTATTCTATAATGAAACAGAGAGAGAAAAAGTATACAACTCTTTTGAAAGTAATTTGTTGACAGATAATTTCTAATAATGCAGTATTCTCTTTGCCATAAAATAAAAATTTCTTATCGATGTGTACCTATTTCTAACCCATGTGAAATAAATTCAGGACACCAATATTTTCAGTCAGTGCTTTTGTAATTACAAAGAAATAACTGATTATGTCCAAATGAAGGACTGTGAAGAACTCAAACATAACCCTGGTCATTTAGATAAATCACAGAACACTCAAAGTTGAAGCTCTCCTCCTGAGCCGGACCGAAGAAGGTCCACCTGGTGAGAAAACAGCTAAATCTCCAGGATATATAAGGAAACCAAATACCACCAAAGAGAAAAGATTTGATGAGCACAGAAGCAAGACTGAAATTCTGGGCAGTGGGGAAGGGTTATAAAACAAAAATATAAATACAATGAGGAAGCATAGAAGAAGTCATTTTTCAAAGGCACAGAAAAGATAATGAAAGATACAACAGTAAAGTCCCTTCCCAGCCACAGCAGCCCTGCTCGTACACTCTGCTGTAAAGGAAACAGCCCAATCCTGGAGAATGCAGGAGAATGTCACTGAAGTGTCTGTATTAGTTTCCTGTTGCTGCTATAACAAGTTACCACACACTTAGTGGATCGAAAAACCCAGGTGGATTATCTCATGGTTCTGGAGGTCAGAAGTCTATAGGGGCATTGGTAGGATTTTATTCCTTCTAAATGTTCTAGCTAAAGAAGAACCTATTTACTTATCCTTCTAGCTTCTGGAATCTACCTGCTTTCTTTGGCTCACAAAACCTTTCTCAATCCAAAGTACATCACTTCAACCTCTACTTCAGTCATCTTCGCTCCTTCTCTGACTTTGCTCCTATTGCCTCCCTCTTTCCTTTAATTAATAATGGGCACACCCGGAACACTGAAAATAATCTCCTCATTTTAAGATTCTGAACTTGATCACCTTGACAAGGTACCTTCTGCCACATAATGTAATATATTCACGGTTCTGGGGATTAGGAAATGACTCTCTTTGGGGAGTTATCATTCTGTCTACCATCTACTGTCAGGTGACTTAGGCTATATTTTTCATCTCTTCAGTAGGGAAATTTAAATACAAGAGTTTTTATGACTAAATCATTAGTAAAAAGTGAAATACAAAATTTAGAAAACAATCTTACCAGTTTCCAATGAAACGAGGGTCATTCTGGTCAAGGTGAACAGGATTTCTGGGATCAACATAAAAACCAATAAGAAGTCCACCTAATAAATATCCCACTGCAGGGCCAAGTGCTCCCATGACATACATGATGGCTGAGAAGACAGAAAGGGAAATATGAAATATAGCAACATTTCATTGAAGTGCTAAAAGTTCTCTGATGTCCAAAACATACTGCAGATACATCACAGTTAAATCCAGTGAACAACTTCCAAAATGTCTACATTGACATTAGGGTTTCAAACTGTGTGCTTTATCTCACTATTACCTGTGGTCCTCTTAGAGAGTCAGAATCACCTGGAATGCTTTCAGGTTGCTTGTGCTTTGTTTGTTTAATATAAACGTTCTGGTCTCACCTCCAAACCACTAAATTCAAATTTAGAGACCCAGGCTAGTTAAGGAGGCAAATGAGGCAGTCACTAAATAACCAAGAGGAAGTTAAAAAAATAAAAGTTTCAAGATAAAAGGGAAAAAAAGTAGTATCACTTGTGTTAACAGGATGAAGAAGGAACTTAGAAAGCTAGGTTGAATTGGGGAAGCTGTTCAAGTACCTTCCAATTGATAATGTTTTTGAGCCACCATTGTAAAATCAAAAAAGACCTTGAAATGCATTTGGTTTATTGTTAATTGAGGAATCTTACATAAGAATAAGTCCTTCTACATGGCCTGGGTCAGGAGGTCCGAATGGAAAGCACTGACCACAGATGGACCAGAAAATAATACTTTTAAACACATGTCCAAGGAGTCTGGTGGGTATATATCTTACTGCCAGTGGATCCGAAATTTGGTATTTTATCAACAACAATAAAAAGTATATGCACGTGTGTGTGTGTGTGTATGTGTGTGTGATCAAAATGAGCATATAGCAAACAACAGCAGGTCATTAATTAGAATTAGTTTATTTTTTTATATGCCTATTTTCACTTGTGTAATTTAATATTCTAAAATGCCAATCTTGAGGCTGGCAATATAGCTCAGTTGGTAGAGTGCTTGCCTCACATGTACAAGACCCTGGATTCAATCCCCAGCACCACAGGGAAAAAAAATGCATATATATATATATATATATATATATATATATATATATATATATACAAATTTTAAAAAATTAAGTTACACTTAAAAATTTTTTAAAGGAAAATGCCAATTTTATAAATTTGAGATAAGATAGGGAATTCCTTGAGAGTCATAGAAAAATATAGCCACACTACACGCTCATTTTTTTTTCCTTCTGCTCAAACACAGTTATTTAGGGGAATATCATAAAACAGTTTTAAGGCACTTCTGTGTGCAAGGTATGATAACAAAATCAGGTGTTAAGTGTTTCTCATTTCCATTGCCATCATGCATTTTTAACTGCTGAACAAATAAGAAAGTTCTGCCATATCCTTTAAATAGCTATATATTTACCAGAAGGCAAATTGGGATAATCAGAATGGTTTCACCCCACTTTATCATCCACCTCTAAATCAACTTTAAGTAATCTTGTACCTCCTGTTACTTATAACTACAGACAAGACAGTAATTTAACACCTGCTCTCTCACTTTTCACACCATTACAAAAGAGAAGGCACAGTGTTTATTTTACAGAATCATCTGCTGGTAACCGTGAGACATTAGGTCCTCAGACTCCCCCAACTGTATTGGAAATGGAGAAGGGAGGCACACCCACAAGTATCTGGTGCTCTTTTGGAAGCATGTTTTTAATAAATGAAATTAGAATTTTGTTAATTTTATTAATCTCTTCGTTCATAACCTAAACTGTAACTCAAGAATAGAAAGTACTTTTTCAGGTGCAGGTATTCCCATATGCATAGGAAGATCAAATTTATGTTTACACCTCCAGGCCTGCCAGCACCATTTACAACTTAAAACTGTAATGAGGCCAAAATGTGACATGAATCATCCTCCCAAAATAATTCTTGTGGCATTAAAGAGGCTGTCTTACAAACACACACAGGGAAAAGGGTACTTCCACAATACTGTTTATGCCTACGGCATTTGAGTGCAAATCTTGGAGTGGTAAGCAAGACTGTGTAAGCATGTGTACTAGCAAGCCCCTGCAATCGCCCAGTGAGAAGAAAATTTATTCAATAACACTCACCAAAACACCTTCAGCTACTTTGTAAAATGTAAAGCTTTTTCAAAGTTAACAATGTAATCAGAAATTTTATTTTATTATGTAACAAGCACTTGAAGATCAACAGAATTGCACAAACACACATCCATGCCTTCTTTTAAAAATATTTTTTTAGTTGTTGATGGAACTTCATTTTATTGATTTATATGTGGTGCTGAGAATCGAACCCAGTGCCTCACACATACTAGGCAAGTGCTCTACCACTGAGCTACAACCCCGCCCCGGACACATTCTTTTAACCCAGCTCCAGTTAGTAAGCAAATCATTTTCTGGTAAGAAATTAGGCCTCTCTGGCCGATGAGCTAACATTTATTGATGGATTTACAAATGGTACTCAGAGAAAGCCTTAGGAGACAATGTTGAAGCAAATTCATTTCACATACCCTCCCTGTCAAAAACTTCCCCTCACTGCCCACAAACTAAAGAGAAGGGTCTAAACTGCTCTTCCTGGAGTTCAGGGGTATGACAAACAGACCAGCCTCTTTCGAGTGTTCCCATCTTAAAATCAGAAGCCTGTATTCAGGGTAAGACCTCAACACACCCTTCCCTGGGCCTTGCTACCTGTCTGCATCCTGACCATCAAGGCCCGAGCCCAGCCATGTTGTCCTCCCCTGAATGTTTCTCTCTTCTCTGAATCCCTGTAGGCTATATACTGTTATTCCAGGGGCTTACGAACTTCATCACGGATCCCTAGTGGAATGAATCCAAAATAATTTTCCTACATACACATAAATATACCATAGTGAATCCCACCATCATGCACATCCATAAGAATAGGGTCCTAATTAGAATAAGATGCATTCCTTGCTTGTATAATTATATCAAAATGAATTCTACTGTCATGTATAACTAAAAAGAACCAATAAAATAGAATAAGTAAAAGGTTTTAAGCACTTATCCCCCAATGGATTTATTTTCTGTACAAATAAGGTGTGTACTATTAGTGTCACTCACACAGTTCACATCTAATCATCAGAAAATCCTGTTGGTTCTACCACCCAATCATATCCAGTATCCAACTCCTCTTCACCTCTATTTCTAACACTCTGGTCCAAGCCACCATCATTGCTCATTTGGGAAATTGCTCTAGGCTTTCCAACTGGTATCCGTGTTTCTGCCCTTAACTTCTGCACGGTATGTATATTCTCAACACAGCAGCCTTAATAATCCTCCAGAAACATGAGCCGGATGTTAGTTCTTCCTTGCTTACACCCTTTGATGGCTTCCCATCTCATTCACAGTAAAAACCAAAGTCCTTGCATGGTTACCAGGACCTACCCACACATTTATTTGCACGGCCTCCCCACTGTCTCACAGATTATCAACTGTCATTCTCCTTGTTTCTTGGGCTCCTGTCTTACTGACCTTTTTGCTCATTCATCTTCAATCTTCCAGGAATATCCTCACCTGAGGGCCTTACCACTTGCTCTGTGGGTGTGCACACACACGTGAATGTGTGTGTAGTGGATGCTCCTCCCCCACAGCCACATGGTTCATTTCCTTACTTCCTCCAGCTAGTTACACAATCATTTCCTTTGCTGAGGTCTTATTTGGCTACCCTAACCATAAACTGAAACCTCTTTCCCCAATTCTTCCCATCCCTTTCCCTGCTTCAATTTTCTTCTTAGCATATATTACCACCTAACACACTATGTATTTCCTTTTTCATCTTGTTTATCATCTGTGCTCCCCATCTGGAATATAAGCTCCTCAAGAGCAAGGATTCTTGCCAGTGTTCACTGCTGTGTCTCTAGTTCCCAGATGGTATAAGAGGCACACAACCCAGATTGACTCAGTACTCAGTACTTATTTCTCCCATTGAGTTTATGCTATGAGTGACTATATCCTCCAAAAGTTTATGTGGAAGCTTGGTCCCAGTGTGGCAGTATTGAGACATTAGGTATTTGGAAGCATTTGCAAGGTTGGGTCATGAGGGCTCTGCCCTCAGAAGTGGATTAATCCATTCATGGATTAATGGTTAATGTGGGAGTTTTAGAAGTGTTCTCTTCCTACCACCTCTCTCCTGCTCTGCCTCGCTGTATGATGCTCTTCACTCTTCACCATGTTATAATGCAACAAGAGTGTTCTCACCAATTCCTAAAATAAAATTAGGAATAGAATCACCACATGACCAGCTATCCCACTGATTGGTATTTATCTGAAAGAACTAAAATGAGCATACTATAGCAATACAATATTTATAGCAGCACAATTCACAATAGCCAAATTATGGAATCAGCCCAGATGTCCATCAAGATGAATGCATCAAGAAAACGTGGTACATATACACAATGGAGTTTTACTCAACCATAAAGAAGAATGAAATAATGGCATTTGCCAGTAAATGGATGGAAATGGAGAACATCATGCTAAGTGAAGTAAGCCAGACTCAGAAAATTAGAATTGAATGTTTTCTCTTATATGTGGAAGCTAGGGCAAAATAAGGGAAAGAAGGTGGCTGGGGTGGAGAGGATTGGATATCATAAATATATAGGGAAGATTGGTAGAGTGGAAGGCTGAGAACAAGAGAGATGAAGAACAGATGGGAAAGGGGAAGGAAATATGGAAAGAATTTAACAAAATCAATGCATATATAAATGTACCAAAGGAAATTTCACTTTTATGCATATGTAGAACCTACCAATCAAAAATAAATAAAGGAATGAAAGGAAGATCAGTGGAATAAAGGAAGGAGAATAGGAAGAGGAAGGGAGGAAGGAAAAGGGAGAAATTGGGATTGAAGTCAAATTTCTTGCTGTTATGATTTTGTCAAAATGAGCCCAACTGCTATGTATAATTATGCAATAATAATAATAATAATAATAATAATAATAGAATGCACTCACCAGATGCCACCTACACACCAGCACCATGCTCTTGGATTTTCCAGCCTCCAGAACCATGAGCTAAATCATCCTCTATTCTTTATAAACTACCTGGTCTCCAGTATTTTGTTACAGCATCAGAAAATAGACTTGAGACAATCAGTGAACATTCTACTATCATAGATGTCAGTGATAAAACTCTCCTCGATGTACATCATTTCTTGAGATCTCGGCTAGTAACAGTGGACATCAATTCCTATTTCACATAGTGAACTTGATAATTCCATGTTTTTTGACTATGTCTCATAAGATGATTATACATACTATTCTTGGTTTTCTCTCATGACATAGAGCTTGTACTGAAAGTTTGGAGTATTCAATGAACTAGTAATATAAATATAAATTGAAGTTCCAATCTTTTCTTCCTGTGCACCCCTATGGATCATCTCATATGACCCCATCAGTACACACACTCCCCTTTGAGAGGACACTGAATTGTTCCATTTATTTGCAATTCAATATGACCTGCTTTTTACTTCTACTTATCTTTTCAAATGTTTGTGTCCTATGTTTTCAAGTAACTCTTAGTCCTCAACAACAAAAACCACATCCTACAAAATACCATCTAATGGTTAAAGCACACCCTCCAAAACCATGTCTCCAAATCCCAGCTCAAATTTTCGGTCTTTAGCAAGTTGCTTAACATCTCTGAGCCTTGGTTTTTCTCATCTGTGAAGCTGAGATGAAAAAGTACTTGCTCACAGAATAATCACAGGCACTGAATAAGCTAACACTTAAGAGCATATGGAATATCTGGCATTTAGTATATTTAGGAATAAGGGCCATATAAGAATAAGCTGTCTGTTGTAACTATTTTATATTACCTAATGCAATTTACTGCTTGGGCATGGGAGGCATTCAGTAAATGTTTATGGATTGACTACAAATCACCATCAAAAAGTAACTGTGCCCCCTATTTCCTATCTGATGCCTCTGGTTCCTCCTTTGTCTGGATCTGCTTCCTCCCAACCCTGGCAAGACCTATAAATTCCACTTCAAAGGAATGCCATTCATCACAGACTTAGATAACCGTATTTGTCTGCTTAGGTTGCCACAACAAAAACACACTGCCTAGATGGCCTAAACAACATTTTGTTTCTTGCTGTTCTGGAGGGTAAAAGTCCAAGATCAAGGCATAATCGGAGTTCATTTCTCACGAGGCCTCTCTTTCTGGCTTGTCAATGGCCGCAATCTTGTTGTGCCCTCACATGGCCTCTTCTCTGTGTTCCCAGGGAGAAAAAGTGAGCTCTACATCTCCTCTTCTTATAAGGACACCAATCCTATCAGATTAGAGCCCCATCTTTGTGACCTCAGTTCATTTTAATGACCTCCCTAAAGGTCCTATCTCCATCTATAGTCACATTGGGTGTTCAGGCTTCAACATATGAGTTCTAGGGGGGACACATCAGTCCATAACAGATATCAAATGAACTGAGGTCATCTCATTCTTCACTCTTTTCTCTTGCTATCACTTTACTGCTCATCCAAGTTTCCCCTCCCCATGTTGACACTGACCCTCCGCCATACCTGGCCTCCCTTAACCTTGGGCATTATTTCTTTCCCGACTTTTCTTCCATCTCATTTGCCCAGTCAATAAGTCAATGGCTTCTAGAAGTCTCACTTCAGGCTTGACCCTGTCCGGAGTCTCTACTTTCTGAGTGCTGGAAACATGGTCATTCTTGTGTTAGTCAGCTTTTCCTCATTGTGACCAAAATATCTGCTAAAAACAACTTAGAGAAGGGGGCTGGGGTTGTGGCTCAGTAGGAGAGCACTTGCCTAGCACAGGTGAGGCACTGGGTTTGATCCCCAGCACCACCATAAAGATAAATAAATAAAGGTATTGTGTCTGTCTACAACTAAGAAATTTTTTTTTTCAAAAAACAACTGAGAGGAGAAAAATTTTATATTTCTGGCTCACTATTTCAGTTCATGATCAGCCAATTGGATTGCTGTGGGCCCAAGACAAGGTAGAACAACATGGCAGAAGGGTGTGACAGAGGAGCATAGCTCTATTTATGTTGGGGTTAGAAAGCAGGGTAGGAGGTGGGGGAGCAATCTCAGAGAAGATGAATGTTTCCAGGTCATGTTGCCAGTGACCCAACTCCTCCAACCATACTCCACCACCTATAGTTACCACCCAGTTAGTCCATTCAAACTAGGATGGACTGAGTAGGTCACAGCTCTCATAATCCAATCATTTCACCTCTGAATACTTTTGCATTTACACAACAGCTTTTGAGGGATGCCTCAGATCCAAACCATAACAATTCCATATTATTTCTTTCCAGAAATAAAAATTCTTTGTATTGCTTGGCCTACAGCTAGCTCAGTGACCCAAAATGTGCTACGCTATCCATCCTTCAAACCCCAGCTTTTTAATAAGGCCTCCCCTGACCTATACAGATCACTGAAATGTTTGTCTTCAGAACTCACACCAAGTATTATCTGCATTTTTTTTTTTTTTTTTTGGTACCAGGTTACTGAACCCAGGGGCACTTAACCACTCAACCACATCCCCAAGTTTCTTCATTTCTTCATTTTTTTATACTGAGAGAGGATCTCAGTAAGTTGCTGAAGGCCTTGCTAAGTTGCTGGGGCTGGCCTCAAACTTAAAATCCTCCTGCCTCAGCCTCCCAAATCACTGGGATTACAGACATGTGCCAGACTCTAATTTTTTTTTTTTTTTTTTTTTTTTGGTGGTGCTAGGGAACCAGGCTGTATTTTGCTACATACCCTGTGTCACTTATTTTCTCTTCCCAACTAGGCTAGACACATCTCAAGGGCAAGCAACATGAACTGTACTTTTCTGAATCTCCCCCAAAACCTTAGGTGCAGAAATACAGACACAGGCAGCACTGAAGTCAGTGTAGTGCAGGGAATATGAGCAAAAGGCCCTGGAGTCAAACTGCTTTATTAGATCCCCAATCCCCATATCTGGGCAATGGCAGCAGTTACTTAACCTCCTGGAGCCCACACAGAATTATGTACATATAATTCTTAGCACATAGTAAACACTGAAGAAATATTAATTTATATTTTATATATTCAATGATTACCTATTTATTCTCTAATGATATTATTGTATATTAATTTTGTATAGACTGCATATATTATTTTACAGAATACATACTGAGCACCTTTTGATTATCTTTTAATAAAGATAAATTTAGAAATTATCCTTCTTGAAAAAAAAATTGAAAACAAATTATCTTCCCTGGAGTCAATATTTTTGAGCTAGGAGTTAGTTATTATGTTAGACAGATGGGAGTAGGAAAAGAGAACAGGAAGACCTTCCTTTCCTCACAGAAGGGTCAGTATGATGTCTCATTCTGAAGTTAAGCATGTACTGATACCTGTTATTATCCTTTTAAAAATACTTCAAGATTTTTTTCTAAACCCTACAAAATATAACCTGAATTATATTATAAACAGATTCCCAAGAACACAAAAAATAGATCTCCTAGAAATCACCCACAGTCTCTACCACTCATAGAATAACAGTAATCATAGTACAGGTTGAGCATCCCTAATTCAAAAATCTGAAGTCCAAAATGCTCAAAATACAAAATACTTCCAGTCCAAAGTATGTCAGATAAAGGATATTTAACCTGCAATAAATATTGTGCACTACTCCTATATCATATGAACTTTTCCATTAATTGGAATTATACAGCAACAAGTATCCTACAATAATTTTCATGTAAATATCTCACACTTTCCTATGACAGTAAGTATTCGTTCAAATATTTGTTATGGCTATAGGTGTGTTAGCATGTGGCTATGTCATGCTCATTTAATAATCCCACTTGGAAAAAAAATAATTCCCTTTGGAAGCTGTTTTTGCTACCATAAATGCATGTTTGAGATTATGCCTCTGAAGTTGGTATGAACCCACTTAAAGGTTTTGTCCTGCTTACTCTGCGCAGACCCAGGCTCCAGTGTAAGGATGGAGGCCCCCCAGCTCCAAACCCATATGAAACTCTGCTATATACTTAGTGGAGATAAGTCACTGGTGGTAAAAGGGCCGAAAAGGCCACCTTCAACGGGAGAGCCAGCTCTCCTCTGGCCTTCACCTTGGACACCATGGCTGGTTCAGCATAGAGACAGCTCTTGGGGAATCTGACCCACAAAAAAACTCTTCTCCTTGCCTGCTTCTTACCCATGTCCCTTGCACTTCTCAGTTTCCAAGCTCTTTTACCTTCAGAACTTCCATTTTCATCTCCTTTTAAATTACTTTTCACCCTATTCTATAATCACTGCTGCTTTTTCACATTAAAGTGCATTAACTACTATTTTTAATCCCATTTACCATCTCATTTTTAATTTGCTCCTTTACATGCAAACTTTAGTGTAACCTGTCGTTTTACAATATAAACTATCTTTTTAAAAACATTTTTTCATAAAAGGTTGAATTTTCAAAATTCATATTTAAGTTTTTTTTTAATTTATTTTAAATGGTTTCTCCTCTAGTTCTCATTTCTCGACTAAGCTTGCAAACTTTTTTGGCCTTTTTGTATTAACTTAAATTTTTTATTTGTATAAATTCTCTTGACTTTAAAACTTCAAACTTTTGTTACACTCCTTAATTTTACCTTTTTTTTTTTTTTTAACAAAGACTAACCACTTTTTTTTAATATTTATTTTTTAGGTGTAGATGGACACAACACAATGCCTTTATTTTTATGTGGTGCTGAGGATCGAACCCGGGTCCTGCCCGTGCTAGGCAAGCGCTCTACCGCTGAGCCACAACCCCAGCCCCAATTTTACCTTATTTTTTAGTATTAAAAATTATCTTTGGAGCCAAGTGTTGTGGCACAACTTGGAGTCTAAGGCAAGAGGATGGCAAGTTTGAGGCCAGCCTCAGCAATTCCGTGAGACCCTCAGCAACTCAGCAAGACCCTATTGCAAAATTTAAAAAAATGAAAAGGACTGTACATGCAGCTCAGTGGTAAAGTGCCCCTGGGTTCAACCACCAGCACCAAAACTAATAATAAAAATAATTTTTATTTTCATGTGGTTTCTCTTTCCTTTTATTATCCTTTTTACATTATATCTCTCTCTTTTTTTAAGTTTTTGTCCTTACTCTTATATTTTTCTTATTTGTGATCAACTTTGGTAACAACTGATAAGAAGCTGGTCCCAGCATCACACCAGATCTGAGCCCATCTCCACACAGTCTCTGTAGTCACCACCCAGCTGCCTGCCAGGGCTCTGGCTGGAAGTCTGAGAAACTCAGAGCTGATACTCCCTGGGATCCAGTCTTGCTTTGTACATGGTGTATCTGATTAACTAGAATCCACGATTACTTGCTCACACTGTGCAGAAAGGAGAACATGTGAGTTCTGAATCCACGTCCTCTGATGAATAACAACTGACAGTGAGACAAGCCAGAGAGCTCTTCATTCACTCTAGCCTGGCCCTGGGAAGAGTCCTGTGGACTGACCTTCCCAATGGCTACTCAAGAGAGGAGGCATGACAGCCCCCTGAAGCACTCTGCTCTGCCTCCACGGCTCTTGTCAAGGCCACCACATCTATTCTTGGCAGAATCCAAAGATGCTCCTCTTTCCCCATCACAAAAGTCCAACTGGGCTGCCTGGAGATGAGCTTAAACAAAGTTATTCCCAGGGTCAGTTCCAACCCTAGGGCACAGCTTTCTGAACCCTACGTCTACTTTGGATAACTCAACCTACCTAGAAACTCATGCTCTCGAATCACAAGAGATAATTCCAGGACTCCTAATAGTGATTAGAGGGGTCCAATCAAAACCAGCAAAAAGCTGGGCGCAGTGGTGCACGCCTGTAATCCCAGCAACTAGGGAGGCTGAGGCAGGAGGATCACGAGTTCAAAGCCAGCCTCAGCAAAAGTGAGGCACTAAGCAACTCAGTGAGACCCTGTCTCTAAATAAAACACAAAATAGGGCTGGGAATGTGGCTCAGTGACAGAGTGCCCCGAGTTCAGTCCCCAGTAACACCCCCCCCAAAAAAATAGCAAAGATCCTAATATCATGAAGGGCTGCAGAGTCACCTTCTTCCCAGCCTCAATGCTGAGTAGAGCTCAGAAGTCAGTCTTCAGTCTATATACTCAGTGACACAAAGCACTGCCACAAGGAGCGGGCATTGCAGGGGCGAATAAAACTGATCCTTCCTCCAGGGAAGAAACACATAAAACTAATCATGGTTTAAAGCTCAGTGAACATGCACAACACTAACAACATGCCATGGCCCATGAGGGAGGAATAATTCATTGCAATTAGTTGGAGCTGAGGGATAGGGATGGGTTTGTGACCAATGTGACTTTTGACATAATCCTCCAGGGATGAAGGAAAGGACAGTGGAGGCTGGGCAGCCCACATAGGCAAAGGCTCACAAGTGTGGAAGTATGCAGGATGTGTCCAGGGAATTGCAAGTGATCTTTTTTGTTGTTGTTGTTTGTTTGTTTTTGTTTTTGTTTTTGTTTTTGAGAGAGAGAGAATTTTAATACTCATTTTTTTTTAGTTTTCAGCGGACACAACATCTTTGCTTGTATGTGGTGCTGAGGATCAAACCCGGGCCGCACGCATGCCAGGACAGCACGCTACCGCTTGAGCCACATCCCCAGCCCTGCAAGTGATGTTGCACCTGGAAAGAGACCCAGGAAAGTAACAGTCCTAGCCCCTATCCTAGTTCCATCCTGGGACCCTGATGCACATGTAGCTGTGTACAGGTTCCCATCCATCTTCTCTGAGGATAGTGAGGACTGCTGGCAGCCCTGTGCCAGCTTATCCAACCATTCAGTGGCATTTAGAAATGTCATTTCCACTGTGCTATGGAGGGCAGGCCCCAAAATCTAGAATAGGAAGTCAGGGCCCTGCAGGTCCTTGGGGTTTCCTGAGCACTTGCTTTCCCATCTCCCTCCCTCTCTTCTGTACCACTCAATGGAATTCAGTTGAAAGTCCAAAGTACCATGTCAGAGGCCCCTCTGCAGACCTCATCCCTGCTGTCCTGAACAATCCCCCTTTCTCATTCATTGTCTTTGTTCATCTGTCGAATTCAATGACAGAACACTACCTTCAACTGAGGTGGACATCTTTTCTTTCTTCCTTTCAGTTTCTATACCCCCTTCTTATTATCATAAAAGCAATTCCATTTTCCTTTAGGACCCACTCACCCCTTCATGTACATAGACTTGATGGCCTGCTCTCCATAGGGCCCTGACCTGTGTGATTCATTGAGAGTCTGGGTGACCAACCCAGACCAATTCCATGCTCTTCTCTTTGAAAGATTTCCCAGATTCCCATGTGGTTCAGTCCCTCCCTTCTTCCAGGTTTCTGCTCAAATACCACTCCTCAAAGAATCCGGGGTTCCCCCTATGCCAACACACAGTATTTACCTGATGCCCATCCTGACGAAGCTCTTTTTTTTTAATTCTTTCTTAGTTGTTGATAGATCTTTGTTTTATTTATTTATTTATTTATTTACTTATTTATATGTGGTGCTGAGGATCGAACCCAGTGCCTCACACATGCTAGACAAGCACTCTACCACTAAGCCACAACCCAAGCCCTCTGCTGGAGTTTTGATACAGCACATGCTACAATATATGATACACTCTTGTTTATTTGGTTATTTTTTGTCTCTCCCATATTTGATATCCTAAAAGGTCCATCAGATCCAAATTCACCCCGCATGTTAATGCCTGAAGCAAGAAAGGCATTAAAAATCATTGAAACATATATGGAAAATATGCATTTGGATAGAATTGATATAAGTTTGCCTTTATTATTTATTGTACTACCAACAAAAAATATTCCTACAGGAGTATTTTGGCAAGAAGGTCCATTATTATGGATACATTTATCTTATTCTCCTAACACTATTCTTACTAGGTATCCTGAGGCTGTAGGACAATTAATACTCAAAGGAATAAAAGCAGCAAAGGGAGTGTTTGGAATTTCTCCCAATAAAATTATTACTCCATATACTATGAATCAAATTGATGAGTTAGCTAATGAGTTAAATACTTGGGCAATAATCATGTGCAAATCTAATGTTTCATTTGATAACCACTTACCATCTAATCCTTTATTGTCTTTTTGGTCATTGCATCCTGTAATTTTTCCAAAAATGACAAGAAAAACACCTATCATGAATGCTCCAAATATATTCACTGATGGGTCAAATAATGGTACAGCAGCAGTAGTTACCCCTGATCAAACTTTTACATTTTTAGTACCCAAACAATCAGCTCAAAAGGTAGAGCTTAATGCAGTTTTACAAGCTTTTGTGATGTTTAAAGATTCTGTATTTAATTTATTTTCTGATAGTCAGTATGTAGTTAATGCTATAGTATCTCTTGAAGATGCTGGTAGGATTTCCCCTTCTTCTACTGTTTTCTCTTTGCTTTCCACTATACAAAGTCTAATCTGGGACAGAAAAGATCCATTCTTTATAGGACATATCAGGGCACATACAGGATTGCCTGGAGCCCTTAGTTTGGGCAATGATTTAGCAGATAAAACTACACATGACATACATATTTTCTCTACACTAGAAGAAGCTATAAATTTTCATAAAAAGTTCCATGTCAATGCTAATACTTTACAAAAGCGTTTTAAAATAACTAAGGAACAAGCTAGACAAATAATAAAACAATGTCAAAATTGTGTGACCTTTTTACCACAAGTTAATCTTGGAGTCAATCCTAGAGGATTGATACCTAACCATATTTGGCAGATGGACGTCACACACTTGCCAGAATTTGGAAAATTAAAATATTTGCATGTTACAGTTGATACTTCTTATGGATTTTTGAAGGGCTCCCTTCCTTGCCGGAGAAAAAACTAAAGATATTATAGCTCATTGCTTACAAAATTTTGCCACTGTGGGCATTCCAAAACAGTTAAAAACAGATAATGGTCCTGGCTATACTTCTACCTCTTTTAAACAATTTTGCTCATCATTTGGCATTACTCATATAACAGGAATCCCATACAATCTACAGGGACAAGGCATAGTTGAAAGAGCTCATCAAACTATTAAAATGTACTTATTAAAGCAAAAAGAGGGAATTGGGAAGGGGAATATATCCCCCAAAGATAAACTTAAAATAACCCTTTTTACTCTAAACTTTTTAAATTTGGATTCATCAGGGCTTAGTGCTGCGGAAAGGCACATGTGTCCAAAAACTGTACATAAGCCCCAAGGTACTTTGGAAGGATATTCTAACAGGACAATGGAAAGGTCCTGACCCAGTGATTGTCTGGAGTTGGGGGTCTGTTTGTGTGTTTCCACAGGGAGAACAGCAGGCGATTTGGATTCCAGAGAGACTAACTAAAGTGATTTCTACAGACCAAAAAGAAGATGATTTGGCTCAAATCCATAACAGCTGATATCCAGAACTCCAGTTTGGCTATCCTTATATCTGCGACAGTGGTTCTCCCACACCTGGAGGCTAATGAATAATGAACACCATTAAGGCCTATTTCAAATGTAAAAAAACCTTGGGGCTTGCTTGTGGGAATACCTTCAGACCCATATGCAAGTTATAGGAAGAAGAATGGGATATCAAAAGAAGAGTCAAACCAAACCCAGGTGGTAACCAGGATGCTTTTTTCAATATCTATTTTATTATTGCCCTTTCCCACATCATAAATTTCTATTTTATTTTTTGAGCTCATACAAACCTAGGTTAATGTTTTTCTGATTAGTTCTATTTTTTTGACTGTGGAGTTTTTAAACATTGCAATGGAGACTTCACCTGTGAAAAGCTACAAGGCCTTTACTATTATGTTATGTGTTGTATGTATTGTATTATGTGTGCACACTTGTGTTATGTGTTGTATGTCTGTATGTGCATATGTCCATATATCACATATGAGGAGCGCTCATGAAAAAATGGATCCAAATATTTTTTTATTATTCACGTGATTTATTTATTTATTTATTTTTTTAATATTTATTTCTTAGTTTTCGGCGGACACAACATCTTTGTATGTGGTGCTGAGGATCGAACCCAGGCTGCACGCATGCCAGGCGAGCGCGCCACCACTTGAGCCACATCCCCAGCCCCTTATTCACGTGATTTAAATGGTTTAATTTAAATTGGGTAAACAGCTGTTGAGGATTGTTTTAAAAAGTGAACAAAAAAGGAGGTTAACAGATCTGTTTGTTTACCTTTCCTTTTCATTATATTTAATAATTCTGTTCAGGATAATGTAAATTGTTCACAAAATTGTTTTCTTAGTGCCTGCTGGAATGCTACATAATTTTTTTTTTTAGCCATCATTGCCAGAATTCCTGTCTTCATCCCAGTGCTGGTGAAAACAAAGATAAAACCAAACTACAGCTTCTGTGATAGCTATCACAACAAACTGTATAAACTGATGCATCAATGAATAATGTAACTCAACAAGTGATGCTCAATCAAGAATTCAATTTGCTTTGGGAGGAAATGGACATATTGATGGATTCCTCTGCTTTGAACTGCTTGCAGAACTTGCCTGGACTATGTATCACTTGTATGCATTGTTTTTCTTCACCGATGCATTATCAACGTTGAGCAATACCGACCATAAGCACTAGTTAGTATTCGTTGGATGGAGATAAGATGAAGACAAGGACTTTGAATCTTGAATAAAATAACAAATGTTAAAGCTTCACTTCATCAGCAGAGCCTTGAAGGGTCATCCATGGGGCTAGATCCCTGGGGCTGCCTGTCCTCATAAGTCATATGTACCTCTCTAGTTAATGGAGTTGCTTCCTGTGGTTTACAGCGACAGGACCCTGACTCTTACATTTTTCAAGTTCTCTATAGACCACTGCATCCCCAGTCGGGTTTCCTGGATCCTCAGATCCTCCTTGTAACTGGCCTGGATTTGCTGCACCCTCACTTGAACTTGATCTCTAATTGATCAGCCTCTATTTCCAAGTTGCTTCCCATCCCTGGCTTCTCAGTGCTCACTGTGCATGGCTTCCCCACCTTCCCTCTGAGCCAGGTCCTATTTCCTCAGTCACCCCACAAGGCAGTGGAAAACTGATGCTGACAGGGGTTTGAGTTATGAGTGTAATTGAGGTCCTGACTCAGGGTCTTGGCTTGTGCCCAGGACGGTGCCACAGGATAACACTATGTCTACATTCCTCCAGGGCTCAAATGACCACTATAGCTGGTCTGAGACAGTGATAGGAGGCTGCTCTCTTGCATAAGTTGGTGACACAGCTACCACAGATAAAGGATATGAACAGCAAACCACATCTCACTGTGGTATCACAGTAGTGGCACCAACTCTCATTTAACTTACATCATTCCCTGAAAAATAGCCAGAGTACTTCATTGTACCAGAACACCATATTAAATAAATAAATAAATAAATTCTTTTGCTCATCCCTTCCACTCATAAGCATGGGCAGATAAGAGGTCTTTGATCTTGGTTATTTCGAGCAGTGATTTTTTTTTTCTTTTAAATGATTCAGTTACTTAGACACGAGCCTGACAGACAAAGACCAGCTGCCACAGCAGTCAAGGAATAATGTATCACTTTGCTAAAACATGAGGGAGTATCTCAGGTCACAAATCAGGCAGGGAAGGGACTTATGTAGGTTCAGATGCTTCTTCCTCACCCCCATAGTGAGAAATTATTGGTTGAAATTCATTATCTTCCTTTAGAAATATTTTCAAAGTAATTTGAAAATTATTTAGGGTCTAATTTGATCCCCAAAAGGGATCATACACGTGCATCACAGGCAGGCAATTGCCCTCAATTAGTATCCAGGGCAGGGAAGCGGAAGCCCTTAATGTGCTGTGATTTTAAAGCAGCAAATTAGCCACCTGTGAGTGATTCTCAGGAAGGATCACAAGGATGGCTGTCATGAAGGCACAAAAACATTAGGCCAAATTTTTAAAGTTACATTTTGGAGCAAAAAAATACAAAGTTTTATGAAAAGATAAAAATGGATTCTCTTGAGTCAGACATGGTGGTACATGTCTGTATTTCCCAGAGAATCCATTCTCTTGGGAGGCTGAGGCAAGAGGTCGCAAGTTCAAGGCCAGCATCAGCAACTCAGTGAGACCCTGTCTCAAAACAACAAATAAAAAGGGCTGGGGATGTAGCTCAGTGGTAAAATGCCCCTGGGCTCAATCCCTGGTCCTAAAAAAAAGTAGAAGAATGGATTTTCTGATGACACAAAGAAAATGAATGAAAGAATGATTTACAGAAATCCAAACACTAATGAACCCATAAAAACTTTACCCTCACTAGGTATCAAAGAAATAGAAGCTGCAAGCACTAAGTTATGATGCTAGTCAATAACTAGTAAAGACACACATGATAGTACTCAATGCTAATACAAGTTCAGAGAATCAGTTATCCTTACCCTTTGTTAATGCTGAGTTAGACAATCAAGCTTTTGGACAGTAATCCACATGTATATCATGATGACATTTATTGGTACATTATGAATATAAGAAAGAGAGACAACATGAATAGGATTTTTAACTAAGTCTTGAGACCTAGTTGAGGCCATTAATTTGAATATTTAGGAAGAATTTTATATCTTCAGGAAATACTTGTAAAAGATAAGTGAAAATAAAGGATACAAAATTCTTTGACAACATGATTATGATTATGTCAAAAACACAAACTTCAAGAAAAGTGCTTTAAAAACTACTAGAACTAATAAGCAAGCTTTGCAAAGTTGCAGAATAACAGATCAATTTCAAAAATCAACTGTATTTCCACATACTAGCAATGAACAGAAAATAAAACAATACCATTTATGATAGCATCAAAAATATAAAATACTTAGAGATAAATGACAAAACATGTACAGCCTCTACACACTGAAATTCCAAGATATTACTGAAAAAAAATTAAATAAGGCCAAAATGAATGAAGAATTTGACTTATTTGTGGTTTGAAAGGTTGGATAGGGTTAGATTGTCTGTTCTCCCAAATGCAATGCAATTCCAATCAAAATTCCAATAGGCTTTTTTTGGTAGAACTTGACAAACTCAATTCATATAGAAATCTGAAATTCATATAGAAATGTAAAGAATATACAATGTCCAAAACAATTTTCATAAAGAAAAACAAAGTTGAGGGACTAGAAGTACCTGCTTTTAAGACTTAGAAATATATTTTTATCAGAAGAATGTAGTATTGGCTTAAAGAGAAAAATAAATCAATGGAATGGAAAAGAAAATACAGAAACACGTACTTATGCACAATTGTCTTTTAACCAACATGTAAAAAGTGAGTCTCTGGAAAAAGTCTTTTCAACAAATGATGCTAGAACCATTAGACAGCACGGGGAAAAATGAACTCAAAATGGATCATAGATCTAAATATAAAAGCTAAGATATAAAAATCCTAGGAGAAACAATTAGGGAAAATATTTTTCGAACAGACACTTAACCAAAGAAGATAACATGGATGTCAAATAAGTACATTAAAGAAGTTCAATTATCACTGGTCAGGAAATTACAAATTAAAATCACAATGAGATATCATTAAACTCCTATTCAAATGGTTAAAATAAAAAAAACCAGACCATATCAAATGTTATCAAGGTTGTGAAGTGTTATGATATGGATGTAAAGTGTCCCCTAAAGGGCATTGTCCCTAAAGCTCACCTACGAAACAATACAAGAAGGTTCCGAGGAAAAATGACTGGGTTGTAAGAGTCTTAATCCAATCTGTGGTTTGATCCCCTAATTGGAATTAAGTGAGTGGCAAATGAAGTGGTAGGGTGTGGCTGGAGGAGGTGAGCACTGAGGCATGACTTTGGTGTATATATTGGTATATGGAGAGTGGAGTCTCTCTCCGCCTCCAGATCGTGGTAACGTGAGCTGCTTCCTTCCACCACACTTTCCAGCTATGATGTCCTGCCTCACCTCAAGCCCAGAAGAATGCAGCCCTCTGTCGACCTCTGAAACCGTGAGCTGTCAAATAAACTTTTCCTCCTCTACAATTGGGCTGGTTGGGTCTTTAAGTCACAGCAGTGAGAAAGCTGATTAAAACATGAAGCAACGAGAACTCTCCTACACATACTACTGGTGGGAATGTAAATGGTTACAGACACTTTGAAGAACAGTTTGGTAGAGTCTTAATAGGTTAAATATATATATATATATATATATATATATATATATATATATATATATTATTCGATTCAACTATTCTACTTCTTGTATGACAATAAATGACAACACACATCCACACAAAGACTGAAATACGCATGTCCATAGCAGCTTTATTTGTAGTTGCTGTAACTGGATACAACCAAAATGGCTATCCAGGTGGTAGGCAAAGAAGTATATTCATATAACGGAATACTAGTTCTATTATAAAGGAACAATCTACTGATACACACTAAAATATGAATAAATATCAAGATAATTATGCTGAGCTAAAGAATGCTTCCATAAAACAGTACATACTGGAGGCCATGCAGAAGGGAGGGATTACAGATGCATGGGAAGCTTTTGATAATGTTAGATGTGGTCACAATCTTGATTATGGTGATGGTTTCAGGGGTGTGTATATATGTTGGTATGAGAGAGAGAAATCCCTTCAAACTGTATATGTAATTATGTGCAGTTTATTTTATGTCTCTTTTACCTCAGAAAAAAATAAGACCAGTGTTCTAAAAGTGAATTCTGGTGGGTGGTCACACAATTCTATAAATTCAGTAAAAAATCACTGAATTATACACTTACAGTGGATGAATTTTATGGTATGTAAAATACACCCCAAAAGTCATTTAAAAAACCAAACTAAATGGAAACACACCCATATGTTAAAAATTGTTAGCTTAGGGTAGTAAAATTGCAGTGGGATTTTTTTAGTGTGTTCTTTATAACTTTCCATACTTTCAGGTCTAATTGAGTATAAATTAAAATAAGCAAAAAAAAAAAAAAGAGTATTTAAACATGTCTTCTGCAATTAGTACCTTTTATCTCTTTGAACTACTTATACCCAAGCTATCATATGTATCGGTTTTGTATACACTCAGAATAATTTTTTTTAACTTGAAGGAAACTTTTGCAGGCTAATGACCTTGTTTAATTTGTCCTTCTATCCATAGCACCTCCTCTGGGCACCTCCTCTGGGCAGCCAGTGAGCATTAGCAAATGTCTAAGCAATGAACATAAGGGTTCGTAAAAATCCTCCAATTTTACTTAAGATTGATCTGCCTAATACTGCATGATGACTTCTTGCAGGTCAAGCTATTATAATAAACCAAGGGTAGCAAACTACCACTTAGGTCCAGCAAATTGAATTTTATTGGAACATGGCTGACAAATGCATTTATGTACTATGTACATATGGCTGATTTCCAACCACAAGCACAGAATCGGGTAGTTGTAACAGAAATGGTATAGCCCACAAAGCCTAAAGTATTTACTGTTACTTTATGGAAATAAGTTTACTGACCATTATAATAAAAATGGCAGTCCTTTATTGAGCATTCACTCCATTCCAAGTGTCAGCTATATGTTTGCACACATTTCTTTTAATTTTACCTCTAAGGTAGTTAAAACTATCTGACCTATGGGATAGAAATCACAGAGGTCTGGATAAATTTTCATTTAAATGCACATTTGAAAAAGTCACTTCTTTAAAATAATTTTAACAGTTTATCTGTTTAATAGAAAAAAGAGTTTAATAGTCTATCTATGAAAGTTATAAATGAAAGGAAGGACTATTTGTACACAGGAAATTAATTTTTAAAGTTAAATTTTTCGAAGGTTAGCAATTTCTCAAAGATCAACTTATGAGGTTGTAAACCCCAAGCAAGTTGAATTATAATTCATGCTGGATTAAAATGATTTCATTACTTATTGTTTAATGACTACCTTCCAGAAACTACATTAGTACTTTACATCATTTATGCAATTCAACATTCAACAACTCTATGGGGGAAAAAATTCTTTCCCAATTTATAGATGAGAAAACTGAGTCCCAGGGAAATCAAAATCAGCCATCAATAAGTGATAAAGCCAATATTTGAACATGGCTTTGTGTGAAACCAAAGGCTATTCTCTTTCAATTTACATGCATGTGTCCCCAAACTACAAAAAGGTACCAAAAGTTTAGTAATAAGAGTTACATAGGTCTCTACTACTGAAGAAATTAACCTTTTTAAAAAAATTTTAATTATAGATGGACACAATACCTTTATTTCATTTGTTTATTTGTTTGTTTGTTTGTTTGTTTTTATGTGATGCTGAGGATCGAACCCCGTGTCTCACACATGTTAGTGCTCTACCACTGAGCCACAACCCCCACCCCAGAAATTAATCTTGAGATGAAAACTCTTAAAATATTTTTGGAACTGCTAGTAGCAGGAATCTTAAAAGCATTTTCAATAAAAAGGAAGCTCATTATTTAGATTTCCATCTTCAATTTCATCAGTAATTGGCTGCCTAAGGATGGCAGGAAAATGTACATTATCTGAAAAATACATTCCAAATGTGTTGCATGACATTTTCTTCAGTAATTATGGTGAAGACTCAGAAGAGCATATCAGCTGTTTAAATTTATCTCCTGGGAAATGTAAGTCACTGCCAGGAAGCACCTTCCTGGTGAACAGGCACAGTGTGACATAACTATGCTGTTCAGGCACTTAAAGAAGCATGATTTCCATAAACAAGCTCCAAGTACAGAAGAACTTCTGAGCTCAAGTAGAATAATATCATACGTGAATGTTCCTGGTGTTCTTGGCACCACCATGACTATCCATTGGATTCTTTTTCTTTCTTTTTTTTTCCAGTACTGCAGATTGAATCCAGGGGTACTACCACTGAGCTACATCCCCAGTTCATTTTCTTTTTTATGTTGAGACAAGGTCTCACTAAGTTGCTGAGGCTGGCCTCAAAGTTGCAATCTTTCTGCCTCAACCTCCCAAATCACTGGGCACCATGCCCAGTTTAACCACTGGATTTTTTTTTTTTTTTGCAGGAGGATTGCTGGGGATTGAACTCAGGGGCACTTGACCACTGAGCCACATCCCCATTTCTGTTTTGTATTTTATTTAGAGACTGAGTTGCATAGCATCTCATTTTTTTGCTGAGGTTGGCGTTGAACACGCAATCCTTCTGCCTCAGCCTCCCGAGCCGCTGGGATTTCAGGCGTGCGCCACCTCACCTAGTTTAACCATTGTATTTTATAGACAGTCAGGTGATATAAACTTCCAGGACACCTTTAATGAAAATATTGTCCTTCCTATTAGCTTCCCTTAATCCAATTAATCATATTAGCTTTCATTAATCCAATAAGACTGCTTGCACTCATGTTCATTGTAAAGCTTATTCTTATATTTAGAGAAGTGTTAGTAGTCAAAGTCTAAACTCACTGAGAAAACTATTACAAAAAGATAATAGTGGGCATTTATTATATGTGAGATACTGTACTAAGGCCCTTACATGTGTTTTCTCATTTAATCTTTTCAGAAAGCTTATGTGGAAGATGCTATTATTGTCTCAATTAAAGCACTCTCCTTCTTAGTCACTTCCTCAATGAAAGGATAAATTCTTCTGAGTAATCTAGATAATTCCTGACTCTTTGTTATTTAACTATATAAGAAAGATTATTTTACATACAGCTTTACTGAGTTAACGTGCCTAAGCTGTGGAGTTCCTTCTATTACACAATACTTTAATTTATAGTAGTAAATTCTCCATTGGAAAGCAGGAGTAGTCTATAAACAACTATTATGAAAAAGAAATGGGACAAGTGGCCAAGCTTATAGAAGGCATTTTATTTTAAAATAAGAAGTAATGTTTGGGGTCCTAGGGGCAATAATGATTCAATTCAAAGTATTCAAGTGGTCCTTAAAAATATCAGATGTCTATGTAAGTCTTATCAGGGTCTGGCTCTGTGATCCTAGGCAAGTTGCTCAATTCCACTGGATATTCTTCCTCCTCTATAAATAAGAAGTAGATGATTTATCTACTTCCAAGAGTTATTGAGGGAAATAAATGAGAAAATGCACTAAGTGCTCAATCAATGTCAACTATAACAATTATAAAGATTATTCTTCTATCAATATATCTAGCTTCATAGTTAAAGTTATGATTCTGAGACAGTACAGGATTTAAAGGCCAGAGCCACCAAAGGATGATGATGATGTTATATGCAGTGTCATTTTAATGTTAAGTATATTTTATAGTGTCCAAAGTCTTTGAAGATAGAATTTGCATATCTGGTTTTCCAATACCCAGAATATTCATTTACCCCAAACACTCTATTCCTTAATCATAAATCAATCAATAGTCATATGTTGAAATTATACCACATGAAGTACTTTGCATTAAACACTGAGTGATAAAGAGAGTCATGCCTCTTCCTAAAAAGAGCAAGTGATCACGTGTGGAGTAAAACCCACATGAAAAGATAATTGGGGTGGATGGACAACATTATGCATTTGTCCAAATTCATACATGTATACCAAAATAAACCCTAATGTAAACTATCAACTCAGAATGATAAGGATGTGTTAGTGTGGGCTCATCATTCATAATAAATCTACCATGCTGGTGGAGGGTGTTATACAGGCAAAGGAGATGCATGTGTGGTAGCAAGGGATAAGTGGGAAATCTCTATTCCTTTCTCTCAATTTTTCTGTGAATCTGAAACACTAAAAACTAAAGCCTACTTTAAAAAAAAAAAAAAAGGCCAGACAACAGTTTGGGAGAATATACTTGCAAAACATGTATCTGACAAAAGACTTTTATTCAGGATATGGATTTTAAAAAATTCATACAACTCAATGATAAGATTAAAAAGCTAATATGCAAATGGGCAAAATTTTTGAATATTTTTATCAATGAAGTATCAAGATAGCAAATAATCCATGAAAAAAAATGCTCAACACCATTAATCATTAGATAAATGCACATGAGAACAACAAGAAACTACTATCACCAGAAGAGCTAAATTAGAAGATTGCCTATATCAAGAGAAGGTGGGGCAACTAGAACTCTCATGCCTGCTGGTGGGAGTACAAAATGGGAGAGCCACAATAGAGAACAGTTTGGCAGTATCTTACAGTTAACCAGGCATTTACCATATGACCCAGCACTTCCATCCTTATGTTATCCAAGAGGAATTAAAATGTATGTTCACACCACTAGTGATAGAGAGCTTTTCAAGAGGTTTCCAGGGACAGGGCAGGGTGAGGGAAGGGTGGATTTCATAGTGACACAAACATTTATTGATGGAAATGTTCCATATCTTGACAGTGGAAATAACTACATGACTATCACATCCATCAAAACACACCCACTGTGTCCTTAAAATTAATAAAATTTATTGTATGTTAAAAGTATTTGTCGGGGCCGGGGCTCAGTGGCAGAGTGCTTGCCTAGCATGTGTGAGGCACTGGGTTCAATCCTCAGCACCACATAAATAAATAAAATAATTCATTTTTTAGTTCTAGACATTCTGGTGGAATTTTGGGATCTTCAAGATATAGAATAATGTCAACAGCAAGTAGTGAATGTTTGAGTTCTTCTTTACCTATTTGTATTCCTTTAATTTCTTTATTCTGTCTAATTGCTCTGGCTAGAGTTTCAAGGATGATGTTGAATAGAAGTGGTAAAAGAGGACATCCTTGCCTTGTTCCAGTTTTTAGAGGGAATGCTGGTCTTGGTTTTTGCATATATAGCTTTTACAATGTTGAGGTATGTTTCTACTGTTCCTAGTTTTTCTGGTGTTTTGAATATGAAGGGGTGCTGTATTTTGTCAAATGCTTTTTCCGCATCTATTGAGATGATCATATGATTCTTGTTTTTAAGTCTGTTAATAAGATTAATTTATTCATTTCCATATGTTGAACCAACCCTTACATCCCTGATATGAAACACAGTTGATTGTGGTACACTATCTTTTTAATATGTTTTTGTATGCAATTCGCCAGAATGAGAATTTTTTCATCTATGTTCATCAGGGATATTGGTCTGAAGTTTTCTTTCCTTAATGTGTCTTTGTCTGGTTTGGGGATCAGGGTGATATTAGCTTCATAGAATGAGTTTAGAAGGGTTCCCTCCTTTTCTATTTTATGGAATACTTTGAGGAGTATTGATGTTAATTCTTCTTTGAAAGTCTTGTAGAACTTGGCTGAGAATCCATCTGGTCCTAGGCTTTTCTTGGTTGGTAAGATTTTGATGGCATTTTCTATTTCATTACTTGCAATTGATCTGTTTAAATTGTGTATGACCTCCTCATTCAGGTTGGGTAGGTCATATGTCTCTAAAAATTTGTCAATGTCTTCTATATTTTCTATTTTATTGGAGTATAAATTTTCAAAATAGTTTCTAATTATCTTCTGTATTTCAGACATGCTCGTTGTGATATTTCCTTCTTCATCTTGTATTTTAATAATTTGAGTTTTCTCTCTTTTTCTCTTCATTAACATGGCCACGGGTTTATCTATTTCATTTATTTTTTTCAAAGAACCAACTTTTTCTTTTGTCAATTTTTTCGACTGTTTCTTTTAGTTTGATTTCATTGATTTCAGCTCTGATTTTAATTATTTCCTGTCTTCTATTGTTTGGGGTGTTGATTTGTTCTTCTTTTTCTACGGCTTTGAGATGTAGTTTTAGGTCATTTATTTGTTGATTTTTTATTCTTTTAATGAAGGTGCTCAGTGCAATAAACTTTCCTCTTAGTGCTGCCTTCACAATGTCCCAGAGATTTAGATATGTTGTTATCAGTGTTCTCATTTACCTCTAAGAATTTTTTTCATTTCATTCTTGATTTCTTCTACTATCTATTCATCATTCAATAGTGTATTATTTAGTCTCCAATTGTTAGAGTAGCTTCTATATTTTACTTTATTGTTGATTTCTAATTTCATTCCATTGTGATATGAAGGAATGCAGCAAAGTAGCAGGATATAAAATCAACACCCATAAATCAAAAGCATTCCTATACATCAGCAATGAATCCACTGAAAGAGAAATTAGAAAAACTGCCTTATTCACAATAGCCTCAAATGAAATAAAATACATGGGAATCAATCTAACAAAAGAAATGAAAGACCTCTACAATGAAAACTACAGAACACTAAAGAAAGAAATTGAAGAAAACCTCAGAAGATGAAAAGATCTCCCATGCCTCTGGATATACAGAATTAATACTGTCAAAATGGCCAAACTATCAAAAGTGTTATACAGATTTAATGCAATTCCTATTAAAATTCCAATGATATTCTTCATAGAAATAGAAAAGGCAATCATGAAATTTATTTGGAAAAATAAGAGACCTAGAATAGCCAAAGCAATTCTTAGCAAGAAAAGTGAAGCAGGAGGCATCACAATACCAGAACTTAAACTATACTATAGAGCTATATTAACAAAAATGGTATTGTATTGGCACCGAAATAGACAAGTAGACAATGGTACAGAATAGAGGACACAGAGACAAACCCACATAAATATGATTATCTCATACTAGACAAGGATGCCAAAAACATTCATTGGAGAAAAGGTTGCCTCTTCAACAAATGGTGCTGGCAAAACTGGGAATCCTTATGTAGCAAAATGAAATTAAACCTCTATCTCTCACCCTGCACAAAAATCAACTCAAAGTGGATCAAAGACTGAGGAACTAGAACAGAGACCCTGCACCTAATAGAAGAAAAAGTAGTCCCAAATCTTCACCATGTCAGCCTAGGATCTGACTTCCTTAATAAGACTCCTAAAGTGCAAGAAGTAAAATCAAAGATCGATAAATGGGATGCATTAAAACTAAAAAGTTTCTTCTCAGCAAAAGAAACAATTTGTGAGGTGAATACAGAGCCTACAGCTTGGGAGTAAATTTTACCACACACACATCAGATAGAGCACTAATCTCTAGGATACATAAAGAACTCAAAAAGCTAAACTCCAAAAAAACAAATGGACCCAATTAATAAATGGGCCAAGGAACTGAACAGACACTTCTCAAAAGGTGATATACAATCAATCAACAAATATATGAAAAAATGTTCAACATCTCTAGAGATTAGAGAAATGCAAATCAAAACTACTCTAAGATTTCATCTCACTCCAATCAGAATGGCAGCTATTAAGAGTACAAACAACAATAAGTGTTGGAGGATGTGGGGGAAAAGGCACACTCATACACTGCTGGTGGGACTGTAAATTGGTGCATCCAATATGGAAAGCAGTATGGAGATTCCTTGAAAAACTGGGAATGGAACCATCATTTGACCCAGCTATCCCACTCTTCGGTCTATACCCAAAGGACTTAAAAACAGCATACTATAGGGGCACAGGCACATGTATGTTTATTGTAGCACAATTTACAATAGCTTAACTGTGGAACCAACCAAGATGTCCTTCAATAGATGAGTGGATAAAGAAAATGTGGTATATACACACAGTAGAATATTACTCAGCAATAAAAGAGAATAAAATGATGGTATTTGTAGGTAAATAAATAAAAATGGAGAATATAATGCTAAGTGAAGTTAGCCAATCCCAAAAAATTCCAAATGTTTTCTCTGATATAAAGAGGCTAATTAATAGTGGGATTGGGAGGGGGAGCATGGGAATATTAGACAAACTCTAGGTGGGGCAAAGGAGAGAGAGGGAGAGAGAGGGGAAGGGAGGGGCAAGGGGACAAAAAAAAAGATGGTGGAATGAGATGAACATCATTACGCTAAGTACATGTATGAAGAAGACACAAATGGTATGAATATACTTTGTATACAAGCAGAAATATGAAAAATTGTGCTCTCTCTATATATAATATGAATTGTAATGCATTCTGCTGTGATATATAACAAATTAGAATAAAAAATTTTAAAAAAGATATGCTATGATAATTGCTAAATAGTGGTTGAAATAGGAACTAAAATGCAACTTGGAGAAAAAGAAGAGGAAGAAGAGAACTAGTACTTATTAACTTCTCTGTGCTTTTTAAACACAATAGCTAATCCTCCCACCAAAATATCTGAAAGATAAGTTTAACCAGTTTGCACTTTACAGAAGGAGTCTGACTTTTGAAATGCTAAGAAATATATACCCAGGTCACAAATGAGTAACTGGTAAACTCAAGCCCAAGTTATCTCACTATGAAGCCCAAAAACTCACATGTGACTTAAATAAAGACACAAATGAGATAATACTTAAAACTCAACAAATGTCAAAATTAAACCATAAAAAAATCAGAACACCATTATAGTTCTAGCAGAAAGATATTAATTTGTGCAATATTGAGCTGCTACATAAGAAATCTCAATATTAAGTCCTAATCTTTTAAAAAGAAAATCCTGAATTGTCATAGGAGCAATTTTCATAGCAAATTTACTTTTTAAAAGATTAGGACTTAATATTGAGATTTCTTATGTAGCAGCTCAATATTGCACAAANCTTTTTTTTTTTTTTTTGAGATGGGGTCTCACTATGTTGTCCGGGCTCATGTGATTTTCCTACCTCAGCATCCCAAGTAGCTGTGACTACAGGCAAGTGCCACCACACCCAGCTACAGCAAAGTACCTTAGAGATGTTGTCATAAATTTGCCATGCTAAATTTTCAAATTTACTCATACACTTTAATCAAGTCCTCAAGGACATTTCTAAAGTAATCTCATCACTAACAGAGCATTAATTCTGAGACCTGACTAGAGATAATACAGCTATTATGTAATATTTAATAGTCCAAAATGGGAAGTTAATATGGTTCTAAAAATACCAAAGAAACTAATACATAAAAACGTAAACTGTGATCATCAAAAAATTGCTTTTAGTTATGTCTAATTACCTCATACTCTTTGAAAAAAAGAGTTGTGCATTTTGTATCAGATATGGCCTGATGACAAAAATAAGCATCATTTGGTATTTGAGAGCTCTTCATGTTTTAACCTATTCTCAATGATGCTGATTTATCATCTTTTAAACTCCATCACTCATCCCATGACTGATCCAATCACTTAATTTTCAACTACTTTCAGGAAGTTTCACCAATAAGTAAATATTCTGAGGATACGGGGAACAGATACTTACAAGAGCATTTCACAAATAATTCTAAGCTCCACCTAGAAGCCTAAGGTACTTAAACTACAACATTTACATAACATATGCACCAAGGTTTCATAACTGCCATATGTCTATGCAGCTCAGTTAACGGAGTTTGTGTAATGTATTCATCAGGAAGAAATCCTGGAAGCAATTTATTGTTTCTCCCCAAGAGAATGATCTTTACATTATCTAGCAAATGTGCACACATATACATACAACAACAAAGAAATTGAAAACTTGTGGAAAAGAGAGAACACTTGCATGTTTTTGGTGGGAATGGAAATTAGTACAGCCATTATGGGAAACAGTATGAAGGTTCCCCAGAAAACTAAAAATATGACCCAGTAATCACAATTCCAGATATAGATCCAAAGGAATAAAAATTAGCATGCCAAAAATATATCTGAACTCCTGTGTTCATTGAAGCCACAATAGCCAAGATATGGAATCAACCGAAGTGTCCATTAAAGGATGAATGAACAAAAAAAAAATGTGGCACGTATGTGTGTGTATAATGGAATATACATTGATCCTTTAAACAGGAGGGAATTCTATCAGTTCTGTCATTTGCATCAATATGGATAAGCCTGGAGGACATTAAGAGAAATGAACCAGGAACAAAAAGACAAATACTAAAGGATTTCACTTATATGTGGAATTTAAAGCATTTGAGCTCATAGAAGTAGAGTATAGGATGATGGGTGCCAGAGGCTGGGGGAAGGTGGGGTGGACAGGGGAAAGGAAAATGCTGATCAAGGGATTCAGGAGGAATATGCTATAGTGATCTGTTTTGAAACAGCTAAAAGATTAGATTTTAAATGTTTTTATCACAAAAATAATGAGTATGTGAGGTGACAGACTTGCTAGACTGAATCATTCTACTTTGCAAACATACATCAAAATATCTCATTGTATATATTAGTGGTAACATATACAATTATTATTTGTCAATTAAAATTAAATTTCAAAAAAATTAAAACATTGTTGCAAGCACTAGGTAAAAAGAAGAAACGGAGAGCTAAGGCGTGTAATTGATAATCTAGGACCCCTCAAAAAATCATCTTACCTAGAACTATCTAGATAATTGAGGAAAATATACTTATGTCAAATATTTGTTAAAAGATTTTACTTAATGAATACTTTGATTATTTCAACGCTTTGTAACACTTTTAAATACTTTGACAACACAGGAAAGGTAGATAAAAGTCTTGACATCATGTAAGGAGTACTCAACCCAAGAAAACATCAGCTAAGGATCCATTCTTTGGACTACCCGTGCCTTGGGAAGAAAGAGTGATGATTCATTTAAAATGTAGTAGGATGAATTTGCAAAGCTGCCACCATGGGAAAAGTCCCTTCATGAACCAGGATTGAGTGACACCTGATTGTCCTCATCCCATCCCATCCCTATTAATGCAGCCAGAGTCCCACACCAGCACCTGAAGTGTGAATGACATCAGGAATTTTATGTCATTTCAACTTGTGGCATCTCACTCGAGGAACATTAACTTTTTCTTATAAAGAATAACTTTATTCTTTCTAAATTCTGATGCATTTCTGATCAATCAAAATGCAAACTTATACATCGTATGTCAGTATTAATTGACATGTCATTTTCATCCAGAAAGTACTTCTAATATATAATTTTTTCTTTATGCCACATGATCATCATTGTACTGGTCACTTTTCTGTCACTGTGATAAAATACCTGAAAACACCAATTTATAAGGAAGAAAGGTCTGTTTTGGCTCACAGGTTTAGAGGCTTCAGTCCTTGTCATCCAGCGCCCTTGACTTTAGGACTGTCGTGAGGCAGAACATCCCAGGGGAGCACAAGACAGAATAAAGCTGCTCACACCATGGTGGCCAGAAGCAAAGAGAGAGAGGATAGGCTAGGGTCCCAGATGCCAGGCATCAGCAAGCACCATCTCGGTTAATCTCCCCTACCACCTTGAGGTTGAAATTACTATCACAAAGATGTTTTATCCAAGTTAATTTAAAAATACACTTATAAATGATGGATCAAGCCCGATATCATTATTAGTCTACTCTCTCATTGAACTTATTTTGAACAATATTTCTAAATTTCTTTGATCAAAGTATTTTAATATCATGAGAAGCTTACATACCACGTCTAGAGATAGATTTAAAAGAGAAGGAAGAAAAATCACACAATTTCAAATTATTTCACAGGAGATTTAGGCAGCCACAGGGTCAACCCTTTGGTTACTTAGTCATTATGTTCCTTGGACCAAAATTATATTGACTATCATTCCACTGAGGCAATTTTGCTTTTTTAGGAAATGTCTACATCTCTTCTCATAATTTTGAAATTTGTGGCTACTCTGACTAGCAATACAAGGAAAAACTTGATTTGATAAAAATAAAATACCATGGAAGGGTTCAGGTGTTGATTTTGAATTCTACAGTAATTTGCTGGGTATAGAATTATGATATAGAGATCTTTACAAATCTCATTACCTATCCAGGTCCACAATCCCCATCAGCAGCTTAAATGAACGGTTTCTCACGGTTTTTATCTACATTTACCCTCATCAGTTGAATTTGTTCTCATACAAACCATGCCAACTCCACTTAAAAATTGCCTACCCAAATTATAGCTGGTGAGGTTTTTATAAACATACAACCAAGAGTCACAAACATTATAATACATGAGTCTGGAATGATACAATAATAAGGCCCTATATCCCCAGTGAACAATTCTTTCTAACAACCTTGGTATAAACTAATTACACATACAATTATCATTTTTAATATTCATTTAGTTCAAACAATGAATTAGATATTATGATAATATAATGCGTGAGCATTTTATTCTTTAAATAAGATGCTTTCCTACTGTGCATCTTAATTGCAGAACAAGGGAAGCGTTCTAACTAAATTCGTTGTTTTAGTATAATCTAAAATTATCTTCTCACAAAAGTGAACGTCCTGGCTATGGGAAAACCCTGGTTATTTCCCCAGAAGCAGAGCCTAAAGCAAGGATTTGAGGGCAAATTGTTTGTTATGGTTCCAGGCTACATGCCTACTGTGTTTAGGAATGCCACACACCATATTGATTCATCCAAATACTATCTGTCTCTGAAATTGTCCCAAATATATTCATTTATTTGCACACACATAATAATCTATTTCAGAACTCCGAATGTAAGTCCATCCCCCAAGAAATATTGTTTGTTCTCAAACAGTAGAAATTGAAACTGAGCCAGGCGCTGTAGTGCATGGCTGTAATCCCAGCAGCTCAGGAGGCTGAGGCAGGAGGATTGCAAGTTCAAAGCCAGCTTCAGCAAGAGCAAGGTGCTAAGCAACTCAGTGAGACCCTGTCTCTAAATAAAATACAAAATAGTGCTGGGGATGTGGCTCAGTGATCAAGTGCCCCTGAGTTCAATCCCCAGTACCCAAAAAGAAAGAAATTGGCCTAAGACATAACAGAGCACCTCAGCCCCAGAGCCTTCACCACCATACAGCAGAGTTGCCCTATGCCCATGTACAGAAGCAAGGGTGTCTGCATATTGTTAGCTTCTCTTTTGTCCTTTTATTTAATGATCTGTGAATAATTATGACCAGACTGTTCAAGGAAAAAATAAAAAAGTATGAGGGCCCGGGTTGTGGCTCAGTGGTAGAGCACTTGCCTAGCATGCATGAGATACTGGGTTTGATCCCCAGCACCACATAAAAATAAAACAAATAAAATAAAGGTATTGTGTCCATCTACAACTAAAAAAAAATTTAAAAAGCAGTGTAACCGAAGAGGTTTTAAATGCCATTTACAAAAAAAAAAAAAAATGCAGTGCTGAGCATGTGATAAAAAAAAAAGCAAGCCATTAGGGAATCATCCTGGAAGTTGAAAGACAATTAATTTTATGTCCCTGGAGGTATCATCAGGAGGTGCTCAAGGACACTGAGGATGAAGATCTGCTGGCCAGGGGACAAGTGAAAGAAGGCCCTTTGACTTCTGAGGCATGGTACACAGGACTGCAGCCCAGGAAGCCTGAGCAGCAACTGCCAAGTAGAAACCGAGAGAAGGAGGCTGAGGCAGGACTTCAGGGGAGTCAAAGAGAACAGGGTTGATGGCACGTCTGCCATTGTAAGTCAGGGTGCTCCCTTCCACTGTCACTTACTTACATCATGTAAGAAGGAACAAAGGGATGGGACGTCCCTGTTCTCCCCTATTCTGCAGGCCATCACAGGGTACAGAGGTGAGGCTTTCTCTGCCCTTCCCACCAGCCCCATACCCTGAAGGTCCTCGGATTTCATCAACTTGCCAATTGTTCCTCACCTGCTGGGCCCCATCACCCTGTGGAGAGGGCCAGCCTTGGGTGTCCCAGGGTAAGTTTCAAGGATGCAAAAACTGGGGACAAGAACCTAGACATAGCCAGCCCAACACGATCGCTCTGCAGGGACAGAGAAAAGGAAATGGGAAACCTCTGCAAAACCAGAATGGCAGCAGTCACTTTAGCACCAGTAGATGCTACAAAGCCAACGCATGCATGCGCTGAGTCAGGATGTGAGAGGTCTTTTTTTTCCCCCCATTATATTACAGTCATTAACTATAATCCTATGTTTACTTATAAGAAAAAAAATATTTCAAATGTATGATATATAAAGATCATTGTCATGTGTAACTAATTAAAACAAATTTAAAAAATGAAATTAAGAAAAAGAAGAAAAAATATTTTATTAATGACATATATTTAATACATTAAAAATTGTCTGAGATATAGTGTCCCCGTCCTTCTAAACCTGCGGCTCTGCTCATTTTCCTTTGACACATGCAAAGCACCCCAAGTGCAAAGTCTCTATTAGGGACAGGCATCATGGCAATGACTGAGAAATGGCAACTTCCCTCAAGGAGCTCACAGCCCCGTGTGACGGCATCTGGGTCATTAACAACAGAAGAATTGTATCTGTCACTGGGCATTTCCTAGATGAAGTTTATTTCATTTTAAAAATTCAATACTCAACAATTTAATGACCTTCTCTAGTAAGTGAATTACCGAAGGCTTACTTTAAGAGATATTCAAGCAAATATCGATCTGACTATTAAAGGAAGCTCAGACTATCAGGATAAACAACATTATAAATAGTAAAGTCAAAAATAAAGTCAACAAGGAAAATATCTAAACTGAAATTCTATCTTTACCTTTTTTTAAAAAATGGAAGTCTTGTAAGTCTAGGATCTATTTTTATCAAATATTATAAATACCCCATCTATTACCCATCTTCTTCCACAGAGCACAGGGGTATTAGGAATGTAAACACCCTAAGCACAGCACAGTGGGCACATCTGTAATCCCAGCTAGTGAGGAGGCAGAAGCAGGAAGATTACAAGTTCAAGGCCAGCCTCAGAAACTTAGCAAGAACCTGTCTCAAAATAAAATAAAAGGGCTGGGGATATAGCTCAGTATTGGAGTGCTTGCCTAGAATATGCAAGGCCCTGAATTCAATCTCAGTACAGAAAAAGCAAAATGAAGGAAGAAAAACATGTAAATACCCTCAGAAACATTATAATTTAGTTAAGGAAAGGAGATATGCACATAAAATGTTTAAATACATGGATTAATGCCAAATCAATACCAGAAAAATCACAAGCCAGTGCTGATTAATGGCCAAATGAATAAGGGTAGTATTACATTTTACCAAGAAAAAATCATGAGCACTTCAGATAAGCATATATTTAAGCAAGATCTTGAGGAGGAATAAAATTTGGACACAAATGGGTCAGGAAGGCAAAGGCACTCATATACAAAACTGGAGGGAAAGACCAGAAATAAGATAAAGAGTAGATTATTTGGAATAGAAGAGAAAGAGTAAATGTGGACAACCTTCAATGTCAAGGCAGGAAATTGGAGTTTATCCTTAATAAGGAGGAACCTGAGGATCCCCAGAAAGTGTCTGAGCAAAGATATACAAACTGCTATTTTAAGAGTTTGGCATCACTATAGAAAGGATTTAAAAGAAGCCAGTGAACAAGAAAACCCAGGAATCTTCCCAGGTAGAAGGATCCCAAGTTCAAGGCCAGCCTCAGTAACTTAGCAAGACCCTAAGCAACTTAACAAGACCCTGTCTCAAAAAAGAAAGAAAGAAAGAAAGAAAAGTAAAAAGGCCAGGGATGTGGCTCAGTGGTTAAGCAACCCTGGGTCCTAATACCTGATACAAAAAAAAAAAAAAAAAAAAAAAAAAA
>NW_026000093.1:20743611-20787904 GCF_001458135.2 Marmota marmota marmota
AAAAAAAAAAAAAAAAAAAAAAAAAGACTAAATCAAGAGTTTTTTTAATTATTATTATTACTATTCCACCAACAATTCCTTAGACAGCACACTTGAAAAAGAAATTTCACTTGTTCTGAGATGTACTGTTTGTATTTTAATCAACTATGCACTTCATGAAAATGGAAATCTATGTTAAAATATTTTGCTGCAAAGTATATTAGCATAGATCCTAGTCTTTATACATTTCTTATTTTCTTTACCAACAAATTATGATTTAGAGTTTTACATTTCTCTGACAGATTTTATTTTAACTACTTGTCTGGGAAGTGTATGCATTTGCAAGCAACAAATAACCTAGATGGTGGCATCTGATGAATATATTTATGCACATCTTCCAACATTTTCTTCTAGTTTAGCTAACACAGACTCCACAGTCAAAAAGACTGACAAAATCAGTAGTCATTCATCCAAAGTCACTCTCTCCCTTAGAAAGCAGGAGATGCAACCCCCTCATTTTAGTTCAGGCAATGTGGCCAGGTCCCACATAAACAAACCATTAGAGCAAAGCCACAAACCTAGTCTTCCAACCTTCAAACCCAGTGTACTTTCTACCACCTGTGTCACTTCAAGCCTGAACACTTTGCAAGTCGAGGAGTAAGACCCACTACGTCAATTTCCCAAGTGGGTTTCAAAGAATACTAATCTCTGAGACGATTGTGGGTTTAAAAGCTTTGTGGTCATGTAAATTTGAGAAAACTAAGTATTTTATTCCTCTCCTGAAGTTTGACAATGGAGATCAGCACACACACAAAAAAAATGATATAATTTGGGTATACTTTGTCCCCTCAGATTCCTGTGTTGGAAACGTGGCCCTCAGTGTGGTGACAGGGAGGTTGTTATGTCACTGGAGGCACTGCCCTTGGAAGGGATTAAATGGTTCTCACTGAATCCCAGCAGGGCTCGGGTTTTCTGTCTCATCATGTGACCTCTCCCTCTCACACACACGCCCACCATGCCATCTGCCATAAGGTGATGCAGCCAAAAGGGGCCCTGGCCAGAGCTGGAGCCATGTAGTCTGAGTTTTCAGCTTCCAAAGTTGTCAGCTAAATAAATCTCTTTTCTTTATGTTACCCAAGTATTTGTGATAGCAATAGAAAATAGACTAATACAAAAAGCTAAAGAAAAAGTTTAATGTTGAGAACAGAATTTCCTGAACTCATTTGGTCAGAGGAATGTTTTTTGTGTGTGACTCTTATTAATGTTCTGTACCTTCTATGACCACTCTCCCTCCTCTTTTCCTTCTACTTCCAGTAAAATGAGATTCCTTCCTCCAGAATTCAAACACACCCCGGAATCTTCCCACTCCAGGCTCTTAGACCTACCTAAGGGGCTTGACTCTTCAAAGCAATCTTCCCTGACCATCACTCTCCTACAAGGGGTTCTACTTTTTCTTTTTCTTCATAGCCCTCATTCAATATCACATGATGTACTGTCTGCCTCTTGCACTAAAATAGAGGCTCCTGGAGACAAGAACTTTGTCCTGTGCATCACTATAAACCCAGCTCCTGAAACACTGGGAATAGGAGTGCACTAAATGTTTGTTCAGTCAATGAATGAATAGACCAATGAATGCAGTCCATGAAACCAGTGTTCTGTAGAACATGGAGCGTTGCTGCCATACCAAGACAGCAAAAATGCACTCATTAGAAATGCCACTCCCCAGGCCCCACCCTTGACCTACTGAATAGACCCACAGGACTGAGCCCAGCAATGTGGGTTGGAACCTCCAGGTGATTCTGATGCTCACCAGTGTTTCAGAACCACTGGTATAAATCATCTTTAAGATAAATCCAGCCCACAAAAGTCTAGAGTTCTGTTATTAATGAGCAATTCTCTTAAGGTGCTTTGAGCATTTCACAGGGAGATGGACTAATTTCTCAAGTTTCCTTAGGGTCTTAAGATTATATTATATGACAACATACCACTTGCCCCTTCAGTAACAACAAAGCTCTAATTAACACACAATGTCCCACTGAGAATTAATCAGCTTAACAGCTACCCCAACACACTTGAGGGCCATTTTACCATCTGCTATGACTAAGAAAACTCAGTTACCCTCAAATTAAAATTCTCTAATGAAGGTTACATTCATCCAAAATAAGAAACAGCCACACACACACACACACACACACACACACACACACACACCTTTCTCACCATGAATTAATCACTTGATTGTATTCCCAATAATACTGCAGAAAACTCAGTTAATTTTAATATTAGGGAATAATCTGGAGGATATTTTGTATGCACTCATTTTTATCTATTTTTACTTTCTGTTGACTGAAAATGGACACTGAGATAATTTTTGATTAAAAGAAATTACTGGAAAATGTCAAGCAAGCAAGCACATAGAATACCAAAAGCCTGGGGCATAAGGATCGTTTACAAGTCACAGTGCCTTGTAAGGCCTTCGACATCCTGGCCCAAGCACACTGCCATGTTCGTGCAGAAAGATGCTCTGCTCTGCTTTTCACACTTCCCCATAATCTCCATTTCCATCATACCCCTCTCTGCCTTTCTGGCCCAGCCCACTCCTGTCCCTCAAACAAGAGGGAGTCAAGACAGCAGCAACTACCACGCCAGGTAACAAGGCTGGGTCCCTCTTAGGAGTATGACAGCATCAATGACAGGACTGGCCACCAGCAACAGAAGCAGCACTGACTTGTGCTGCTGTCATCTTATTTGTGTGTATTTCGTCTCCTGAGATAATCTCTAGTTTTAATAAAAGAATAAGACTGGGACTTCAACATTGCTGCATCCTCCCTGGCCAAACCTCCAGAATCTGCCATCTCACATCTTTGGTTTGTCCCTGGGCTTCAGTGATATCCAAAACTCAATTTGAAAGATCATCTTTTTGGTTCTCAAGGAATTCCACTAGTCAGGTAGAACCCAAGCTCACCTCCTGATCTTCCTATTGAGAAGAGAGGTGAGAGGTAGAAATTTGCATGAGCAGCTAGCGGGTAATTTGAGGAGATGGAATCTTGACGATAGAAAGGGTGGGGGGGTGGCTGATCAGGAGACACTGCAGTACCTTCCTTGCAGAAGCAGGTCAGAGACCCAGTGAAAGTTTAAGTCTGGCCAGGAATACATAAGACTCTCAACAGTCCTCTGGGACTAGACATTAAAATTCCCAAGAAAGAAACTGGGCACAGGGGCTCATACCTGTAATCACAGCAACTCAGAGCTTGAGACAAGAGGATTGTGATTTGAGGCCGGCCTCAGCTTCATAGCAAGACCTTATCTCAAGAAAAAGAAAATTCCTAAGAAAGGATGAAAGATGCAATCAGGCTTGGAAGCAAAACATTTCTGATAGGTTCCAAGATCTACACCTTAAAAAATCAAGCAAGCCATGGGTTTCTTGTATTTTCTGCGTTTATTTCCTGATGTTCTGTCTCAGTATTCGTGAATGTCTTTTGCAAGGTGCACCTCTTCACATGCCAAAGCAAAGCAAGGGAAGGGGATGATCTGCTCCATGGTCACCAGCATCCCAGGTACGAGGCTACACTCCACCCTTCCTCAGGGAGAAGTATGATATTAGTGCTGTGTTGTGGTTTGGATGCAAAGTGTCTCCCAAAAGCTCACAATTGAGACAATGCAAGAGGGTTCAGAAGGGAAATGATTGGGTTATGAGAGCCTTAACCCAATCAGGGAATTAATAACCTGGTGGGATTAATTGAATGGTAACAAAAAGCAGGTAGGGTGTGACTAGAGGAGGTGGGGCATTGGGAGCATGGCTTTGGGATATATCTTGCAAGTGGAGCGCTCTCTGTCTCTCTTCTTTCTGATCATCATGTGAGCTGCTTCCCTCTGCCACATTCTTCCGCCATGATGTTCTGCCTCAGTGGGAGCCCTGAAGAATGGAGTTGGCTGTCTATGGACTAAGACCTTGGAAACCATGAGCCTTCAAATAAACTCTTTCTCCTCAACAATTGTTCTGGTCAGATCTTTTAGTCAGAGCAGTGAAAAAGCTGGTTAAAACATGCTGGAATAAAATTGAGGCATCTCAGGCAAAAAAGGAAGGTGAGCCTGTCTGTCAGAGTCCTCTCCATGAGGTCCTCACCCCTCCTGCATAGAAACCTTGACACTTCTGACTTTAAGGTGAGCCTTCCTGGTCACTCATGGCTTTGCTAAGAGAAATGTGTTCATTTCTGGATGCTAACTTCTCCTCACCAGAGAACAATGGTTGTCACTCAAGCTCTGGTCCAACCACAGGGATCAACCATTGGGCAGAAAAGGTGACAATCAAACCTTAGAGTTTGGTTGAGTGCACAAGCCAAACCTAAGAGCCACTACTCAGGATCCTGTCCTGGTTCACAGTTGTGACCATTGGGTTTTCATGCCATTGTGCATGATGTTCCTCCCTGAAACTGTGATATAAAGTCAGCACATCAGCCTTCTGATGTGGGGGTGGGGTGGCTACAAGAATCAATATTCAGGACATTATCTATTGAAGCACAAATTGACAAGTTGTGTTCCAAAAGATTACTTGTCACTAGCCACAGCCTATACTGCTGGACTTCTCGTAACCAACCTTTCTAAAATACAACTTGGAACAAGAGGATTTCTAAAGCAAACAAAAGAAAGAAAGAAAAAATAAAACTCTCACTGGTAAATCCCAGTAACTACTCCGTGTTCTCAAATATACTGCCACCAGCTTCCTAGAAACTCCCAAGAGAAAGCACCTCCTGGTTCCTTTTCCCCAAGACACAAATTGGCTTTTGATAGACCTCCATGACCCCAAGAAAAGAGCTATTTCTAGTTCCATAGATCAAATCACTCAAATACATTAATTGTATGCTAAATGTATTTAAATTATATTACAACTAGGCAGAAGGCAGAGACACAATGAATTCTAGTGTGAAGAATATTGGTGCTAATTTTCATGAAATTTCCCATAGACATAAAGTTACAAAATGCCTTTAGATTTTGAACCCAACCCACAACAATCAAACTTAGCAGTTGGGCACAGGGGTGCACTCCTATAATCCTAGAGGCTCAGGAGGCTAAGGCAAGAGGATTGCAAGTTCAAAGCCAGCCTCAGCAACTTATTGAGGACCTGTCTCTAAATAAAATACCAAAAAGGGCTGGGGATGTGGCTCAGGGGTGAAGCATCCCTGGGTTCAATCTCTGATACCAAAAAAAAAAAAAACCAATCAACATAGCATGCAGTGTTATACACCAGTTTCCCTCATTTAATACACCTTCTGAGAAATGGGAACAAGTTCCAGAACAGAACTGAGAGGCCCAGAGCTCTATATCACAGAAGTTTGAGAAATGTAGAGGAGCTACTCATGGCAGATGAGAAGCAAAATAAAAGAAGCCACAGTCCCTCCTTTGAACAGAAACTTGTCTCTGGCTAGGATTTCTGCAGGACAATCATTTCCAAACCTGAGAGATCAATGAGATCATCTATGAAGGTTTTATAAAGTACACATTGTAGGATTTGATCACAATCTACCAAATTAGACCTCCCAGAGTGGGCCCAGGAGTCTGCATTTTGAAAGATGCTTCTCGGGTGATTCTGATGTTCCACTCTGGGGCTTGCCATATCAGAATCATGGACCAGCATGCCCAGTTCTCAAAGATCCTTTCAGCCTTGGCTCACACATTGTTTCCTCTTAAAAGATCTTCCTGTCTAAGCATCCCTTCCCCAAATGCAACGCTATTTGTAGCACTGTCCCTGCTGTGTAATTATTTATTGGTTACTTATCTGTGGTTTGTCCATCCCTGGAAGTCTGTAATTTCCATGAAGCCCATCCTATTCCTGCCACACCCCAGCATACAGCTCAGAGAATGCATGCATGCATCACCCTTGATAAATGAAAACACATGGTCACCATGAATCTCATTTCATCTTATTGCCACATGTATAATACAGGTGGAGCACAAGTCATTATTCCCAAGTTGATGAAATAAACCAGAATATGAGTGTCTCAAGGTCCCAAAGAAGCAAGTGGCAGAAGCAAGTCTAATACCCAGGCTGAGGCTTCAGGCTCCAGCTCCACTCCCTTTCCATTATCTCATACTACCCTCTCCCCTTCAAAGAATATCAAAACTTGGCTTTAGTTTATTAATATCAAACTCACAGAAGAGTCAGCACCTGTGTCTCCAAGTCATTTTTATTTGTGTGAGAAGCAACTGTGCAATTTGGAAACATAAGCCCCTGAGGACAGAAAAAAACCTCGAACACATTCTATTCCTTTAACAAAGAAACAAGTAACTCACAGAGGGTGGGCAAATGGAAATGCGTTAGAAAATTCTAGCATCATGAATTCTAGTAAAAAGAAGACGCATGATACAATGGGAAGACTATTTAGTTATGAAGCAACTTCTCAAAAAAACTGCTAGTAAAAGCATCTTTAGCCAGAAAGAAAAGAAAAGCTCATTCAGTTGAAACTTGGAGTACAGAGGGAAGGCTAATGAATTAAATATCAGGAGTTTGCTCTAACCTAAATAATCTATAAGAAACTAAAAGGGATATTTAAAAAGAAGAAATTCGGCAATTAAATGGATAAAAACATAATAATCACATTAAAATGACTGAACTGGCTGTTAAAAATCTGATTTTAACAATAATGAAATTAGGGGCTGGAGATACAGCTCAGTTGGTAGAGTGCTTGCCTCGCATGCACAAGGCCCTGGGTTCAATTCCCAGCACCACCAAAAAAAAAAAAAGGCAGGAGAACAATAATGAAATTAGAAAGTCATCCACTAGGGAGTAGCAATACTTTGTTAACACAGTCTTTGATATAATTGCTCAATACCCGGAAAAATTATATTTTATCACAACAGTAGGTTTGTGTTGTACAAAGGCACAAGGGGAATTGGTTGCTACCTATTAGCACACTGGCAATTAATTTTTTTTTAAAGAAACCAGTGAATTTTCCTAATTATATTGACACACAAAAAAAGTATGTCTAATGAAAATCTCACAAAAGAAAGGATCATAACAAATTAGGTAATAAAACCAGCAATAAAATTATCTGGCCATTTTAGAAGGGGAAAAAATGGGGTTTTATTGAGTAAATTAGCAGACATAGTAACCTCAGAAAGCATTTGGCTGTAGGCCTCCCAGGGTCTTCTCTGAAACATTAATTCAGATTGACTCACATTAGAGCAGTCAAAAGACTTTAAATCAGTAGGAGTAAATTAAAGCAAAGGGTAATAATCAACCAATAATGTTCTAAGAGGTAGGGAATGTCCCAGTGGGAGCCTACAGATTCGGTAGTAAGCTTGAAGTGTGACATTGATGAAAGGATTAATAGCCCTCAAATTAAAATCCCAAATGATGCCAAATAAAAAAAAAGGAGAAGTAAAATCAAAAAGGAGAAAGTCATTTATTGGCCCAATTTTGTGATCAGTGAGAATAAATACCCAGAATTTAAATATACATTAACAGATGGATAATCCCTTAAGAGCTCATACAAAGTATAAATTTTACTTATCTTACCTAAAAAAATTCAGAGTAAAGCAAACAACTTTATTGTAATATTAGAAATTCACTTTTCAAGCTTGCCCTAGCTGCTAGAGAAGCTGAGGCTGGAGTATTCCTTCAGCCCAGAAATTCCAGGCCAGCCTAGGCAGCATAGTAAGACCCCATCTCAAAAGAAAGAATTCACCTTTATCTTCCCACCCTCAAAAAATAATGGATTCTGGGACTGGGGTTGTGGCTCAGTGGTAGAGCACTTGCCTAGCATGTGTGAATCCCTGGGTTTGATCCTCAGCACCACATATAAATAACCAAATAAAGTAAAAAATACATTGGCAACTAAAAAACAACTTTTTAAAAAAATTATGGATTCTAAGTTTTTATGTTTGCCTTATCCATTTTTCTTAAAACAAGGCAAACTTACAGATTCAAAAATGAGTCAACATCATCTGAAAACAACTGATTAAATAAAATGTACAATAATCAACCTGTACTTTTTAGGTCAATAACTCATATCGATTGACAACTTATCTTTTAAATATCTAAAAGGACATCAACACTTTTTTATCCTAAATATAACTGCCACTAATACAAGTGTGAACATTTTGTTTGGCATATAAATTTTTTAAAAAATAAAAAGGGATAGAGCTGGGCATAGGGGTGCACACTTGTAATCCCAGCAACAAGAGTGAAACAGTAGGATTGAAAGCTTAAGGCCAGCCTGGGGAACTTTGTAAGACCCTGTCTCAACATTTTTAAAAATAAAAAAAGAACAAGCCATCTATCAGAACGTAGTCAGATTTGCCAAAAGAAAATGTGAAAAGCCATAGAATCATTTGAGTCACTTAATATCAACTTAGTCAGAATATTCAAACACACTGCCTTCCCAGGGTTATCTATAAGATGTTAATTATAATTACCATACCATCATTATTATGCCATGTTAATTAATATTATCACTATTATTGTTATGCTATCTTCCACATATTGAGATATATGGAAGGTTGGGGAATGAGAGTGCAGTTTTGTCTTTGCAATGAGAAGGTTGAGCATTGCTCCTATTCCCCTTCTTCTGGCAATCAACAGCATCATCTGCAAGCTGACAGGACAAGCGCAGAGCAGCGCAATGTGGGACACCACTCCAGTGACTGACTCACAGATAACTCATGCCCATGATCACAAGTCTCATTAATATCGGGCTATGCCTGAACAGGAGGGTTCACCAACTACAAACACAAGATGACCCCCACCACGGATTACACTGTGTACAGTGAAGTACGTGAGTGTGGTTTACCTGTCTGAACTCCACACCAGGACAGGGGGGGTTCCAGGGCTCTACACCCAGGAACGGGTCTGAGAGCTTGAGAAGCCACTGCACATAGTGGTACCAGCCAAGCTGCAGGTCAAGGCAACAGAAAGCAACATTCAGCAGCCTGGAAAAGTCACAGTTAAGATCCCAAGGAAACAGCCCAATAGAATCCTCAGGGACTGGGCAGGGAACAGGAAGTGAGGCTCTAGGCAGTGAGCATAATTGTGGGGAGGGCAGATAGATTAGGACAGAGCCAGCCGTGGACAATTGAGATAGGCAGTGCCGACTCCAGAGATTATCTGAGACCCTTGAAAGGTGCTACTAGAGTTACCTGTAGCCTTAACCGTGGCTAGGAAGTGAGCTGGTGGGGTCCTGTACCAGACAGAAGAAAGCCAAATCATTACAAACACTGAGAACTTGCTGATAAAGAGACATCATGGAGCTGGTACGGGGCACAGGCCTGAAATCCCTGGCTTGGGAGGCTGAGACAGGAGGATCCTGAATTCAAAGCCAGCCTCAGCAAATGCGAGGCACTAACATCATGGGATGAATCATAAGGGCCATTGATAGGAATCCAAACTCTATTTCAGACATCACTTTCAAACCCTTTAAGCAACCCCTTTTATAAGAGTAATTAAATAGAAAAAAAACATGATTACTTGAGTTCTTTTCTCTGTCCATGTGAAGTCTGAATGGATCACCAGTGAATGGACAATAAACTGACTAAAGTTAGACAAAGAAGGAGGAACAAGAAGCTTTCGTGATAATCTATAAATTATTACTTGACCCTGAAAAATGTAAGAATTAGAAGAAATTTAAAAATTACTACTCCAGCTATGGTGAGATCAAGTCATATTTCTAGAGGACAGTCCAAAAATGTTACACAGCTATTTCTTCCACTCGTTTTATTTCGCCTTCTATATCTTCAACTCTAATACACACAGATGCTCACGTGACCAAACACGGACCATGCACCCTCTAAGAGAGACATGAAGCAAGAAGGCTCATTCTGTTTGTAGGACCTTGACCCTCTGCTTCTTTATATAATCCCATTCATAATAAACCAAACAAAGCAACATATCAGGGGGTGGATTACCCATGAAGTCGAAGACAAATCCCAGGAACCACAAAGGTTCTGGAATTACCCTCATGCAATCAGATTTTGCTGATTAGAGACCTAGTCCAAGAATTGTAAGTCTTGCATAGGATAAAAAAGGCATAAAAACAGCTTGTGTGTTTAGGGCTAACTCTCTATGCTCCTTAGCAATTAAACTTGATTATAGCCAACAGCTCCCATCATAATTATCAGAAGCCCATAGCAAGAGCATCTCGTTAGGAAGCTATTTATAACCTGAAAGCTTTGTCTTCTTTCTCCCCAGGAGAACTCTTCATTTGGAGTGAGGATATCATCAGATACCCCAGGCACAATGAAGAACAGACTCCGTGCATCACTGGGGATGGAGGTGACGGATGCCTGCAGAAGAGGGGCCACCCAGGCAAGAACACCCTAATGCAATGAGATCCACAAGGCTTGTACCTTCTGGCTCAGAGTCAGCTGGACACACAGCATCCTGAGCAGGTGTGGTCAACATAGGTACATTAAATTCAGCTTGTGAGTCAGCCAACCCATTCAGAAAAGCCACAAGAAGAGTTGTACCTGCCAGCTGCAACGAAAGCTAACACCCCTCTCTTCCTCAACAGGATTAATTGGGGGGTGGGGCGGGGAGAGTGGCCACTTGGAACTGAACCCAAGACCTCCCACATGCTAGGAAAGTGTTCTATCCCTGAGTTACATCCCCAGCTTTTTTTCTTTTTTTTTTTTTTTCTTTTTCTTTTACTTTGAGACAGAGTCTCATTAAATTGCAGAGCCTAGCCTCAAACTTGTGATTCTCCTGCCTCAGCCTCCCAAGTAGCTGGGAGTAATGATGAGCCACCTGGCTCTACGATTAAAGTAATGACAGCCCACATTTTTGAGTGTTTAATCATATGGTAAGCCAAGCACTGTCTTAAAAACATTGCACACCTTAACTCACAATGGCTCACTTTGATCTCTGTGCCAATAAAGTCATAGAGAGGTCACAGAACCTGTCCTGGTTTATACCACTGACCAGGGCAGAGCTGGGATCCAAGCTCTGAGTTAGCCACAAGATTCAACTACCTCACATATGGTATAATCCACATTTATAACTCAGGAGGTCTAGAAGAAGTCACATAGAGTTCTAAGAAAACCCTTGAGACCCTCTAATTCAGTTCCATCTGTTCACAAATGCAAAACCTGAAATCCGGAGATGTCCCATGACATTGTCCTATGAAGGTCACTCAGCTGAAAATCATCTCAAGACATCAGAAATAAATGGGGCTAAAGAAATCATCAAATTAGTGTGTATGTACAAATATATAACACTGAATCCCTCTATTAATTATAATGTACCAATAAAACCATGAATGAAAAAGAAATCATCAAACCAGATTTTAATATCTTGAGGATCAGGAGCTGCTTCTTAGGGTTAGTTTTAGAAACACAGTATTATAGTGACTGCCTTCTCTCACTGTTCCAGTCCCTTACCAAGTTTTTACAAACCAGGGATTCCATTAGAAGCCATCTTTTACAGAAAAGGAAACTAAGGATCTGAAAAGTTATGTGATTTGGTCAAAGTCATGTCAGAAATTACACTGGAGTTTGTGTCAAATTACAAATTAACAATCAGGTGTGATGGTAGATGCCTGTAATACCCGCTACTTAGGCGGCCAAGGCAGAAGGATCAAAAACTCTAGGCCAGATTGGGCAAGAAGCAAGACACTGTCTCAAAATAAAAAACAAAAAGGGCTGGGGATGTAGCTCAGTGGTAGAACACTCCTGGGTTCAGTTCCCAATGTTGAAAATTTTTAAAACCCAAATTAACCAGAGATAAATGTGTATTATGTGTTTCATATATAATATATATATACACATATATGTGTATGTGTGTATATATGTGTGTGTATGTGTGTGTATGTGTGTGTGTATCCATCTCTACAAAACCGGATGACCTGCCAAGTTTAAGTCCTAATAAATTATTTCCAAGGCCATATGAGTCTCATATAAATGAATAAATAAGTGCCCCATCAGAATTCATATAATCCATATGAGGGTATTAAAGACCTCTCTCTCTGACAACAATGGCTCTAGGACCTAAGAGACTTTGCAAGTGGGGATTATTAGTCCAATCACTACACATTGATCGGAAATTGATTAAAAGCCAGGAAGTTTTAAGATCTGAGATAGTCCACATAGTCTTCTTCATTTAAATTTCTCCCCTCTCCTTACTCAAAACAAAAGCATCTTAAAACTTGTATGCCTTTCATAAGAACTTAGGACAGGTTATATAGAGGAGAACATTGCACACCCAAGACACTGAACCCAGAAAATGCCATCCATCGCTCCCCATCTTGCATTTACCATTGCCCACCACCAATTCTAATTAAAGAAACTAAGGCAAATTTTCTTTTGAGCATTTCACAATCATGAAATAAATGAGGATATTTTAAAGAGCTGCAAGACCAAATTTTAGAATCATCATTCTAAGATTTATATATCTTTTGTTTACATAAGTCTTTCTCACAGATAATTTTTCAGACTTTTCTCAGGAAGATTTTTGCATCTTGTTAAACACTGCTGCTGTCCTGCACCTAAAGAGAAGCCATTAAAATGCAGTGCAAATCAGGACACGTTCTTCTTTCAGCCGAGATTAAACACCAGAGACATAAGCATATTTCTAGGCAAATATCTTTCACTCAATAACATAAAGAGACTTTGGAAATGCGTATTGTTGGCCTCTCAATATGCATTGATCAGAGGTTGGTTAAAAGACAGGCTGTTCAAGATCTGATTCATTCCACCTAGTTTTGTTCATTTCAGTTTCTCCCTTCTTCTTACTAAAAACAAAGGCATCTTAAAACTTCTATGACCTTCATGAGAATTCAAGACCAAAAACACATTAGGAAAAACACCTGACAAGACCAAATATTATTATTATTAAAGTAATAACTAAGAATATAACTGAGAATTCAAACATGTTTGGAAGTCAGGAACTGTATGATTCAATTCCAGACACTTGCAAATTATGTAATTTCATTCCACTGAGAATATTAATTTCATGAATATGCTTTTTACTTTTACACAAGAGTAACCTACACCTGCCTTTCTCAGTTATATTCGGTAACAGGGATTAGCGTTTTTACAGGGTGACAGTTTCACAAGCAATCAAAACTCCCAGAAGGGGAAACAGACTCCAATTTACCATCAGGTGATATGCAGCTGCCGGGAAAAGGAGCAAAAGGAATGTCTGATTCCCCAGGGACACCTGTCACTCAGCAACAGGGCTCAAATCACCAAGGGCTGGAGAAAGTACTCAAGCGACAGGCTTCTGACAGCTCGAAGAAGAGTAAAACAGGCTGCAAATCCTCTTCAGAACCGAGTCCCACATTACAGAAAAAGACTACATCAAGTCAGGACAGAAAAACATAGAACTAAAAAACTAGGGAGTTTAAAAGGCAACAGGGGTCTAAGAAAACTCCTTCCTTTATAGAGACTGAAATTTTAACACTCAGCCAAAGTCACAGCAGAAGTTGATGAACTTTTTTTCCCTGTCCTCCCCTCTCCATAAGGTCCATGTTCAAAGCTTCTTCAGTTTTGCATAAAGACTTGAGCCCTGCTTTCACTGCTTTTTAGATGACCTTGAGAACATCACTTAACCTTCACTTATCTATAACATAGGGGAGGGGAATAGCTGGGACTTGGAGTTGTACAATGCATAAAATAAAAATGAAGTATTTAGCACAATGTCTGGCATATTTTAAACACTAAAAATATTTGCTGTAAAAACAATTCTTGTTAGACTTCCCCTTTGAAACCCATTTAATCTTTTTTTTAATTAAGCTCTCATCTATTTTTAAGAGAAAGTAGGTCTTATGACTGTGCCTTAAATCCACCCCACATCTCCTCTGGAGGGCCAATTATTTGACTGATGAGCTCTGTTTAGAATGCTGATTAATTGCTGCATAGTTTTCCAGAATTTCTTGCCTCCATGTTTTCTTTTACTGAAGTCACCACCACCACAAGAGAGTTCATATATGGGGGGGGGACATCCCACTTTCCTTAGTTCACATACACACACACATACACACACTTACATCAGGATTATAATATTCCCAACTCCAAGAAGATGATCCAGAAGATTTCTACAATTAAACTCATCTTAAGTTGATGGGAACTAAGTCACCATAGAAACCAAAAAGCCTTGAAAATCTTTTCACCCTCTAAAAATAATACACTATAGCACATTATACTATCTCCTATAATCTTCTAATAGCACACTATAGTATAGCCACTACAGTACCTAATAAGCAAAGATGCAGAAATGAGTAATGCATAAATAATTTCTGTTCCCTATCTCTTGCTCGCTAGAAAACCTTTCTATTTACAAAGAACTTTTTCCCCCCTGCGTCTCCTCCATTCGCATGTTCAATACTTTTCTGATTCTGCAATCTGGAAAAGTTTCAAGATACAAGGAACTCAAGATATAGAGTAATTTGAAAGCTTAATTAGAAAGAAGTTTAGAGCATCACTATTAATAGATCTTTGTTGGATAATTATTTGACAGGGGTAGGAGTTCTCCTGGGCACTGTAAGATATTTATCAGCATCTCTGGCCTAACCATCACTAAATGCCAGTGGGCCCTCTCCAAGTTGTGATAATCAAAAATGACTCTAATGCTGCCAAAAGTTCCCAGGGGAGAAGGGCAAAATTCACCCTGAGAACCACTGGTTTGGAATGACAAGAAATGCAGTTTCCCATGGGAACTGAGGTTCAGAACCTGCAGTACCTAAAAATTGCAAAGTTTTGGAAAAGGACCACCAGGCAGCTGTGGAATCCCCATCTCTTTTACTGTGTGGAATCCTCATCTCTTTTTCTCCAGCAAAGAGGAAGTGAAAACACAAGGCACACACACAAACTACTTGCAGGAGCAACCAACACAGCAGAACACGCTGATTCCCCCACAGTCTCTCCTCCAAAGAGGCCAAACTCTTTCCCCAAATACCCATGTACCATTCTTCACCATTAGTTCTCTCCCAGAAGGCTTTAGTACTAAAACATCTGCTCTAAAATCCACATTGCCTCCTTCTTTCCAAATCCCTCTTTCTCCTTTTTAAAAACACACTCAAAAGCAATGAAAAATCCCACACTTGATAAGAAAATTCTCACAGTTGAAAAACACACACACATTATTTTCCTTTCCTGTCCAATTACCATTTCTACAATTGGGGCTGAGTGAGAGGAGACATCTCAGAAGACATCTTGGCTTGAACCCTACTACGGGAAAGAACCTCAGCCCACTGGGCTAGCACATCCCTTTTCTGTCTGATCATTCTTTGCAATTGAAAAACTTTTGATCCTCATTCTCCAGAACTATTTCCAATACAGATATCACATTTATCTAACACCAAGTTCAATTCACTGCTGACATTTCTAGATTGTCAAGAAAGAGAAGAAGCATAGTGTGTGGGTTTGGTTATATTTCCCCTTCCAAGGATCACACAGCTTGTAGACTCTGACACACAAGCTCCACTCACAGAGGGAAAACCAACAACACAGAGTCTCCACAGCGTGGGGAGGAAGATGGAGAAAGTGGTGCTTCCTTTGGTTCATATCCAAATGGACACCATTTGCTCCAGGTCATTTCTGTCACTGATCTCATTAGTGATTCACAATATCACTCAACTGTGGGATTCTAAGGAGTAGCCAAAGTTTAAGTTTAGCCAGAAGTAGCAAGTGACATCTTGCTTTTGCAAATGGTTGCAATCAGCAGCTGGTTTTACCAGTGGTGGTTCCATCCCCAAACCCAGAGCAAGACTTCAACCCTGGCAAAGAATGAATGTCTATGGTCTTTTGAATCTTCATGCTCAAAATGTGGTCGTTCAGCCAACAGAAATGGCCTCACCTAAAAGTATATTAGAAATGTAGAATTTCAGGCCTAACCCAGACTTAACAGAATCTGCATTTTGACAAGACTCCCTGGTGATTGATGGGCACATTGAAGATTCAGAAGGACCACTTCAGACTACAGAAATAATAAAATTCATAGCAAAATGAGAGGAGATATCAATAAACTCATGCTTAAAATTGTATGACACATATATATGTGCATATAGATATATTTAATGCTTATATTATTATAAAATTTTGGTGAAATAGAACTTAAGTAATTTCAAACCCATTCTACCTCTGAGTAAATGTTAAAAAAAAAAAAAAAAAAAGATGGAGTTACCAAATGGGATTTACTTTGAAAACAATAATCCATCCAGACTTCTGTATCCACGTGTCCCTCATCCACAGATAAATGTATTTGTAGTTTAATATGTACGGAATCGGCAGATTCTGTATCCACAAACTGAACCAACCACTGTTTGAAAAATTTAAAAAAAAATTGTGTCTGTACTAAACATGTTCAGACTTATTTTTCTGGTCATTATTTCTAATACAGTATAACAGCTGTTTACATTGCATTAGATGTTACATGCAAATCTAGAAGTGACTTAAAGTATATGGAACAAAATAATTTTTAAATAAAATATGTGGGATGTATGGGTGGAGGATATGTACAAACCCTATGCCATTTTATATGAGACTTGAGCATCCAGGGATTTGAGTATCCATAGGAGTCCTGGAACCAATGTCCCCAGATAGCAAAGCAAGTCTGCAGTTATTTCTGAGCATATCCTGGAGTAGTCTTTATTCACCAAAAGTCCCACCACAGTCTATGTGGACAAAAGAAGATGAATTGTAGTGAAACCGCAATACCACAAGCCCCTCTGTGTCCAAAAAGAGCTTTTTCTATGGTACAAAAAGGTGCAAATGTACACTTCATTTAAATGTTCATAGAGTAAAGAAAGATAGTCATCAAAGGTTGAATGCAGAAAATTCTGATAACAAGATCTTGGGTCCTCAGAAAATATAATGAATCAGAGTATCGTATTAAGATTTTCCTGTACGTTTCCAAGTTATGATTTCCTATACAATGTTTTGATTTCCTGTACAATGTTACTTTCCTTTATTCCAATCATAAAAATTGATTCATTTAAAGAACAAAGCACTCTCACTCCCCTCTCTGCCCACTCTCTAGGATGAGTATGAATTCTGCTTTGACAGTGAAGTTGCATTCCTTAAGGTTTGCAGAACGTTTTCACATACGGAATCCCACTTAGTCCTTAAAATATGACAGTAAAGGGAAAAAATATATCCCCAGTGGAAACAGAGACTGAGAGAAGCAAAGGGGTTTGTCTAAAGACCCAGGAGCAGTCCTTCGTAAAGCAAAACTGAAATACAGATTTCCTTCTTCCTTCTCTGCTGCCCTTTCTAAGTCAATTCTAACCCTTTCCTGTGGTGTAAATTAGAGCTGACAGTTAGGAGTCACCCAAGGAGGTAGAATAGCTGACATCTACCCTGGCTTGACTGATGGCTAACCCATGCCAATCATCACTCATCCTGAATATCACCCAATTAGAGCTGTGGTTGTTTATTTTAGAACATTCTTTTTCTCCTTTTCCCACCTGGGTAGCCATTCTTTCTCCTTTCGCTGTTGGTTCATGAATTTCTTACCTTCAAAGGATCACATTTTCTCTCTCCCCCTGAGGAATGATTATGAATCATCGTCTAATTGCTGATCCTACTTCTTATTAATACCTACAAAGCCTTCTCTATGCTCCAGGTCAATATCAAGACTCTGTCCTTGCAGAAGACTTAGGGCACTTAGTGGGTATAAAACCTCCTATCTATCATCTATGACCACGTCTCTTCTATAGTTAAAGCTGCCAGAACGTTAACATAGACCTTTCAAAAGATTAAGATATACAATTACATTCCATTTCAATGGTTTTAACGTTACTTTAGATATTTGCTACTGCCTGTAATTACTAATGTGCTGATTTTTCTTTCTTTGTTTCTTTTGTGGTTGTAATGAGAAGTTAGAAAAACTGACAGGAAGGTTAGAAAATGGGTGGGTGGTAGAAAAGTTAATATAGAAGAGCAGTTTTATTTTTTTTTAAAAGGAAGAAAGAAATTCTAACCTATTTTTACGATCCCACATCATAATTGATTAACTCTGCTCATGTTCTTAGAAAACAGTAGTCTCTCTGTTCTTAATATGTACAGAGGTAGCCTGTAAGGCCTACTTTAAAAGGTTTCGTGAACAATCTTGCTTTGATCATGTCTTGAGACCCCCAGGCCAGTTCTGCATTCTTCTGCACTGTACTCAAACTGTTGAATGTGGCTCATCCTTCAGTTCCCATTAGCTCTCAGGGCCTCTTGCCTGAAAGCCACAGAGTGCAGGGGAAGCTTGGGACTCTGGGTCAGAGGACATGGACATCAGACCCTTACACAAGTCACTTTAACTCTCTCTGAACCTCAGTTTCTTCATCCATGAAATAGAAAAAAACAACCCCCATCTCATAAGGCCTTTGAGAACATTTAAAAAAATAATACATGTAAGATTATTGATACTCCAACTACTATAGCTTTTACTGAGATCTGTTTAATATTAAGGAGAATTATGGGTTTCCTTAAAAATATGTCCTAAGGGGCTGGGGTTATGGGTTGGATCTCCAGTACCATGCAAAAAAAAAAAAAAGATTCACAGGATTTTTTCCAAAAATCAATTTAGTCAATGTCTTTTTTAAAATGAAGAATTACAGGTACATGCCTGTAATCCCAATTACTGGGGAGGCTGAGGCAGGAAGGTCTCAAAGCCAGTCTGGGACCCTGTCTCAAAATGAGATGGGGATGGATCTAAGTGGTAGAACACCCCAGGGTTCAAACCCCAGCAACAGAAAGAAATCTTTCCTCCCCTTCATATCCCTGCTTTGAATTAGCAATGTTTCCTAATTACACTGAAAACTCCTCAAATGCTGGGACTCTTTCACTTTTGGTCTTCTCAAAATTAGCATAGGGCTGGGAGTATAGCCCAGTGGTAAAGCACTTGCCTAGTATACATAAGATCCCAGGTTTGATTCCCAGCATTACAAAACAAACAAACTAGCAGAGCCTAGTGCCTAGCATAAGATACATATTTAATATATTCTTACTGTTTTTCTTCTTGGCAAATGACCACTACCAAAAGAGTTAATTCTCAGGATTCTTATTAATGGATATTCACCCTTTTCATAACACTTGTGATTTTGATGCAGAAAGTTTCTATCAATGGTACCCAGAAGTGGAATGAAAGGGAGATTCAAGTTTTCGAAGTAAGTGGAGACAAATATCAGCAAGAATATGAACACTAATTGGGTTTGCATAGAGTCAAATATCACCCTAAAGATAATTTATTATTTTCAAATGGAGAAAAATATCTTTACAATGAAACATCCAACAATCAATCTCTCAGCAAACTCATTAAAATTAACATCACTAAGGAATGACCAAATGCCATTGCCTATGAAGCAGTCTAACAAAAATGTTTTGTCTGAATTTAATCAAGCCTTTAGACTGAAATACCAGGATATAGGAAATACAGCAAGTGGAGGAACACAGTAAGTGATACCACATGGAAATGCTCAGATGAATCTAGAATGCAGAAGGAGCATTCTACAAATCAACTAGCTTTCCCTTTTCAAAAAGTCTTTGTCATAGAAAAAGAAGAAAAAAGAAAGCTGAGGCACTATTCTGGATTATAAAAGACTACCAAGGTGAGCAGCTAAATAAGGCAATGTATGTGTAATCCTTGGTCAGTTCCTGGTTTAAAAATTAATAATTATTATAAAAGACTTTGGGGGGATAATTGAGAAAATTTGAATTTGGATTGGATATTTGATGATGTTAAGGAATGATTACTAACTTTCTTAAGATGCTAATGCTTCTGCAATTGTGTAAAAGAATGCCTTTTTTTCATATTTTTTTTACCAGTGCTAGACATCAAACCCAAAGCCCACCCACATAAGGAGTGCTCTTGCACTGAGCTATATCTTCAGCCCCCGGAATGCCCTTATTTTTATAAGGTGCATACTGAAAGTTAGTGTTTGAAAGTCAGCACTTACTTTCAAAGAGTTTAGATCCCTTCCCTAAAGAATATATTCCCATACACATATATACAAAGGTTTATAAACATGACAAAATGAACAATTATTAAATCTAGGTTCATTATACTGTTGATATATTGATGTTCATTATACTGTTATTTTAACTTCTGTTTATATTTTTAAATTTATAATGAAAGAAAACAGAGACAAGGTAACAAGAAAACTATTCCTCTCTGCCCAAAAAAGAATTTCTTTCTCTTACATTTAATAAAAATAAGTTCTAAAACTCTGTCCTGATGATCGGGCCAGTTATTAGGAACTATTGGGACTCACATACCCAACAATGACAGTTTCTGGGAATGGAGACTATACTAGGGACAAATCATAGCCTTCTAACACTACGTATCTTTTTCACTATCCTTTGAAAACCTTATTATTCATTCCCACAGCAAGGATCCTATCAGCACAAGGCTAATAAGTTTCTAAATGTAGCTATTACTTACTTATTTACCTGTTTAATTTTTTTTTATAAAGTAGAACCTTTTATCTTGTTTCAGTTGGAAACTGAAAGAGAGAAACCAAGTAGAGAAACAGAGTAACCAAAATCTCATTTGCTGTGACAGCAATTCATCCTTTCACAGGTTCAAATCCATCCCTTAGAAATGCAGATTTGAAGGAGCAGCTACTACAGGGAGGTGCTGACAACCACATAGATTTAGTTCTAGGAAGTAAATTAACCCTACCCTTAACTGCCTGGTCTCACCTTATACTTTAACCCAAACACCCAACATCCCTGTTTCAGATTTATGCAAATCAATACACCAAGTCCCAGAGTCTCTGCTCTTCAGCTGGTAATAAATTCTTCTCCCAAGTTCTTGTCATTGAGGGTCTTCAACTCACAATTAAAAAAAAATAGCTTTGAATAAACTTTACAACTTGTGTTGTTGTTTCTGCATGAAGATAAACTAGTCAATTGATATCTTGCAGGTTTTTGTTGGTGATTTTTTTTTTCTTTTGAGGATACAGGGGATTTAACTCAGGGGCACTTGACCATGGAGCCACATCCCCAGCCCTAGTTGTATTTTATTTAGAGACAGAGTCTTACTGAGTTGCTTAGTGCCTCACTTTTGTTGAGGCTGGCTTTGAACTGGCAATTCTCCTGCCTCAGCCTGCAGAGCCACTGGGATTACATGTGTACACCACCAGGCCCAGCGATTTTTTTTTTTTTTTAAATAATGATGCAAGTGATGTGTAAGGTGTAATACAGGGATGTGGGTAATATAGCATGTTCTGTGTAGTCTGGTTCTCTGTTATATGTTGCAGACAGAAATAAGAGGTAGCAATAAATAAAAGCAGTAATTCAAAACTTGATGTGCTATAGTTAACTTCCCTTTCTTCCTGAATCCAAGGACAGTTACTAAAAGATAAACTTCACAAATCAAGACTTTTTCCAAAGGTAGGCAACAAGAGAGAGAAACACTACCCTGAAATACAAATGTGAAGTGTAAGCCTGAGATTAGTTCCAAGATTTCTCAAGTAATTGATTCTCCTCCAAGTCAAAAACTCACCACACCAGGCCCAAAATCTAAAATAAAGCGAATCTTAATGCTTAAAATATTTGAAAATGTGAAAGACATGTTTCCTTCTGATTTTTTTGGAAGGAAAGTAAGTTTCAGAAGTCTTACCTAGGTACAAGGACGCATTTTCTTTCTTAACATTGTCATCTAAGTAGGTTGGTCCCAGGGTATAAATAGGTGTGGAGCCCATTCCAATGAGAATCTGTGCACAGATGAATAATGCCACATAGACCCAGTGGCTATTTCCTCCCGAGTCCTTCGGACAGGGGGCAGGCTCCGAAGCGGTCGTGGAGTTGCCATTCTGGCACAAGCCATCGTTGGACGCCGAGGCGTTCAACTCCTGGATCTGGTAGGGAGGCGAGATGAAGTGAGGTAAGGCGAAGAGGGCAGCTCCGACGGCAATGAAAAGTCCACCTACCGCCAGCCACAGGGGCCGCCGACCCCGGCCCCCAAAATAGCTGACGAACACCACCACCACCAGGTTCCCGATGTCAAAGCAGCTGACCAGCAGCCCCGACTCAGAACTCTTTAAACTGTAGCGTCTTTCAATGGTGGTGATGACACTGCTCAGGTACCCAGAGACCATTAACGCTTGGATGAAGGTCAGAAAGCACATACAAACCAGGAAGCAGCGGGAATCAGTGAGAACCACATGCAGGCACCTTCTCTCCTGGAGTGTGGCCAGAGTGGAGGACACCGAGACGGTTTTGCTTACGTCCTTCCTGTGGGTACAATCCACGAGTCCTGCCATCCCAGCCGAAGTGGACGGGGCAGAAGGACTGGGGGCCAACGGGTTCCGGCCTTGCTTGGACTTCTGGTGGCTTAAAGAATCCTTACAGCCGAAGGCCGGCTTGAAGTCCACACTCTCAGGACTGCGGTTCGGCCGGCAGGAGGCGCTGTTCAGGACCGGTAAACTCTTGGACCTGAAGGTCTCTGGCTCGCCCTTCTCTTGGACAGCTCCTATTGGGACTGGTGCCTCCAGCTGCTCTTTCCCCGGGGGCTGCGGCCCAGGACTTTCGTCCATGGCTCTTAGAATTCAGATTCGATCGCTGATTGCACACAAGGACTCCAGCTCTTTTCATCCACCGGCGCAAGGGGCTAATGCCCGGCCAGCTCAGTCGCGCCCGCTTGAGACCAGGAATAGGGATGGTAGAGCCTCACAGCAGGGCATCCTCACCAATAGGGAGGCGCCCAGGGCATCCTGACAGCAGGCGCGGCCCGGGGCTCCGCAGCCGCGTGCCCCGGCGGGAAAGGGTTCGCGCTGTCCAGCGAAGAACCCTGCTTGGCGTCCACCTCGGGGCGGTAGCTCGCGGCAGGCGCCTTGAGCGTCCGGGGCTCATCCCCGCCGCCGCCGCCGCCGCTCGGCCGGTGGCCAGGAGCCAGTGCGCCTGGCTCCCAGCGTGGAGGCACTTAGTTAGCACCGCTGTCCGCACGACATCCCGTCTGGCTGCCCCAGGGGCACCGGATCCGGACCTCCTGGGCTTGGGACACCTCGGGCGTGAAGGTGCCAATCTGGAAAATAGAGAAGAGACAGTCAGTGAAAGGCGGCTGAGGCTGGCGTTCGGCGCCCCAGCGACCAGCGTTAGGTGACCCCGATGGTCCCGAATGCAAAAGACAGCAAATCCAGGAGCTAAACTCTGCAGGAGGGGGCAGCTGCCGGCCTCATTCTCAGGTCCCGGAACAATAAACAGCAGGCGGTCGGCAGAGACTCCCTCATTGTCTGCCGCGGACCTGCCCCCGCCCCGCCCCTTTTCCCTTAAACTGTGCATTGCTATTATATGTTAATAATTATCAACCTGGCAGCTCTGACTCAGAGGCAGTGTCTTTTATTCGAGTGAACTAATTGCAACCTTTTCGCACTCCTACTCCATTACTCAAAATAGAAAAATCCCCAAAAGAACAAAGGAAAGTTGTGTGTGTTTTTTTTTAACTCACAATGCATTCCCAGTCCCAATTTAAAAAGGAAGAAAAAGAAAGAGGGAGAAACTACGTGCGTAGAAATGTGTGTGCACAATTGTGCGCTGGCACGTGTGTGCAAGTAGATAGGCATCTGTCTGCTCCATCACCTACTGAAAGCCAAAGGTAGCAGCAAAAAGGTCAACGTGCTTGTGTCTAATCCCAACACTAAAAATAACCTCCTGACAGAAAGAACTATTCAATTACAAATACCAGGGACACTGGAGACTGGGGCCGACATTAAGTCCCAGCGCGCAAGCGAAACTGAAAATCAATTTGCTTTGCAGATGGCTGGGGAAGCCACAACCAAACAAAGAGATGCTGGCACGCTGTCACAGCGCGCGCAAGGAGCCCACCGGCTATGCAAGCGCAGGCAGGCAGGGAGTTGAGCTATTTATCGATTGCGCTCCGTGAACATGGGCCCTGGGGTGCGTGCGCGCGTGCGCGGACACACACACACACACACACACACACACACACACACACACCGGTGTGTAAGTGTTGGAACGACTCGCGCGATCCAACATCCAGCTTAAATTCAGTGAGAGTGGAACACGGGTGTGCCTCTGGGGTAAGCCCCTGTTCCTAATCTTGGGGAGCCCCACTCGGTCTCTCCCTCCCCGGGGCGATGTGCACCAGGTGGAAGACAGTCGGGATTCGCCGCATTGGATTTCATTCTGCTACGCGCTTTTGTGATGCTGCTGTGAGAAGAAAGGAGAAAGAGAGGCTAGGCGGCCAAGGGGTGGCCGCTCTGGCGTCTCCATCGGCCGGGCTGGGCCGGACCTGCTCCCAGATTCCCGGCCTGCTAGCAGCTCACAAGCCCGGGCTTCCCCACCGCCTGCTCTCCTAGGCGCCTTCCGGGGGAACCCCACCAGCCGCTGCGCACGGAGCGGGGGAATCCCGGCGTCCGAGTCCCTGCCTGGGAGAGCACCCGCACCGAAGCGCAGACTCGGATGGACACACGGATCCCGGCGGGGAGCTTTCCGAGCAGGCGTGGAATCCCAGGAACACCCCCTGTGCGCGCGCGCGTACACACACACACACAAACACACACAATCCGTGGGAAGACAGAACTGCCTGGAACAGCTCCGGCGCACAAGCTGCCGCTACTCACTAGAGAGTCTGTCGGTCAGTCTGCCGGGCTGAGAATGGAGCAGAGGGAGGTGGGGACTATGGAGGTGCAGGAGTAGTTGGAAGCTGCGTGGCGAGGCGGCCTCTGTCCAGCCGCTGAGAAATCGGTGAATGAGCCGGCGACTCAGACTGAACTCTTCGCCCTACCCCTTGCCTGTCACCCAAGCCTCTCCTCTCCAAACAGACACACGCGCACACAGACGCGCCCGGAGTGGAGCTGCAGAGGGCGCAGGCGCGCGGGCAGTCACCCAGCCCAGCCGGCAGGCAGCCAGCCACCGGGCTGCCCTTCACCTGAACAGCGCGGGAGGGCTGGGAACACTGAAGCCCAGAAGGAACGTGTTTCTTAAAAAGTCAGCAGCTGAGGCAGAGTGCACTGTGAATAAAAAATAAATATTTCTGTTCGTTTACCTTGAGCGTTGGGCATCTACCTTGTCTCACCTACCTGAGTAGATTCTGGGAACCAAAGAACAACAAGACAGAATGTTTGGTATGAGGGAACTCTTGTCTTGTGGGAGAAATACCCATGTGAATGGTTTAAAACAACCGATACATTCTATACAAAATGCTACTACAGAACCAAATATTCATTAAACTTCATCTCAAGGCCCCAGAAAAGACCTGTGGGAAAGCACAAGCGCACATCGCTACAAGTAAATAGAGGAATTGCTGGGAGATCGCAGAGATGGGGCAGAGGACTGGACTACAAGAGTTGCAGAATAGAAAAGAACACCAAGAGCCCAGCACAGTGGCACTCACCTATAATCCCAGCAACTCTGAGGCAAGAGGATCACAAGTATCAGGCCAGTCTTGGCATTTTTGGGAGACCCTCAGCTCTAAATAAATAAATAAATAAATGGAACTGAGAAATCGGTGAATGAGCAGGCGTGGAATCCCAGGGACACCCCCTTTGCACGCGCGCGTGTACACACATGCAAACACACACAATCCATTCAGTAGTAAAGCACACTTGGGTTCAATTCCCAGGAAAGATGCACAAGAGATTTGGTCTAAGAATGTAATTAGAAGTCATCAGCTAGAAGGTACCATAAGAAAGACGAGAGAATAAAGATCATCCAAATTGAGAAGAGATATAGGGGGGAAATGGGGCTCTGGGAACACCAAGAGCTAAGAGAGGAGAAAAACTAAGGAAACAGACTATAAGTAGTGATCAAAGAAGTAGAGGAGCAATTAGAAAAGGGCAGGTGGCACTGAAGCCAAAGGGGCAGACAGCTTTAAGAAAGGAAGGGTCAGATGCACAACAGGCAGAAGTCAAATAGGATGATAACTAAAATGAGCAGACCCTAATGGAGGAAAAGTGTTGTTCACAACTATGCCAGCCATTGCTCCCATGCCAAAGACACTCTACTGGCCTCTGGCCTTACCTGATGAGTGCATTACCTCTATTTCATAGATAGACAAGAGTAGAGAGATTAAGTAACTTCATAAAGGCACACATCTGTCTGTAGATGATATGAATCCATGTGCTCTGAGAGTCTATGCTATAAATCCAAATTTCTATTCCCTCCCTCTTACTGGATAGCATCTTGATTTGTCAGTGTGCCTGGTATCTGTTAATCATCTCACTTTAATTCATCAACCATCATATCTACAGTTGATCCTCAGACAGGAATCAAAGAACAGATTGAATGTGCTTGAAGTCCATGCTGTCAATGCTAATCTTCTGGCAGCTGCCAGACTGAACAATCAAATGGGGCAAAGACGTGCATTTCCTCCTCCCCTGCCACTGTTCCCTCCTCTTGAGATCTACATCAAACTTGTAGTGATTTTTCCAAAAACAGGCAGTATGATTCCAGCTGCCACCCCCACTCAGATTGTAGTCCCCTACTGCTGATAAAGTGGGCAAAAGGTATGTGGTACTTCCTATACTCAAATATTCTTCTAGAGCCTATTCTGGAACCAAACAGAATCAATCTACTTCCTGTTAACTCCATCTAAGTGCTTTGCCCGTTCTCCCATTTCAGCCTCATCTCCAGACATCAGCTGGTCTATAACAAATTCAATCTGTTGCATCAGGTGCCAACAGAGGGCTTCCCTACTGAAAATCAGTCATGTCCCTGAAACACGCTATGTTTATTCATAGTCAATTACACAGTTAAACTAGAAAAACTCTAGTATTGCCACTAATAGGTCATAATTTATAGATGAACATAAAAGCATTAGCTGTCACATAAGAAACAAGAAGAAAACATTCAGCAACAAATATTTCCTTTGCTTTCTCTCTCCCAGTTCAATGACTATGATAAAGGTCAGATATGCCTCCATCAACACTAATCTTTAATAGAAAGAAATGGAGTCATATCATAGGATTCTGAACAGTAAACTCTCTTCAGATTTTCAGTCTTTTTTGTGCTTCTGCTAAGTCATTCTAACTTATAGATATGTGGTTTCTTTGGTGAAATTCATATGACAAAAGAGTAGCTTCTGGAGTAACCAAGGGCAATATCCAGACTTAAAATCTGCCTGCTCCAGAGCACACATCAGTGGGAAGCAAGAGGGAGTCACTTCTCCCCTCCCTTTTCTTCCTTCTTGCAGAGGGCTCCGGAGAGCTTTGGTCTAGAATATTTTGTGAGCTTAAAATACAATACACAGTCACCAGCTATAAAATTGAACTTGGTGTTGGTTGTTTAAGAGGGGGAAAAAACTGTACCTTTAAGATAACGCTTTACAGAACTTGGCATTTGTATCCACACTTCTTCTGTCAAGGCCTAAAAGAAACTGCCATTTATTTACCTTAATAAAATTAAGCCTGATACTCCAAAGCTAGTAATAGGGAGAAAATTCCCTGTGAAGAGGAGACATTTGTCCCAAAAGATTCATGTTCCCTTGAAGAGTGTTCCATAAATACCACCATGACACTTGGGCCTGGAAAAGAAGGAGATGAGATAAGAATAGGACAGAAGGAGATTAGGAGAGGCAATTTCCCATGGGCCCTAAGTATCTCCATAAGTTCTTTATGGGTATGCCAAGAATATCAATGGTCAGCAATCAGAACTGATGGATCCCAACTAAGGGCTCATTGAAATACAGAAACCACACAGAGAAATATTAAACAGCATCATCAAGACCGATTTCAAATGTGAAAGACCTTGAGATTCTCCTGTGGGAACACCTCCAGCCAATTCCTTGGCCCCAGAGGTGGGAAAATGGGAGATGGAGGTGAACCCAGCTGAAGTTGATAGGAAGAACTGAAACCCAAAGGTAGGACTGGGGATGTAGCTCAGTTGGTAAAGTGCTTGTTTTGCAAGCACAAGGCCCTGTGTTCAATCCCCAGAAACACAGGGGGAGAAAAAAAAAACCTCAAAGGTGATATTCTTGGTGCTGTTTTCAGTGCCTGTTTTACACAGACTTTTTTGAGAGGGTGGTAACCAGGGACGGAACGGGCGCTTAACCACTGAACCACATCCCTAACCCTTTATTTTATTTTGTTTTGTTTTGTTTTAGACAGGGTCTCACTAGGTTGCTTAGAGCCTCACTAAATTGCTGATCCTCACAGATCCCCCTCCCTCAACCTCCAGGTGTGTGCCACCACGCCTGGCTTTTATGACTTTGATCAATGATCTTGGTGCTGTTTTCAATGCCACCTTTACATAGATTTTGCTCCATGCTCTACCCAGAACCATATATAAGCTCCTAAGCTAGCATACCAAAATGGGTTTTTCTGCTGCCAGGCTTCACCCCGTATAGCAAGAGTTCTCTGACTTCTTGCTCAAATAAATCCTAATGTGTTTATTCTTTGCTTCTGTGATTGTCCATGGATTTTTATTCTTCAAAACTTGAAAAACAAAAAAACCCAGAAGGAATTTGGTGAAGCAGGGAATCTACTCTCATTTCAAAACTCTGTTTTCACTAAGAAGGAAAAAATATGCTCCTGATTAAACTATAATGTATGCCTTAAGGCTTGAAGAGAGAAAAAGAGGACTTTGTTGCCAACTGCCTAAATTTAATTCTTGCTTTGTCATTTACAACAGCATGGCCTGGGGCAATTCACTAAAGCTTGTGCCTCAGTTTCCAAGTTGAAATTACTCATAGCACTATGTCTTAGGGATGTTGAAAAACGTCAAATGAGATAGCACAGGATTAGAACATATGCAAGAAACAGGACCTGACCTTCAGTTGGTGCTTAATAAATGCTTGCCATTGTCACGGTTATGCAATGCTGTCTTTTGTGTTCAGCTCAATCACATTTTCCCTCCCTGATTGTTGGAAGGCGGGAGACTAGTACCTTTTGTTTTATGTAGGCCAGGCACTTTTCAAGGATTAGCTCCTGTCTAGAATATTGTTGTCAGACTGATAAAAATATCGTACGTCCTTTAGGGTCCCGTTTCTAGTTGTTTCTGTGTTTAATATTGTTTTTCACCTTCAGCCACAGTACTCCTTCTCTTTCTTATCAGTAATACCACCACCTCTCCATTTAGACAGAAGTTATCCCTCTCATTTGTCATATTAGGGCCACATATTTTACATATATTATTCATCTTCAATGTTAGGTGGGTATCGCCAATCCCTTTTACAGAGGAGGTAGCTGAGAATGAGAGATCACCATCCTGACCTAAAGTCACATAGCACAGAAAGTGTGGCGAGAGACCCAAACCCAGACCAACCACATTCAAAAACCGACACCTTTAGCCAGACATAGTGGCACATGCCTGTAATCCCAGCAACTTGAAGTTTGAGGCCAGAGGAGCATAAGTTCTAGGCCAGCCTCAGCAACTTAGCAAGACCCTCAGCAACCTCACAAGATCCTGTCTTAAAATAAAAAATTGAAAAAGGACTAGGGATGTAGCTCAGTAGTAAAGCATCCCTGGGTTCAATCACCAGTACCAAAAAGTAAAAATAGAAAAGCTACCCCATATGGTCATGATCTCTAAAGAGGAGTTGAGCTTTTTACAGGACTGCCGAACTTTCCAGTCACTACTTGTGTTCCATTCCCAGTCCATGAATTTTCCAAAGCCTCCCCTGCATGACTTCATTACTAAGAAACTAGAACCTTCCAAACAAGCTCCCAATGATGCCCACCCCCCTAGAACATTATGCCCACCTCCTCCTCAGCATTCTACATCAAGACTGAGAAATTACTAGGTAGTCGAGATAAGAGGGAAACCTGATCCAATTCTTTGAAAGATTGTCTTGCAAAAGGCAGACAAAATCAAGCCTGGCTTCCTGAGATCCTGAATCATGAACACCAAATAATAGGATCATTTTGATAAAAAGCATGAAAATATGGGAAACAGTGCACAGTAATCAGGAGCTCAGAGCCCTCCATCTTTTCAAACATCCTTTCCTTAATATAAACATGCCTGGAAAGAGCCTTCTGCAAAATTTATTCAAATCCCCTGCCCTCCTCTCTCTTCTTTCATCGACAATTTTTTATTTTTTTCTTCCTTTTTTTAAAAATTTATTTATGTATTTTAATTAGGTATATATGGCAGTGTTACCGCTGTTTACCAATGACAAGTCCTTGCTTTCCCGAATGCTGAAGTGTAACACCAGAGAAGCACGCTGAGGCAAGTTAAGAGTGGAAAGTAGAAGCTTTATTAAAGGACAGCAGAAAAGACTTCTCCCCAGAGGAAGAAGGGGACCCAAGAGGTGGAATCCTTGGAAGGGGGAGGTCTTCCCTTTTTTATAGCTAAGGTCTTCTTTCAGCTTTCCCACACTCTTGTCTTTTGTTTCCCTTTATCTTTCAGTGATAGAATGCAGGTGGGAAGGCCCAAAAGATGGGAGATAGGTGGGATGGAGGAGTAATCTGGGCAGGAAGGGCCTGGGGCAGCTTTTGATCAGTATTTCCCTGCTTGCTGGGAGCTGTTTCATTAACAGTTCCTTAGAATGGGTTCCAGGCCTTGGGAACATTAACATTTCAATTTCCCCAAGTGCTGCTCTGGTTTCCTGGACTTCATTCTCTATAATGGCCTCCATTTTACTTATCTTATTCAATATTAGACCCGATTTACCTAACTACACTAACTACCTATCTTTAAATCTGGCTTCAACAGCAGAATGAATTTTGATTCATTGTACACAATTGCAGCACAACTTTTCATTTCTCTGGTTGTACACAATATAGCATCACACCATATGTGCAGTCATACATGTACCTAGGGTAATAATGTCCATCACATTCTACCGTCTCTCCTGCCCCCATGCCCCCTCTCTCCCCTCCCCTTTGCCCAATCAAAGTTCTTCCATTTTTCCTATGCCCCATTATGGATCAGCATCCACTTATCAAAGAGAACATTCTGTCCTTGGTTTTAGGGGATTGGCTTACTTCGCTTAGTCCCGGGGTCCAGCCCCAGCAGGGATCCAGGGGTCCTGAAGGATGAGTGGCATCTGCGAAAGAAGAAGAGATGGGATGGGACGACAGGTTGCAGCCTTCAGAAGGATCTTCTGCCCCTCGAGGGGCCTTTATTTTTATACCTTTTTTACAGGTGTTTTTTCAGGTAGCTAATGGATAGCCTCAAAGCCCAAAACTTCTTTGATTTACATAATTTTCAAGATTTACAATCTTTTCTGACATATATTGATTACCTAAGATATTGAGTACATTGTTTAAAATATTTTCCTATAGCATTTGCCAATCATGATTAAGCTTTTACATTTTCACTTCAATCACCAGGTGCTAGGCTACACAACTAGACTACATGTCTCCTGACCTATTATTAACTTCTAACTTTAAAGCATACCTATAATTATTTCATTAACCTTTAACTTTAAAGCATACCTATGATAATTGGTCAGCTTTCTTACTTCTAATCTAAAGTCCCAATAAATCACACTTAAAATAGTGAAAGTCTATTACTTAAAGGCCTACTACTCTGACATGCATCAAAAATATATCTATATTAATTTTACTTTATTCTATTTTTAATTTCCAAGGTAGTTTAATATGACCTATTTAACTGCTTTCTTAAAGAGTTTCTTTGATCCTTGGCCAAAGTACACCAAATCTTATGTCTTTGCAGTCTTTAACTAAAGGGCAGGCTCTGAACCTCAACCCATTTGCCATTAATATGAACTATGTGTTTCCCATTCTCATCATGAATTCCTGTGTAAGGCAAAGGAGGGTCTGTTAGTGGGGGGAATGTATGTTGCACAGGATGTGCCTTTAGAACAGGGGTCTTATTGTCAATTGTTAAGCTTTTCTCAGGAAACTTGATTTGCAATCTTTTCCCCATGAATTTCTTGAGGAATAATACTATTGTTTGTATCCTGAGAGTTATTGAAACACACCTTGGGGTATGTCTTAATTGTATCCTTAGTCTCATTCTGGGAATTTTCCTGCAATCTCAGGCAACACATACTTTTATTATTGATTGATGTATGTCCTACTATTCATATCATGAGTATCATAAACAAAACACTTAACATTCCCCATGGTTCTCTGCTGCAGTATGCCCCATGCTGTGATGCTGTCAGACAGCGGGTGCAGGAATGCCTTCACCAGCTTAGTATAATATTCTCAAATTCCATCTGTTTACCTGCAAATGTCATAATTTTATTCTCTTTTAATGTTGAGTAATATTCCATTGTGTATATATACTATAGTTTCTTTATCCATTCACCTATTGAAGGGCATCTAGGTTGCTTCCACAGTTTAGGTATTGTGAATTGAGCTGCTATAAAAATTGATGTGGCTGCATTACTATAGTATGCTGATTTAAGTCCTTTGGCTGTACACCAAAGAGTGGGATAGCTGGGTCAAATGGTGGTTCCATTCCAAGTTTTCTGAGGAATCTCCTCACTGCTTTCCAAAATAGTTGCACCAATTTGCAGTCCCACCAGCAATGTATGAGTGTGCCTTTCCCCCCACATTCTCGCCAACACTTATTGTTGTCTGTACACTTGATAACTGCCATTCTGACTGGCATGAGATGAAATATCAGAGTAGTTTTGATGTGCATTTCTCTAAATACTAGACTTTGAACATTTTTTCATATATTTGTTGACGATTGTAAATCTTCTTCTGAAAAGTGTCTGTTCAGTTCTTTAGCCCAGTTATTGATTGGGTTGTTTGTTTGTTTGTTTGTTTTTCTTGGTGTTAAGTTTTTTGAATACTTTATATATCCTAGAGATTAGCGCTTTATCTGACATATATGTGGCAAAAATTTGCTCCAAAAATGTAGGCTCTCTCTTCACCTCGTTAATTGTTTCTTTTGCTGGGAAAAAGATTTTTAGTTTGAATCCATCCCATTTATTGATTCTTGATTTTATTTCTTGTGCTTTAGGATTCTTTTTAAGGAAGTCAGGGCCTAATCCAACATGATGAAGATTTGGGCCTACTTTTTCCTCTAGTAGGCACAGGGTCTCTGGTCTAATTCCTAGGTCCTTGATCCACTTTGAGTTGAGTTTTGTGCATGGTGAGAGATAAGGGTTTAGTTTCATTTTGCTGCATATGGATTTCTAGTTTTCCCAGCACCATTTGTTGAAGAAGCTATCTTTTCTCCAATGTATGTTTTTGGCTCCTTTGTCTATTATGAAATAACTGTATTTATGTGGGATTGTCTCTGTGTCTTCTATTCTGTACCATTGGTCTACATGTCTATTTTGGTGCCAATACCATGCTGTTTTTGTTACTATTGCTCTGTAGTATAGTTTACGGTCTGGTATAGTGATGCCGCCTGCTTCACTCTTCTTGCTAAGGATTGCTTTGGCTATTCTGGGTCTTCTACTTTTCCAAATGAATTTTCATGATTTCTTTTTCTATTTCTATAAGGAATGAGTTTGGGATTTTAATTGGAATCACACTGAATCTGTATAGTGTTTTGAGTAGTGTGGCCATTTTGACAATGTTAATTTTGCCTATCCAAGAACATGGGAGATCTTTCCATCTTCTAGGAATTCTTCAATTTCTTTCTTTAGTGTTCTGTAGTTTTCTTTGTAAAGGTCTTTCACCTCTTTTGTTGATTCCCAAGTATTTTATTTCATTTGAGGCTATTTTGAATGGGGTTTTCCTAATTTCTCTTTCAGAGGATTCATCACTGATGTATAGAAATGCATTGATTTATGGCTATTTATTTTATATTCTGTTACTTTGCTGAACTCATTTATTAATTCTAGAAGTTTTCTGGTAGAGTTTTTTGGATCCTCTAAGTATAAAATCATGTCATCAGCAAATAATAATAGTTTGAGTTCTTTTCCTATTCATATCCCTTTAATTTTTTTCATCTGTCTAATTGCTCTGGCTAGAGTTTCAAGAACTATGTTGAATAGAAGTGGTGAAAGAGGGCATCCCTTTCTTGTTCCAGAGTTTAGAGGGAACACTTCCAATTTTTCTCCATTTAGAATGATGTTGGCCTTGGGTTTAGCATAGATAGCTTTTATAATGTTGAAATATGTTCCCACTATCCCTAGTTTTTCTAGAGTTTTGAATATGAAAGGGAGCTGTATTTTGTCATATGAGTTCTCTGCATCAATAGATATAATCATACAATTCTTATCTTTAAGTCTATTGGTGTGATGAATTATATTTATTGATTTCTGCATGTTGAAACCAAACTTGCATCCCTGGAATGAACCCCATGTGATCATGGTATACTATTCTTTTAGTATGTTTTTGTATGCGATTTGCTGGAATTTTATTGAGAATTTTTGCATCAATGTTCATCAGGGATATTGGTCTAAAGTTTTCTTTACTTGATGTGTCTCTGTCTGATTTGGGTAGCAGGATGATACTAGCTTCACAGAATGAGTTTGGAAGAGTGCCAATGACATTTTTTTATAATTACCTGACTGTAGAAAAACTTCAAAAAGCCAAGATGAAGTGCTGTATGAAGTGCTATATTTTACTTGTTAATATTGTTAGCTGTTGTGTTCTCTTGTGCACTCAAAAGACACCTGTTTTTTGCCCCGATTTATATACTCATTGCCTTTGAGTGTCAGTAACACACCCACAATTATTCTAGTTCTCTCATTGCAAACAATGAATACAAATGACCCAACATAAGTAGAATGCACCACTGGAATATCAAGGAAATGATTTTGAAGGATTTACTGTTCCATTTGGGGACTGCAAACGCTGTCATCAAATAATGAGACTTAAGTGATAGGTGGATTGTCTCATGTAATTCCCTTTGTGAAAATTAGAGCTGCTAAGAATCTAAATTGAGTTTGTGTAAACTAAGAAATAACTAGACACATATACAAATGGGCATGTATACAGTGGAATACAGCGCCTGTATATCCAAATCTTGTTTCCTTTCTTTACTTGGTATTATTTGTGAAATTTTGCACTGGAAGAAAAATGTGAGTTTTCAAACCAAAAAGAACTATTGTGAACGTTAAGCTCATATTGGACCCGGGATGAATTTTAAACTGAAGGGGGAAGAAATGAAATGTGTTCCAAGGAGATGTAAGCAATGTATTAGCATGTGCACTTCACCCCTGGGCTTCAGCATCCTTCTTCATTCTTCTTAGATGAAAAAAAAATAGTCCTGAAAAGAAAGGACTTAAGTTTTGTGAACTATTTTCACTAGTCTTAGAAAATGTCCTTTTATTAGTATCTCTCACATACTCAACAAAAAGGCAAAACCAGTAACAAGCAAAGTAATCCAAGCTACTAAATAATAATAATAATAATAATAATAATAATAATAATAATAATAATAATAAAATTAGCTCCATCATATGCCTCCAAGAGAGAATGTTATCAGTCTCCTGCAATTTAACAATCAAAATCCTGGCTTCTGCTAGGTGCAAAGACAGGGGGAGGGAAATACTTTGTAAATGAAGGAGGATTGGAGAATACACAGAATCGTCACATGAGTGGGTAGGATGCACAGCCTCTGTTACAGGTTGAATCTGAAATGTCTCTCAAAGGCCCACATGTTGAAGTCTTGTTCCCAGGGGCATAATTGGGGGAGAGGGAGCTTTAGAAGGTGGAGCTAGCGGAAGGTAGTTAGGTCATTGGGGGTGTTCCTTTGGGGGAATATTGGGACTCTGCCCCTTCCTTTCTCCCTCCCTCTCAGCTGCCATCAGGTGAGCAGTTTCCTCTACCATCCATCCCACCTTGGTGTGCCACCTCCCTGCAGGCTAAAACCAATGGAGCCAACAGACCACCGACTGAAACCTCTGAAACCATCAGTCAAAATAAATCTTTTCCTCCTTGTAAGTTGTTTATCTCAAGTATTTTATTGCAGTAATGGAAAGCTGACTAACACAGCTTCTGAGACAGAGCAACTTGACCAGGAGACTGAAAGAGAAACAAGCTCCCTAGGGCAGGATGTCCTAGGGACAGTTGGATTACTAGGAAAGTTGGGGTCTGCTGAGACCTGCACAGCCGGTACTTCAGAAAACCCCAAGAGGGGCCATGAGGGGATGAAGAAAAGACAAACAGACACAAATAGAAAAAGCTGGGGCTTGGCGGATCGCTAAACCTTAGTAGGAGATAGAGTGACCTGCTAAGAGCCAAGTATATGATGCATGGCATTTTTGGTCGAAAGGTGACGCCAGCTAGCCATTGAGATGATATGATTATGTTAAGATTTGCATTCATATGGATATTGGACTCCTGCTGTTCACCTAGGCCGGCTACAGGACTCCTGGAGAGTTCCCATTGGTTGGGGAAGTACAGTAGGAGGGAGTTCCGGGGGAGGAGCACTCTCTGCGGTCCGGGAGGAGGCCACGTGGGTGGAAAAAATCTTCCCAGGCGGTACTGGACATTGGCGGCAGTTTCAAAAAATAAACTTTGTTCCTGCTTGAGTGGCTCGTGATTTTGTGCCCAGCCAGACTGCGGCAGTGACCCAGGACCAGCTCAGCATGTTTATTATATTGGTTTTAACATCAAAAGGATTTATTGTGAGAAACTTTCTTCAAAGCAAATGAAACCAAGTTCGGAGACTAGTGGACCAATTATAATTATCAGCTTGCACCTATCATTGACTCCTGGGGCAGATGCCATCTGCACTTCAGATCAAGAACTGATAATTCCTTGTCTGCCATATAATCTCCTTTGGAATGGGGCATCACCATAGCAACTGAGCAGTCTCCATCGGTACCTTCGTACCGAAAGTTCCCAGAAGAGGCATCGCTTCTGTCACAGGACAGCTCAAGGACCATAATCCAGTCACCACTGTGAACAAGAAATCCAGGAAGCAAGACAGGAAAGCTGGTCACCTGTGTCTTAAAAGCTTGGGTTCTTGTCTGCAAGCAGTAGAAACCCATCAAAGCTTTCTAAGAAAAACAGGGTGATGATTAAGCAGAAGTTTATGCAGATTAATTTTTTAAGGAGACTGGGAGGAACAGGGAAGACTGTAGATAGGAAGACCCATCCCAAAGCAGTTACATATCACAAGCTAAAGACAGAACCCCGGGAGATAAATGAGGACAGACTCAGTAATGGACCACAGTTGTCTTCTGATGTGAAATTAAATGACTTTACGTTAGAAATAATTTAGCAATTACTAAGGCAAAACTTTATAAACCTGTGGCAAAATCAGACTACCAGGAACACCCAAAAATAAATCCTCACAATAGGCCTCTGGTTTTTCAGCCCTGTAAGACGTTCTTCATTCTAGTTTTTCAAAGGAAATAAAATTGTCTCCCCTCCACTCTCAGTAATTCAAGTACATTTTTTGACTCAAACTTACAGAAGTCAACAAAGCACACTATGGTCCTTAAACTTTTTAAATACTATTATCAGCTGAATTGTGTGCCCCACACACAAAAAAAAAAAATTGGTGACAATCCAAACCCCCAATACCTTAGAGCTGTATTTGAAGAAAAGGCCTTTAAAGAATGATGAAGTTGGAATGAGGTCATTGGGCTGGGCACTAATCCAGTAAGACTGGTGTCACAACAGGAGTGAATTCAGACACAGATAGGTACAGCAAAAAGACAGTTGAGTGCAAAGATACGGGAGAGACGGCCACCTATGAGACAAGAGAGAGGCATGTGAAAGTTGTCAGAATCAAAAAGAGTCACTTGTGTCAACACTAACAAAAAAATAAATAAAACAGGGATGCTATGAGGGAAGGGTTCTCACACGACTGCCTGATATACCTATCACAAAGGAGTGCTAGAACCCAAGATTGCATGCAGGCCACCCCCACCTAATATAGAAAGTACTCCTAGCAGGACAGGGTGCTAAATGCCTGTAACCCCACCAACTCAGGAAACTAAAGCAGGAGCACTGCAAGTTCCAAGCTGCCCTCGGCAATTTAGTGAGACTGTAGTTCAAAATTAAATAAAAAGGTCTGCAGATGTAGCTCAGAGGAAGAGCTCAGTGGATTCCATCCCCAGTACCACCCAAATATACAATTAAAATTAAAAATTTTAAAAAGGACTTTTACAAGGACGTTCATCCAGCAAGTTTCCCTTCCACCTTAGACTGTCTGAGGTTGATCGGACTCTGGTTATAGATCATTGTGGCCAGAGATTACTGTTTCAAGATATCAAACATAATCCTTCTCATTTTTGCCTTTAAAATTTTCCCCTGTGGGAATGATGGGAAAGGAAGGGGAGATGGGAATAGGAAAGACACAAGAATGAATTAGATATAACTTTCCTGTGTTCAAATATGATTACATGACCAGTGAAACTCCACAAATGTACAACCACTAGAATGAGATCCTAATTAGAGTAAGTTATTCTCCATGTATGTATAATATATCAAATACACTCTTCTGTCATGTATATCTAAAAAGAACACATTTTTTTAAAAATCTCCCTTTGCCTCAATCCCTTAACATGCTCATCGCTTACCATAGTATACATATTCCCATTGCAATGCTCTGCTGATCCCAAATAAATATCATAATTCTATGGAAAATATCTCTCTGGTCTTTATTATTATTTTCATTATTATCATCATCATCATCATTACTACTACTATATTATTATCTCAGATTGACAAACTTCAGAAAAAGAAAAAAAAACCCTGTCTACAGCTTAATTTCAGAACTTTATTCTTCAAAAAATAAACTTCTATTATTTAAGCCACTTGGTTGTAATACTTTGTTTTGGAAGCCTTAGGAAATTCATACAAATTCTGATTTTTTTAAGTCACATATTTTTAAATAATTTAATAACTTATTTTAAAATGTATTCTTGCTGGGCATAGTGCCACACACCTGCCATCGTAGCCACTCAGAAGGCTGAGGCAGAGGATTGCAAAGTGAAGGCTAGCTTGAGCAACTTAGTGAGATCATGTCACAAAATGAACAATAATAAGGGCTGGGGGTATAGCTCAGCGGTAAAGTGTTCCTGGATTCAATTCTCAGTATAAAAAAAGAAAAGAAAAGAAAAAGCTTGTTCTTAAAGGATCTTTCAGAATTTTAGACATTTCTGACAATAAGGAATAATAGAAACTTTTATAATTCATTTCTCAAAATAAATTATAAGGAGATGACCTAGGCGGAAAAAAATCTTACAGTGCCTGTTTTATGTTAATCAGAGAATACACTAATATAGAATTCATTTTAATGCATGAGAAATGTTACAATGATGAGTAGGGGAAAAAGATACTATTGTTAAGACATATTTAAAAATAAGAGCCATTTACATTAAACACTTAATGTGTCACTTAATGACAGAGATACATCCTAAGAAATGCGTCATTAGGTAACTGTCACTGTGCAAACATTACACAAGCCAAGGTGGTATAGCTTCCTAAACATGTAGGCTACCTGGTACAGACTCCTGCTTCTAGATTACAAACCTGTAGGGCACATTACTCTTCTGAATATTGCAGGGAATCATAACACAACTTATTTGTGTGCTTAAACATATCCAGATAGGTTTGTGGTTTGTTACACCAGCAACACCACAAGCATGTGAGCAAAGCTTCATGCTTTACCACAGCAACCATGTCACCAGGTAATAGGAATTTTTCAACTCCATTATAATCTTGTGGGATGACTGTACTTGGTGTGGTCTGGTCCATTGTGGACTGAAATATTGTAAAGCACTGAATGACCATAAATAATAGTTGTTCCTAAACAACTCCAAAGAAAAAAAGTTAAACAGATATGTTCAATTGGAAAAAAATTAATATCTTATATTTGTATCTAAAATAGAAGTGTTAATCACAAATCGTTGAGCTTCCCTAAGATCCTTAAATATATAAGAAAAACATAGATCTAGGAAAAAATGGGAAAACCCCTAACAAGTGGTATCATTACTTGTGTGTTCAAGCTTCTCAAACCAGGCATCAGTGTCCCCCAGGAGCACAGGGCTCCCTGCCAGGAGTCAAGTCATATAGAGTAAGCATGGGGCATCTCCTAGAAAGCCATCTTTGTTAAATTTGGAAAATAATATGACAAAGACATATTATGGGTTTAAAGTAAAAGCCAAATATAAGTTTTTAAATAAAACAGGACCCAGCTGGGTGCAGTGGTGCACACCTGTAATCCCAGCAGCTCAGGAGGCTGAGGCAGGAGGATCATGAGTTCAAAGCCAGCCTTAGCAAAAGTGAGGTGCTAAACAGCTCAGTGAGACCCTGTCTCTAAATAAAATACAAAATAGGTTGGGGAATGTGGATCAATGGTCTACTGCCCCTTCATTCAATCCCTGGTACCTAAAGAAAAAAATTTTTTTTTCTTTTAAATAAAACCGAATCCTTTTAAGAAATGTTCTGTTTGCTCGAGGTCACTTAGGGCTACTGGCATCCTGGTCTCCCTGAGACATGTGAACATTCCGTCCAGTCAGCCACTTTGGTTGAAAGATTTAGAAGTGTCTCTATCTGATGCCAGTTTTACCCTGAGCATGGGGAGTGGGGGGGTTATTTAAAGAATGTGGGGAGAGGGGGTATATCTCAGTGACACTGTTTAAAATTCTCTTAATCTTAACCACTTATTTTTTATGGTGATGCTGGGGACTGAACCGAGAATGCTCCACCACTGAGCTACATCCCAACCCTTCTATTTTATTTGCTTTATTATTTATTTATTTATTTACTTATTTATTTTAAAACACAGTCTCACTATATTTCCAAGGCTGGGCTGGACCTTAAGATCCTCTTGCTTCAGCCTCCCAAATTGCCTAGATTACAGACATGTGCCACCACACTTAACCATACAATTCTTTTTTAGAAAGAGGGATTTTGCTATCAATCATTCACACGTTAGTAATTATTGCATCATTCTTATTTTTTCCCCAAAAACCTAAAACTAACCAAACATAGATATTGACAGGCTGGGGACGTGGCTCCGTGATACAATGCTGGCCTAGCATGTCTAGGCTCTCGGTTCCATCCTAGCACTAGCAGGGATGGGAAAAGCAAATGATTAGTTAATGTTTTAAAAGAAAAGAAATTGAAGGTATGAGGGAGACATGTATTGGTCAAGTTTCCTGTGGGCAAAGTTGCCAGCTCTGCTGGGTAATTTGAAAGGACTATTTTCCAAAATGTAGTGAGGTGTGGAGTCCATGATGAGGGACCTGCTGTCCCCTGGAGATGGTAGCCATGGGATGCTACACCATTCCCATTCTAGGAGGATGGGGGTGAGGCCTGAGGGAGAAGGAGGAAGCAGTTTTCAAAACTTTTTCTTTCCAACTCAGAGCAGCAGAATAGCTCCTGACAAAGCTGAAAAGAAGAAAAACCTCCAACCACCAGCCTTCACAAGTGCACCCACGGAGTGGCCTTCAAGAAGTATGCTCCCTCAACACTCAAAGACATCCAGAAATCTACAAAAGATGTGGGGACTCCAGATATGCACATTGATGCCAGGCTCAATGAAATTGTTCAGGTCACAGGACTAAGGAATGTCCCAGGTGTACATGTGTACAGTAGCCCAAAAAGCCAAAAGAGGATGAAGATTTGCCAAACAAGCTCTATATGTTGGTAACCTATGTCACTGCTTAAAAATCTCCCTTCAAGTTGGATGAGAAGTAAGCAACAACTGTCAAACTTATAAAACTTCCACAAAGCCCAGGGCTGTCATGCACAACTGTAATCCTAGTGACTTGGGAAGCTGAGGCACGAGGGTCACAATTTCAAGGTCAGCCTTAGCAATTTTGCAAATATCCTAAGAAACTTAGTGATACCCTGTCTCAAAGTAAATAAATGAATAAATAAATTTTAAAAAGAGCTAAGGATGTGGCTCAGTGGTAAAGTATTCCTGGGTTCAGTCCCCAGTACCTAAATAAATAAATAAATAAAGCTTTATTATATATCATATCAATATAATCATACAGATAGAACTGCATGGAGAAAGCTGAGGAGTGGGAGGTATATATATCAGCAGAGGGACAAGGTCAGCCTGCAATGACCACAGGGGAAAATCAGAGAGAATTAACAGTCTTGGAGCTTCATTCCCCTGCCTCTGATCTCTTGCTGGCTGATCCCATTGAACCCCAATGGACTTTATCAGAAAGGAGGGAACCCGCTGAGGCAGCCCAAGCAAGTCAGCTTCCAGGGCACAGAACAGACAAAAATGTAGAGAGTTGACCTGGGAAGAGAGAGAAGTCTGACAGCACTGAGGATTGAATGGAGAGGGAGAAGCCCTTATAATGCCCTTATAATGCTTCACAGGATCCATACCCACTCCTCCTCTCAGTCAGCCAAGCAGCATTTATAGACTTGCTATTTATATCCATTAATACAAACACTAATAAGAAAATCAAAATAATAGAAATGGTTTTTTGAGTCCTTGCACTACATGAAGGGAAAATATAACAGATAAGCATAAAGAAACTTATGTTAATCAACTTCTCAAAAGGATCGAACTAATAATGATAATTCATCATTTCCAATGGAGCAACATTAGAGACTAGTGTACCCTAGACTACTCCAGGACAAAGCCTGTAGGAGCCCTGTTTACAAATATTTTATATAATTTATGTAGAATAAAAATGAACTCTTCTAAAGTAGGACAAAGTCTTTGTTTAAAATGTTCCTGAGACCTACATAGTTCCCTAAATATGAAATATATTATTTTAAAAATAATAAGCAAGGACAAGGGTTATAGCTCAGTGGTAGAGTGCTTGTCTAGCATGTACAAAGCCTGGGTTGAATTCACCAGCATCCAAAAAAAAAAAAAAATCAACCACAAATTTTTTTAAATGGCCATTTTATTTCCTAGTTGTTGACATGAGAGGCTCCATATTTATTCTAACAGTGCTTCCATTGCTCATATGGAATTTGTATTAGTCAGATAACCAAATCATATTGCCAGCAGAAGAAAAATGTTTGGAAGCAAACCTATGGCATTGTCCTAGCCAGAGCCCAAGTGCTGCCATCTTAATCTACGTGGCATCTCTAATGTTAGGGACTAAAACCCTGAATCTTGGCTAGAACTTTCTCAGAAAAAAAAGCAAATGCCTCCTCCTTCCACATCCTCATTCCCTTACCAATGTCTGTTTGTCAAAACCAGCTGCATCTGGGCCTCAAGTTGCAAAAGGAACCATAAATGTAGATCGCAGCTTCTCAGCTCCTGAGATACAGGAAAGCATGTAAGAAGTGTGGACCAAGCCTTGATATTTGGTACAAAATTGCCTCAGATCTAGATGTCAACATAAGAAAAAAACACATTTCAGCTTTGTTGTTGTTTTGTTGTGCTGGGAATTGTACCCAGGGCTTCACATATGCTGGGCATGCGCTCTACCCCTGAGCTGCACTCCAGCCCCACTATTTCAGTATTTTTTAATTACACTTTCCTTTATCAAAAAAGTATTGTAAATAGATTTGAGCCAACACTTCATTTTTAATACCCCAATATAATCCAGGACCAAATTCAGATAGTTTCAGTCATTAATGGTATGCAAAAGATTGTACCATAAGACCTGAACATTTTCCTTAAGACTCAAAAGAAAACTTGAGCAACAGTGACAATGTTAGAAGTGACATAAACATCCCAAAGGGCCTACTTTGAAAGGGACAGTATGCATCGGGATACAGAAATTTTAAAATTCCACTTTTTAATCGATCCTATTAGTGATAGACATACGCCTTAGAGTTACCCTCCCATTTCCTCCAAGGAAGCCAACAACATTCATCACCACTTTGACTTCCTGCCAGAATTCTTAAGACCATCAACCTTGCAAGAGAGGCCTCCGGCTAATGGATCTTGCAAACAACAGCCCTGCAACGATTCAATACTTGAGTAGAAGGCCTCCCATGAGTTAAGCATGCTTTAAAAAAAAAATCATATTGCCTTCTGTGTGAGGTGACACATGGCAATACAAATTCTATATGAGCAACGTAAGCATTGTTAAAATAAGTGTGGAGCCTCCCACATCACCAACTTGGAAAAATTTGCTATTGATGTATTGATTGTTGTTTTATGGGGAATCCAACTTAGGGCAACTCCGGAGGCTGAGGCAGGAGGATCTCAAGTTTAAAGTCAGCTTCAGCAACTTAGTGAGGCCTTCAGCAACTTAGTAAGACCCTATCTCAAAATAAAAAATAAAAAACGGCTGGGGATGTGGCTCAATGGTAGAGCATCCCTGGGTTCAAATCACCAGTACCAAATATATATATATATATATCCTTAAAAGTTACCATTATCCCGTTGGTCAAATTGGCCTCTTTTTAAGATTCTAGTTTTAATTTAAACATTTCATAGCATTCTCTTAATGTTTAGAACAGTATGCAGATTTGCTCTGCCAATACAAAATTCCACACAAAATCCAAAACCATACTTGGAGATGAAATGTAGTTCTCTTTTCAGAAAGCAGAGTGTCTTCACCAATGCAGATATCAGTAATTTAATTTTCACCCTTAGCATATATTCATTCTTGCAGGTATCCATCAGATTTATACTGAAAAGGTATGGGGTTGGGATGTAGCTCAGAGGTACAGCACTTGCCTAGCATGTGCCAGGCCCTAAGTTCAAAGCCCAGTACTACAAA
>NW_026000093.1:20787929-20791974 GCF_001458135.2 Marmota marmota marmota
ATATGGAAATATATATATATATATATTAGAGGAAATATATATATATATTAGAGGAAATTTGGAGGAATAAGGATTATTAATTTAAATCACACAACTTTAAATGATTTGGGAGCCATTTTGCAAAGATGATTTGTTCATAAGTAGCCAGAACTTAACAATAGGACATGGCTTGTTGAATATTAGGAATGATCACAGATAATATAGCAATTACTAGTAGTGTACATTTGCAAAGGGTTGTTGGTCAAAGAGATAATTTTTTTAAAAATCCTGAGATAGAAAATATACTGTTTACATTCAATCTTCATTTTGCTGTGGAAGAGCAGTTAAGCCCATGGAATGGTTCAGAGATAAAAGGTAGAACACCGGAGTTTCCAATCAGACATAAAACTAGTGTGTTGACGTAAATGTCAAGGTCATGCTGGACTAAAAGCACCTAAACATAGGTGTTCTATTTTAAGCAAAATAGTCCTTTCTATTTCCATAGTTTCATGTAAAGTATGCCCTACATTTTTATTTTTTTAATGCCCTGTTTAGGCCCTATTGTTTAAATAAACAAAAGTCAGTAGTACATTTTAGGACTTTAATGTCCCTCTAAATGCTCAAATGAGAAAACAAAACATTACCTGTTCTTCCCTGTATTCCCATGGCTGGGAATCACTAGACTCCAGTGATCTTAAATATTCCTTTGGCATAAAATTATTTTATTCTATAAAATAATATAAGCTTATCATTTTCTAAGTGTTATTACTTATTGAGCATCTATAATGGGTAAGGCAGAGTTAGGTTTTATTTTTTTTTTCTGCATTGGGGACTGAACCCAGGGTCTTGCACATGCTAGGCAAGCGCTCTACCACTGAGTTACTCTCCCCAGCCATTTTTATTTATTTTGAGAGAGGGTCTTGCTAAATTACCCAGGCCAGCCTTGAATTTGCAATCCTGCCTCAGACTCCTGAGTAGCTGGTATTACAGGAGTTCATGCCATGCCCACCTAGGTTTTTGTTTTGATTTGTTTTAACTGTTAGTATTTTTTAAGTGGTTTTAAATTATTTCTTTATTGTATATAGCTTTTTCTCCCCTTTCAGTGCTGGAGATTAAACCCAGGGCCTTTTACATGCTAAGCAAGGGATATACTACTGAGCTACACCTCTAGACCCTTTTGAAAATATATTTTAATATACAGGTGTTTTCAGTACCCAGAGAGATTGGCTCCAGGACCCCCTGAGTAAAACAAAATCTGTAGATGCTCAATTTTCTTATATAAAATGGTGTATTTGCATATAACTTATACATACATTCCTATATATTTCTAATCTTCTCTAGGTTACTTATAATACCTAATGCAATGTTAATACTGTGTAAATAGCTGTTACACTATATTGTTTAGGGAGTACTAACAAGAAGTAAATCTGTATATATTTAGACATATACAATTATTTTGCAGTTTTGTAAAATATTTTTAAGCTGCAGTTGGTTGAATCCCAAGATATGGAAACTATAGATACAAAGGACTACTGTAAATTGCATTTTTTTCTTTTTACTAGAGATTGAACCCAGGGACACTCAATCACTGAGCCACATCCCAAGCCCTTTTTCATATTTTATTTAGATACTGGGTCTCAATCAGTTGCTCAGATTCTCACTAAATTGCTGAGGCTGACTATGACCTCAAGATTCTCCTGCCTCAGCCTCTCAAGCCACTGCGATTACAGGCATGCACCACCATGCCGAATTGAACATTGCATTTAAATATATATAGTTGTAAATGGACACTGTGCCTTTATTTTATTATTATATTTTTTATGTGGTGCTAAGGATCAAACCCAGTGTCTCACACATGATAGGCAAGCATTCTGCCACTGAGCTATAGCCCCAGCCCGGTACATTGCATTTTGATAACTAACCCTGTACTGTCTCATTTCACAATCTTAGAATCTTATGTATGTACGCGTTATTTCCATAATGAGATAAATCTTCTACTTTAAGTACGTTATAAATTTCTATAAATATTTTCCAGATTGAATGAACAAAAGCCATATTCCTTTACCAAAATAAAATCTATTTGTAAAAGTATCTCTGCAGACAACTTTTTAAAGCACTTATTTTAAAATTTTTTTTTTAACTTTGTGACTTTTAAAACACTTGTGTATACACATGAGGAGTCATGTGCGGAAATGGAGATATCACCACCAATCTGGTCACCTGGAGTCGTGGTTGATTTTTTACTCTTCCCTAACTAACCCCACCCCTGCCCTCCTCCTTACTCACACCATTCTGTATCATCAATTTCTTTTATTTATTGCTTATTTTCCTTTCCTACTAACCATGCCTTTCCTGGGCATTCATAATCTCTCTCCTAGACCATTACAATAACTTTTTAAAACCTCCCTTCTCCTTGGGCTCTCCCTTAACCTCATTTTATGCGGCTACATACCTCCTCTTAGGAACCTGTCCTAACACAACCCTTCTAAAACTACCAAGAGATAACCACAACTTCCTTACTCCCCCAAATTCACACTCTACACCATTTTCTTGTAATTTTGTGGTCCTTTCCTCTTTCTAGAGGAAAAGGCTCTGAAGATGAAGATAGCACATTGCACCTGCTTTTGCTTTGTATCTGCAGTGCCTGACTCAGGACTTGACAGACTTAGGCTTGATGGGAAATTGCCTTGTTCAAAGGCAAGATCCCACCCAGGTGGATCTAATAATCCCAGGTGCACACTAATAATCCCTGCAACTCGGGAGACTGAAGCAGGAGGATGGCAAGTGCAAGGACCATCTGGGGAACTTAATGAGACCCTATTTCAAAATTTTAAAAAAATTATTTAAAGAGCTGAAAATATAACTCATGGAAGAACACCCCTGGGTTCAATCCCAAGCACCAAAAAAAAAAGCAAGACACAGGAAATTAGATTGAATGACAGGAAAGACTTGAATGCCAGGAAAGGTCTAAAGGGAATTCCACAGCCTATGACCTGGACAGCCAGAGCATAGTTTGGAGGTTTGGGGTGAGACAAGGTGAGCTCTGCCTAAACCAGGGAGGTACACAAAGTTGGAGACAAATGCAGGCCAGCCAATTTGATTGTCATAGATAGTCCTGGAATCTATGGCAACCGATCCCATTGTTCAGACTCCTGCAGAATAGCAAAGAGATTAAGGAGCCCATGAGGCTTTCAACCCTTAGAAGGCGTTGATCAAGGAGACACTGATAAAGTAGATATTGTAACTGCCAGAAGGACAAAATGGAAATGAGTTTACTAATAAGTTGTAAAGCACCACAGCAGAGAGGAAGAAACTTTTGAAAGAAACTCACACCATATTTTTAAATGGGTCAGGGGATCAATGAAAACATGAGAAAAATATCCTTTGAATTTGGCAGAGTGGGGGCGGGGGGATGAAAGAGAGGAAATTCCACTTCATTCATCACACACCATTCTTGTGAACAGTGCTCACAAGAGATCTGAGGAGGAAAAGGCTGAAACTCTTTGCTGAAATGGACCCCAGGGGGTTATCGGTTCACATCCATTAGCATGGAGAAGTGAGCGCCAGTGACAGTGTGTGGTTCCCAGGGAAGGCCTGTCCTGCCTCAAAACCATTTTCCTGCTGCAGGTGGACTGTCCCGGCAGCTGTGAAGATCTGTTTTTGAATTGCATGAGGAGAAAATGTCAAGACCCCCGCAGTAATGATAGAGCAACAAAGAAAGATGATCTCTCCAGGCTATTTTTAAAGGGCTAAGGGTGCCCTTTGGCTCTGACTAGCTGCAGAAATTATACAGTCAGATAACTGCTAGGCAGCCCCAAACAAAGGAGGCCTATTTTCCATTCTTCATCTACTCTTACTTCAATCTGCCAAGGCTAAAATAGGATGTTGTTGTGATACTGGTCATAATAGGGAAGAAAAGGGCTCAGGCAGGAACATCAGTGGAAAAATACATCACGTTTAGATTACGAAAATCACAGTCAGTAGTTTACACAGCATAGACGAAAATAAAATTGATAATTCAATAAACTGACAAGTGAGCCAGACTTTTTTTTTTGGGGGGGGGGGG
>NW_026000093.1:20794292-20807297 GCF_001458135.2 Marmota marmota marmota
TCTCTCTCTCTCTCTCTCTCTCTCTCTCTCTCTCTGTATGTGTGTGTGTGTGTGTGTGTGTGGTGTGTTTCCTCCTGTCATGTCCTGAGCCACTTTCCTCTACCACACTCTTCTGCCATGATGTTCTCTCTCTCTGTATGTGTGTGTGTGTGTGTGTGTGTGTGGTGTGTTTCCTCCTGTCATGTCCTGAGCCACTTTCCTCTACCACACTCTTCTGCCATGATGTTCTACCTCATCTCAGGCACTAAGGAATGGAGTTGGCCATTTATGGACTGAGACCTCTGAAACCATGAGCCCCCAAAATAAACTTTTCCTCCTCTATTCGTTCTTTTTTTTTTAATTGCTTATTTGTTCTACTTAGTTTGTACATGTCAGCAGAATGCATTTCAATTCATCATACACAAATGGAGCACAACATTTCAATTCTCAGGTTGTACATGGTGTAGAGACACACTATTCGTGCAATCATACATGTACCTAGGGTAATGATGTCCATCTCATTCCATCATCTTTCCTCTCCTCATATCCCCTCTCCATCCTCCCCTTTGCCCAATCCAAAGTTCCTCCATTCTCCCCATACTCCCTCCATCATAAATCAGCATCCACTAATCAGAAAAAACATTTGGCCTTTGGTTTTTTGGGATTGGCTTACTTCACTTAGCATAATATTCTTCAATTCCATCCATTTACCTGAAAATGCCACAATTTTATTCTCTTTTAATGATGAATAATATTCCATTGTGTATATTTATACCACAGTTTCTTTATCCATTCATCTATTGATGGGCATCTTGATTGGTTTCACAGTTTAGCTACTGTGAATTCCGCTACTAAAAACATTGGTGCAGCTATGTCACTATAGTATGCTGACTTCAAGTCCTTTGGGCATAGACCAAGAACTGGGATAGCTGGGACAAATGGTGGTTCCATTCCAAGTTTTCTGAGGAATCTTCATACTGCTTTCCAAAGTGGTTGCACCAATTTATAGTCCCACCAGCAATGTATGAGTGTACTTTTTCCCGCATCCTCTCCAACACTTATTATTGCTTATATTCTTGATAACTGCCAATCTGACTGAGGTGAGAGGAAATCTTAGTTTTGATTTGCATTTCTCTAATTACTAAAGATGTTGAATACTTTTTCATATATTTGTTGATCACTTGTATATCTTCTTCTGAGAGGTGTCTGTTCAGTTCCTTGGCCCATTTATAAAGAACTCCAAAAATACCAAAAAATCAAATAATCCTCTAATTGTTCTTGTCAGATTTTTTGGTCACAGAGCAAAAAAAAGCTGACTAAATCACACAGATAGCTGGAAAACATTGTTTCTGAATGTGTCTGTGAAGTGTGCCCAGAACATGTCAGTGTTTGAATCAGTAGACTGGGTATCAGGTATCTGTCCTCAACAATGTAGGCTGACATCATCCAAACCACTGAGAGCTTGAATAAAGCAAAGAGGTAGGAAAGAGAAACTTTTCGGTCTCTTCCTGAACTGGGACATCTATCTTCTCTCCTTCCCTTGGACATCAGAGCTCCTGATTCTTGGGTCTTTAAAACTCTAAAGAATGACATAGTGCTCCCTCCCAATTTTCAGGCCTTTGGCCTCAGACTGAGTCATATCATTGGCTTTTCTGTTTCTCTTGCCTCTGGACACAGACTGAATTATATCACCAGCTTTCCTGGTTCTGCAGCTTACAGATGGACATACTGTGGGACTTCTCAGCCTCTATGATATGTGAGCCAATTTCAATGACAAATTCCCTCTCTCACTCACACACATACACACACACACACACACACACACGCACACAGAGTCAGCCCTTGTATCTATGGATTCTGAGTACGTGCATTGAAACAATTGCTGATCAAAAATATAAGGAGCTGGACACAGTGGTGCACACCTGTAATCCCAGCAACTCAGGAGGCTGAGGCAGGAGGATTGCCAGTTCAAAGCCAGCCTCAGCAAAAACAAGGAACTAAGCAACTCAGTGAGACCCTGTCTCTAAATAAAACACAAAATAGGGCTGGGGATATGGCTCAGGGACAGAGTGCCCTGAGTTCAGTTCCCAGTGTGTGTGTGTGTGTGTGTGTGTGTGTGTGGAGAGAGAGAGAGAGAGAGAGAGAGAGAGAGAGAGAGAGAAATTAGCAAGCTAGGTGCAGTGGTTCATGCATATAATCCCAGTATTCAGGAGGCTCAAGAAGTAGGAACACAAGTTCAAGACCAGCCTAGGCAATTTAGCAGGAACCTATCTCAAAACAAAAATATCAAGTCTGGGGATATAGCTCAATGTTAAAGCACCCCAGGTTTAATTCCCAGTATGAAAAAAATAAAATTTAAAATTAAAATCGAAAGTGCTGGGGAGGTAGCTTAATGATATGCTACCCTTAGGTTCAATCTCCAGTGCTGAAAAAATTTTTTTTAAAACTCTGCTTATACTGAACATGTATAGATTATTTCCTTGTCATTATTCCCTAGAGAGTGCATATACAACTATTTGTATAACATTTACACTGTATTAGGCATTATGATTAATTTAGAGATGATTTAAAGTATATGAAAGGCAGAACACAGTGGTACACATCTATAATCACAGCAATTTGGGAGGCTGAAGAAGGAGGATGGCAAGTTTGAGGCCAGCCTCAGCAACTTAGCAAAACCCTGTCTCAAATTTTTAAAAAATAATAAAAATGATGACTTAGGGGCACCCCTTAGTTCAATCCACAGTACTGAAACAAAAAAAAAAGAAAGAAAGAAAGTATACAAGAGGATATGGCAGGCTATAGATAAGTACTATACCAATTTATATAAGGGAACTGAGCATTTACAGATTGTATCATATACAGGGGCTCCTGAAAACCAACCCCCTTGGATACAGAGGGATGACTGCAAACACACGAACACACACACGTGTATGTATCTTATTTGTGTTCTCTGAAGAACCCTAATACACCTATCTAGCACCCAGATTCTAGCTTACAAAAATCTTCCTTCAATACTGCTTAAAAAATAATGACTCTAGCCAGGAGTAAAGGTACACACCTGTAATTCCAGTAATTCAAGAGACTGAGGCAGGATAGTCACAAGTTAGAGGCAATTTAGAAAGTTCCTATCTCAAATTTTTTAAATGATTAACTACAGCTTACTACTAACATAGGATAAATAGGATTCATGGACCCTACCTCAAAATAAAAAATTAAAGGGCTGGGGATGTAACTCAGTGGTAAAGTGACCCTAGGTTCAATCCCCAGTGTATACACAACACACACACACACACATACACACATGACTTCAGGTGTAGGTCAAGGAATGAACAAAAATAAGAGGAGTATATAATTCTCTCATCCATGTCCCATGCAAGCGATAGAAATGGGGTTCCCCTCAGTGGAATGGGTTGGCTGAGAAATAAAAGCTAAGAACAATAGAATGACAAAAAACCACAGGACACAGAAAGTAGTTTCAAAAGCGGGGACAGGACAGGCAAGCCGATCAGACAAATCGAGCATCTATACTCTGGCAAAATGCAGCCTGCGCTTGCTTTATTTATATTGGGGTACATCGAAGGCAGAAATACAGTTTCAAGGGCAAAGTCTTGCTTTGTGGTGTCTTGCAGTCAGCAGGTTGATTGACATCTTGGCAGGTCACCCCCATCTCCAGTGCAGCGTGGGATCTCTAGCAGAGCTTGAGGGGGACGTTCACCTGCATCAGGCGATCAGTCCCTGTGGGGGTGCCACGGGAGGTTCCCAGTGCCTGACTTATCCCTCATTAGGCTTCTATGCGCAACACAGTTCACACACAGCCCACGGATGGCTCATGACATGATTCCATAGAGCAAAGAAGCCATTAAAGATTAGTGGTATGGTAATGAGGGCTAAATCCAAAGCATCAGAAGCTAAACTGGAGGCACTTCTTTGGCCAAATTTGGAACAATTAAAGGATTTTTTAAATTATTAACTACAGCTTACTACTAACATAGGATAATTAGGATTCATGAACCCTTAGTAATTGTGTTAGTCACTTCCCTGTTACTATATCAAAATACCTGAGATAATTAACTAACAAAGAGAAGATTAGGGCTGGGGATGTGGCCCAAGCGGTAGCACGCTCGCCTGGCATGTGTGCAGCCCAGGTTTGATCCTCAGCACCACATACAAACAAAGATGTTATGTCCGCCGAAAACTAAAAAATAAATATTAAAAAATTCTCTCTTTAACAAAGAGAAGATTATTTGGGCTCAAACTGTGGAGGTTCCAGGCCAGGACTGGGCACACCTTTTGCTTTGGGCCTTTGACAGGGGTGCCAATTGACAAAGGCAAGGAGTGCATGATGGAACCAAATGCTAACCTCATAGCCAGGAAAGAGGGGCCAGAGTCTCAAAATCCCCTTTGAGAGGATACCCTTATGATCTAAAGACCTCCCATTAGGCCCCTCCTCCTATAGAGCACAATTGTTCATATCTCTGCTTGTATACAAAGTATATTCACACCAATTCGTGTCTTCATACATGTACTTGGGATAATGATGTCCATCACACTCCACCATCATTGCTAACCTTCTGCCCCGTCCTTTCTCCTCCCACCCCTCTGCCCTATCTAGAGTTCATCTAATCCTCCCATGCTCCCCCTCCCTACCCAACTATGAATCACTCTCCTTATATCACAGAAAACATTCAGCATTTGTTTTTTTGAGATTGGCTCACTTTACTTAGCATTATCTTCATTTAACTGCAAATGCCATGATTTTATTCTCTTTTATTGCTGAGTAATATTCCATTTCGTATATGTGCCACATTTTTTTTAATCCATTCATCTACTGAAGGGCATCTAGGTTGGCTCCACAGTTTAGCTATTGTGAATTGTGGTGCTATAAACATTGATGTGGCTGAGTTCCTGTAGTATGCTGTTTTTAAGTCTTTTGGGTATAGTCCGAGGAGTGAGATAGATAGCTGGGTCAAAAGGTGGTTCCATTCCCAGTTTTCCAAGGAATCTTCATACTGCTTTCCATATTGGCTGCACCAATTTGCAGTCCCACCAGCAGGGTATGAGTGTACATTTTTCCCTGCATCCTCACTAACACTTATTGTTGTTTGTCTTCCTAATAGCTGCCATTCTGACAGGCCGTCCTCCTAAAGGTTCTACTTTCCAATAGCACCAATCTGTGGACAAAACTTTAATACATGGATCTTTGTGGTATTTTTCAATATCCAAGCTATAGCAGTAATATTAAAAGCAAGAGAGAGAAAATTCATTCATTGCCATTGGAGGTGACTAAATTATTTTTCTAAAAATTAGTAACTAAAAGAGAAAAATAGGCCAGGTGTGGTGGTGCCACCTGTAATCCCTGTGGCTCAGGAGGCTGAGGCAGGAGGATCACAAGTTCAAAGTCAGCCTCAGCAAAAGCAAGGTGCTAAGCAACTCAGCGAGACCCTGTCTCTAAAACAAATACAAAATAGGGCTGGGGATGTGGCTCAGTGGTCAGGTGACCCTGAGTTCAATCCCTGGTACTCCCCTAAAAAAAAAAAAAGATGTACTTACCCTACCTTTTTAAAAACATCTCATCTCCAATTGATAATGGAAAGCTTTCTTCTACAGAATAATAAAAGTAGCTATTGTGATAAAATTGAAAATTCACTGTTTTTTGAAACTTAATAAAGATACTGATTCAGGCAAGTATCATCAGTGCATGCCAAAAAAACATTAGGTGAAGATGTTTGTGCTAAAGGATAGTCACAAGGTGTGAAAGTGTCACCCCACCTATTCCTTGATAACTGTAGAAGGGAAGTCCCTTTGCAGTGTTAAGATCTGGTGATCATCACCTTTACTGAGTAATCAAACTTAGCATGACCAGAAGTAAAAACCCCAATGTGATACAATAGGAGATAGCATGATCTGTGAAATTCTTGCCAAAAATGTTTAACCTGACTCTAAAGAAGCCATTCAACACAACTACTAGTTTATAGGAAATACAAGTGCAACTGGCAGGATTCCAGAAGGAAACAGATGGCATGCTCAAATTACTACTCAAAAATGTAGGAAAGGGAATACTTCTGCTTCTGGCCAAGATGGAACAGCAAAGACTATATTTACTCTCCTGCCTGAAACAACCAAACATTGGATAAAAGACATAAAACAACAGTTTGCAAGATACTGGACATCAGGTTATGAAGAAGGATAATCTCTGAAAGACAGTATGCTGATTATGAAGTATTGTTTCTTGGTTCCAAATTCATCCTTCATTGTCTAATCTACAAATGGAGATAAGTCCTTTAGATATTTTTCCATTGCTAGATAACACAGTGTTATTCTCTGTCAGTAGAGGAAATAGGAGATACGTTGCAGGAAGGAGTTTTGCTTCTTGGTTCTGGGATACTTGCTAAGCAGACCCCTAGAATATAATTGGCTTCCCCATTACCAGGCTCCAACAGCTCCAATAAGTATATATGCAAAAAAAACCTACAGTTAACACTCATTGGTAGAGGATTGATTGCTTTTCCCCTAAAATCGGGAGCAAGGTAAAGATGTCTGTCCTCATTATTCCTATTCAAAATTGTCTTAGAAATTGTAGCCTGCAAAATAGATCGAGAAAAAGAAATTTTAAGCCAGTCATGCGGGTCACATCTGTAATCCCAGTGACTCAGGAGTCTAAGGCAGGAGGAGCTCAAGTTTGAGACCAGCCTCAGCAAATTAGAAAGCCCTAAGCAAATTAGTGAGACCCTGTCTCAAAAGAAAAAAAGCAGCGGTAGGGAGTTGGGGGGAATGTGGCTCAAGGGTTAAGAACCCCTAGGTTCAATCCCCAGTACCAATAGAAAAAAAAACAAAACAAAAATAAATTTAAAAATTTTTTTAGGTTCTAAAGGAAGAAGGAAAAAGATCAATGATCTTATTTGTAAGAAAATCATCATCCAGTGTAGAAAACCTAATAAAGTCTACAAAGAAGCTACTGAGAGCTAATAAGTGAGTTTAGCAAGTTTGTAGAATAGATAAATTTACAAAAGTCATCTATAGCCTGCAATAAATAATTCAAAATTTACATTGAAAAACAATACCATTGTAATAACATAAGAAAATTAAATTTTGGAGACAAAAGGGTTTATCTATATGGTGAAAATTATAAAATATTTCAGGAAAAATTGAAAAAGAGCTTGCCTCACATGTATTAGGCCCTGGGTTCAATCCCTAGCACTGAAAAAAAAAATTGAAGAAGACCTAATTAAAAGAGTATGTGTACCTTTTTAATGATTCCAAAAAATGAATCAATATTGTAAAGATATCAATTCTCCCCAAATTGATCTTGAGATTCAATGTAATTTCAATGAAAATCTTGTCAGACTTTTGTGTAAAAATTGACAGATTTTAATACTCATCTAGAAATATAAAAGGCCTAATATAGCCAAAATAACTTTGAAAAAGCAGAACATATACAATATGCCACAGCATACCATCTGATTTCAAGACTAACCAGAACAGTATTTGTACTGGTATAACAGACAAACAGATAAATGGAAAAGAAAAGAGGGTCCAGAAATAGAACTGTACTTACCTAAACTATTAATTTTCAACAAAGATACAAGAGTAATTTAATGAAAATAGGATAATCTTTTCAATAAATAAAGATTGAATAATTGAATATCCATATGGCAACACAAAAGAAAACTTTATACCTTATACCATATGCAAAAATTAATTTAAAATGAATCATAGACTTAAACATATTATCTAAATCTAAAAAACATCTAGGAGAAAACCTTCATGTCATTGGGCTAGTAAACATATCTTAAATATATAACACCAACATCACAATTCATAAAAGAATAGATCCTTAGGGGCTTAGGATGTAGCTCAGTGGTAGAGTACCTGCCTGGCATGTATTAGCATGACCCTGGATATGATTCTAGCACTGCAAAAAAAGAAAAAAAAGATGATTATTAAACTAATCTTCAAAGTTAAAAATATCTTCTCTATGAAACACACTATTTAAAAAAAAAAGACATGATAGAGACAGAAAAAATATTTCAAAGCATATATTTGACAAAGGACTTGTATCCAGACTATATAATGAACTGTTAAAACTCAATCATGAAAAACAATCCATTAATAAAATTGGCAAAAGTCTTAGGCAACACTTTACCAAAAAAAAAAAAAATGTCTTTCAACAGGTTAATGGTTAAACAAACTGTGGTATATCCATTCAAACCATGGTATTCTGATCAATTAAAAAAAAAAAAACTATTGATAAATGTAATAACTTGTATCAACCCAGCAAATTATGCTTATTGAAGAATATTCAATCCCAAATATCATATACAATATGATTATTTTAGCATAACATTTGAAAAATGATAAAATTGTGGAAAATGAATAGATCAGTGGTTGCTAGAAGTAAGGAATGCATTTCTAAAGAAATGTATTTAAGCCAGGCCTGATGGCACACACCTGTAATCCCAGTGACTGGGAAGGCTGAGAAAGGAGGATCTTGAGTTCAAAGCCAGGCTCAGCAAATTAGGAAGGCCTGGTCTCAAAATAAAAAATAAGGGCTAAAGATGTAGCTCAATGATTAAGCACCTCTGGGTTTAATCCTCTGGTACCAAAGAAAGAAAGGAAGGAAGGAAGGAAGAAAGAAAGAAAGGAAGAAATGTATTTAATAAATAATTGTTGTTTTTCATATCATCACCAATATTGAAAAATACAGGTACAGAATAAGCATGTTTTAAGTTAGTTGAGGTTTTATAAAATGTCCTGATATGCTTGACTTCCAACAAGCATTCCATTTTGAAGAAAACACAACTGGCCTGAGATTAAATTTATCAGTTGTCAGCGTCATTGTAGGATTTATAGGAGTCAGTTCCATTTTTCTCTTCCCAGTTCTCACACCTCTAATCTGGGAGTGGACATGATTTTTGGCAGGAACATTTATGCCACAAAGCAAATTAAAACAAAAACAAGGGGAGAAAGGGAGTGGGAAAGTCACTAACAACCTGCAATACTGGTAAAAAGAGCAACAGCCATAAGGTGATTAAGGGACACCAAGTGCCTGAATGTACTAGTATAGATAAACCTCATAAATATTAGAGATAGCCCAAATATTTCACTGGGGATAAAGCTCAGTGATATAATGTGCATTTTTACTTTGCACACATCTTTTTTGGTAAAGTGTCTACCACTGGATCTCTCTCTCTCTCTCTCTCTCTCTCTCTCTCTCTCTCTCTCTCATTGTTGTTATTGTTGTTGTTGTGTCTGTCACTTTGGAAGAGTAAAAGACCAGAATTGCCAAAGTCATTCTAAGCCAAAAAAAGGAAAGCTGGAGACATTATGATACCTTGACTTCAAATTACACTACAGAGCTTCAGCAATAGAACGGCATGGTGCTGGCATAAAAACAGACACATAGACTAATGGTACAAAACAGAAGGCACAGAGACAAACCCACACATCTATGGTCGTCTGATCCTTGACAAAGGAGTCAAAAACATATTGGAGAAAAGACAGCCAGTTTAACAAATGGTGCTGGGAAAACTGGTCATCCCCATGTAGAAGAATAAAAATAGACCTTTATCTCTTGCCCTGCATTAAAAAAATCTCAAAATGGATTAAAGATCTAGGAATTAGACCAGAAACTATGCAACTCCTAGAAGAAAACATAGGGTCAGTACTTGAGCATTGAAGGAATTTCTCAATAGGACCCTCAGGAACAATGCCAAGAGTTAATAAATGGGACAGCCTCAAATTTAAAACCTCCTGTACAGCAAAGAAAACCATTAGGAATATAAAGAAAGAACCTACAGAATGGGAGAAAGTCTTTGCTAGTTATTCTTCTGACAGAGAATTGATATCTAGACTATATAAAGAACTCAAAAAACTTTACACCAAAAAAAAAATCAAATAATCCAATTAATAAATGGGCAAATGAATTGACGACATTTCTCAAAATAAGAAATACAAATGGTCAACAAACATATGAAAAAATGTTTGACATCATTAGCAATTAGGGAAATGCAAATCAGAGCTATACTGAGAATTCATCTCACACCAGTCAGAAGGGCAGTCATCAAGAATACAAATAATAATTAAACAGGGCAATACACACCTGTAATCCCAGCGACTCAGGAGACCTAGGCAGGAGGATCTTGAATTCATAGCCAGTCTCAGCAATTTAGCGAGGCCCTCAGCACCTTAGTGAGACCCTGTCTCTAAATAAAATATAAAAAGCATTGGAGATGTTGCTCAGTGGTTAAGCACCCCTGGGTTCAATTCCTGGTATTAAATAATAATGATAATAATAACAATAACAAATGCTGGGGAGAATGTGGAGAAAAGGCAACACTTTTACACTGTAGGTGGGATAATAAATTAGTCCAAACACTACGGAAATCAGTACAGAGATTCCTTAAAAGACTAGGCATGAAATCACCATAAGACCCAGCTATACCACTCCTCAGTATTTATCCTGAAGAATTAAAGTCATCATACTGCAGTGACACATGCATGCCCATATATATAGCAGCATAATTCACAATAACCAAACTATGGAACCAGTCTAGGTGTCCATCAACAGATGAAGATATAAAGAAAATGCAGTGTATATACACAATGTAGGTTTATTCAGTCACAAAGAAAAAATGAAATGTTGTAATTTGTAGGAAAATGAATGGAACTGGAAACCATTATGCTAAATGAAATAAGCCAAACTCAGAAGGTCGAGGGTCACATGTTTTCTCTCATAGGCAGAAGCTAGAGAGAAAAAATGGAAAGAAAGGTAGGGAAGGGGAATCTCATGGAAATCGAGGGAGATGAGTAGAGGAAAGAGACCAGGTAGTGGAAGGAGGGGAGGGATAGGGGAAGTACTAGGGAGTGATACTGGCCATATTATATTGTTATACTGTGTGTATGTGTGAATATGTAACAACAGATCCCACCATTATATACAACTATAATGCACCAATTTTAAAAATGTGGAAAGAAAAAAAGAAGACAAAGAAAGACAAGAAGAAACACAGGAGTGCTCTCCATCTCTTACTATGTGATGCCTTCTACTGCCTTGGGACTCTTCCCAAAAAAAGGCCATCAGCAGATGCAAGCCCTTGAACCTCTAGAACTGTGAGCTGGATAGACCTCTTTCCTTTAGAAAGTCACCCAGTCTCAGATATCTCATTGCCATATTGCAAAACAGTCTAATATAACTGTCAATTTTTTATAAAAAGAAGTTATGTATAAGGAGTATGTTAATCAAAGAGTCAAGGGAAATATAAGGAAAAGGTGATGATTTACTTTTTTTTTTAGTTGTACACCTTTGTTTTTATTTAGTTTTTATGTGCTGAGGATCTAACCCAGGGCCTTGCATGTGCTAGGCAAGCACTACCACTGAGCCACAACCCCAACCCCTGATTTACATTTTTTTGATGTAATACTTGAGTATTGCAAGTAGACTAAGCAGGCCAGGAGGACAGAAATAGAAAAAAGAGAAGAACACCTAACATAAAATGCAAAGCAAAGAACATGCTTTTAAAGAGAGCATGAAATTGGAGGTTAAGACCTCTATGATTACTTAAAGATATTTTGGGTTTTAATGCTAAGAATGCTGTTCTCCTTAGCATTCCCCAAAACAGCTTTAAGTTCTTTAATATTAAAGGGGAGGATAGCCTCAGAGCCCTATAGAACTGTAAGCCCATCTGAGTAGAACCACTCAAGTTACATGCACTGTTTAAGTTATATACACTGCTACTATTTAATCTATTTTCACAAAAATGAAATCATAGTTTTTATGTATTGCTCTAAAACATCTTTTCAAATACTTGTAAATTAATCTTACATATTTATTTATTTGTTTATTTGTTCATTTATTTCTTTATTTTTAGGGCTGGAAATTGAATCCAGAGCCTCAAGCATACTAAGCAGGTGACAAACCACTGAGTTACATCACTTTCTAAGAGCTGGCACAGTTTTTTTTAATATTTATTTTTAAGTTTTATGTAGACACAATATCTTTATTTTACATTTATGTGGTGTTGAGGATCGAACCCAGTGCCTCATGCATGCTAGGTGAACACTCTACCACTGAGGCACAACCCCAGCCCTTGGCACAGTATTTACCAAATTTTTACCTGCCTACTGAAACAGAAAAACTCTGAGCTTAGCTGTAGTTACAATTAAAAGTTTAAAAGTTTGAAAGGAAAAAGAAAAAAGAGATTTGAAGGTTCATTAAAGATGACTAAGCAGGCCAGCACCTGGGGAGGCTGAGACAGGAGGGTCACAAGTTCAAGGATAGCAACTTAGTGAGACCCTCTCAAAACAAAAGTAAAAAGGGCTGGAAATGTGAATCAGTGGTAAAGTGACCCTGGGTTCAATCCCTGGTACCAAAAAATAAATAAATAAATAAATACATACATACATACTAAGATTATTCAGACTGAAGTAGAAATGATCAAAGCCATCTCCAACCATGTGACATATAACATGTTCTTTCCTTGGGGCTTCTGATGACTATCTCTCAAAATACTCACACTAGTAGCACTGAGGCTTTGGGCAAAATTTCCAGAACCAGACCTGTAGAGCAGAGCTGAAAGCATGTAGCAGACCTCCAAACACTGGCGGCTCCTAGATTCTCTGTCATGCCTCACCTTCTTCCTTGAATATGGCCATTTATTTCAGATGAGTCTAGACTCTTCCCTAATTGGAATAGATTTTTTCATAACATTATTTCCCTAAACAGTAATAGGGTACACATGAGCATGAGGCATAATTCTGACCAATGAGGCATGGGGGAGTTGGCTGACAAAGAGAGGAAAGATTGTACTTGGAAGAAAGAGATGGTATATGATACCAGAGCAGCCATCGGAGACCATGAAGAAAACCAGCCAAAGATGCACTACTCAAGGGAACCATCTCAGAGTATGGAAGAGAATGAGTCCTCCATAGTGCCCTGGACTTGGAGCCATTGAATTAACCAAGAATCACCCTAGCCTTTTTTTCTTTTTCTTTTTCTTTCTTTCTTTTTTTTTTTTTTTTTTTAGA
>NW_026000093.1:20807310-20810335 GCF_001458135.2 Marmota marmota marmota
TTTTTTTTTTTTTTTTTTTTTTTTTTTTTTTTTTTTTTTTTTTTTTTTAGATAGAGTCTATCTAAATTTCTCAGGCTGACCTCATAGTTCTAATCTTCCTGCCTCAGTCTCTCAAGTAGCTGGGATCACAGGGATGGGCCACCAAACCCAGCTTCAGTGTTTCCTTTTACATTTTCTCCCTAGCAATCCTTCCCTTACTCTTCCTGCTACCAATCCATACTCTTATATAACACTTCACTTCTGAGTTACTCACCGATGTGACTTCTTAGCTCATCTCCAGCCTCCAGTCTCATTGGTTTAATATTTTTCAAGAACAATGACTTCCTGTGGAAAACATTTTGAATGAAGACTCCCAATTTTGCACAGTGGCTAAATTTGTAGTTTGCATGGGGGCGGAATTCTTAACGGTACAATTCAGTGGATGAATCCACTGATATGGTGCTATGGTTTGGATGTGAGGTGCCCCCAAAAACTCATGTGTGAGACAATGCTAGAAGGTTTGGGGAAGAAATGTTGGGTTATGAGAGTCTTAACCCAGTCAGTGAATTAATCCCCTGATAGGTAACTGAGTGGTAACTGAAGGCTGATAGGATGTGGCTGGAGGACATGGGACATTAGGGATATGTATTTGCATGTGGCAAGTGGAGATCTCTGCTGTCTGCTTTCTGATCATCACGTGAGCTGGATCCCTCTGCCACAGTCTTCCACAATAATGTTCTGCCTCACCTCCAGCCCTGAGGAATGGAGCCGGCCTTCTATGGACTAAAAATAAAAATAAACTTCCTCCTCCAAGTTGTTCTTGTCAGGTTCTTTGCTCACAATGATGCACAGCTGACTAAAACATTATCCAGTTTTCAAAGCCCTCCACTAGATTTTAAAGCAGATGGTTAAGTAGCCCAACTTCATCTTGGGCAGAATCACCCCTACAGGACAGCACAGGTCACAGGCCATCCAGTGCCACTGCTGGGATGGCCTGAGGACAGCTGGCCGCCACTGCAGAGGCTGCTTCTGAAAGTCAAAGCCCTCAAAACAGAAGCTCAGCCTCGCTCACAACACATAAGCTGCTCTTAGTAATATGTTTGCCTCTTAAGTTTCTTCACTTTTTAGACTAGCTCCTACCTTATCTTTTTTCTTTTGCTTTGAATCCTTACTTTTTCTCTCTTTTTTTAATATTTGTTTTTTAGTTATAGGTGGACACAATATCTTTTTATTTTTATTTTTATGTGGTGCTGAGGATCAAACCCAGTGCCTCACGCATGCTAGGCAAGTTCTCTAACTATGAGCCACAACCCCAGCCCACTTTTTCTCTTTTGATAACTTTTTAAAGTTTCTTCTTTGACACTTCTTAAAAAAAAAAAAAACTAGTTTCATTCTAACTCCCTAGCTTTATTTTTAACCTATTCTATATCCTTCTCACTTCCAAACTTACCTTTTTATTTCAGTAGTTCCAGATTTTCACTTCTCTTATTTTAAATCTTTTGTCACCTCTCATTTTCAAAACATTTTACTTTTTTTTTTTTTACTGATCTTAGCCCTTAGTTGTATTCTTTAACTCTTACCACTCCCTAGTTTATCTTTCATCCTTCTCTTTTTTTTTTCCTAATTTTTTTGGGGGTTGGTACCAGGGATTGAACCCAGGGGCATTTAACCACTGAATGACATCTCCAGCCCCTTTATATTTCTTATTTTGAGACAAGGTCTTGCTAAGTTGCTTATGTTCTCACTTAAGTTTCTGAGGCTATACTCAAACTTGCAATCCTCCTGCCCCAGTCTCCTGAGTCTCTGGGATTACAAGCGCACCTGGCTCTTAATATATTTTTCTTACATATGATTTTTTATGGCTACCAAGAAGTATTACAAGAGGGATACAATTGTCAATGCCTATAGTGCAAATAGAGACCATTAGAGATCTCTGTCTCTCCATTCACAATTTCCACACTTTGGTCTTGCATACCAGCCTACCTCAGTTGTCCACATTTCCTTGTGGCAATCCCTGGGATGTTTTCTTATAATTAACTTCTCACTCCTAAGCATATCCCTCCTCCTTTATATCTTCATTAGGAAGATCATGATGAATCTGGGACACACAAACACACAAACACACACACAAACACCATTGGGCACAAAGAGGTTAACCCAAATAAAGATTTACAAACTAAGGCAACTGGGCAGCTTATTCATCTAAAATATAAACCTAGGAAGGACTGGGGATGCATCACAGTGTAGAGCTCTTGTCTTCCATGGGCAAGGTACTAGGTCCCATTCCCAGCACCAGAAAATTAATAAGTAAAACAGTCTCAGTTGGGCGTGGTGGCACACACCTGTAATCCCAGGAGGCTGAGGCAGAAGGATCACGAGTTTAAAACCAGCCTCAGCAATTTAGTGAAGACCTAAGCAACTTAGCAAGACCCTGTCTCCAAATAAAATATTTAAAAGGCTGGTGATGTGGCTCAGTGGTGGAGCACCCCTGGGTTCAATCCCTGGTGCATATATATAAAATTTCCATGATACATTGTGAAGTTTAGAAATTATTCAGCATTTTTGAAAGGAAAGTTCAGGGATCTTTCAAGAATCCTAAATAACCAAGGAGAATGCTAGTTTGCACTTATTTGTGCACTTATTTGTAACCCTGCATGAACTAGAATCCCTAAAGAATTAATAATGTTCTCCAACTCGGCTCTCAGACACCCTGAGGCACTACAGTGAACTCAGAGGATATTTTAAATTTTCAAGAGGCACTTGATATCTGTCAGACACCAAACTGCTAACTTGAAGCAGTTCACAGTTTCAACATTAGACAGCAATGTTCCTTTTAATGGTGTCATGTCTTTGCAAAGCTAGGATTTTGGCAGTTGCTTTGATAAAAAGCAGCCACATAAAAAGGAGCGTGGACCCTGATACCTAAACCAGACAAAGACACTTCAAAGAAAGAAAACTACAGACCAATATCTCTAATGAACCTAGATGCAAAAATCCTCAATAAAATTCTGGCGAATCGGATACAAAAACATATCAAAAAAATTGT
>NW_026000093.1:20811977-20837507 GCF_001458135.2 Marmota marmota marmota
AGGAAAAGAGAGAAGAGGAGGGGGGAGGGGGGAGGATGGGAAAGGCAGCGGAGCACAACAGACACTAGGATGGCAATTTGTAAATCAATGGATGTGTAACTGATGTGATTCTGCAATCTGTGTATGGGGTGAAGGTGGGCGTTCATAACCCACTTGAATCAAAGTGTCGAATATGATATGTCAAGAAATTTGTAATGTTTTGAACAACCCACAATAAAAAATTTTAAAAAAAAAAGGAGCGTGGAACAGGAAATACAGGTGACAATACCAAACTGATGCTAAAGTTTAAGAAGTTGTGCAGGGCTCAAAAGTCACAGACATCTTAGTAGTAATTATAGTTACTTCAGAATGAAATAGCCACTGGGCATAACGGCACACACCTGTAATCCCAGCTACTCAGGAGGCTGAGGTGGGAGGCTGAAGCAGAAGGATCACAAGTTCAAGGCCAACCTGGACAATTTAGCAAGATCTGTCTCAGAATTAAAAGAGCTGGGATGTAGCTCAGTAGTAGAATACTCCTGGGTTCCCCAGTACCAAAAGTAATGATAATTAAATTTTAAAAAGATCTGGAATGCAGCTCATGTTAGAACATCCCTGGTGTAAGACCCCAGTACCACATAAAAAAAAAAAAATCTGGGAACACCAAAACCTAAGGACTATTATTGGAAGATATAAAGATATTTACTATAAAAGTCTTTCAACTTTCTTACATATTTGAAAATATTCATAATAAACTGTTGGACAAAAGAAAACTTAGCAGTATCTTTAATAACTCTAATAAAACCTTTAATTCATGATAAATATCTTGACAATTAGCTAGGCCTCCAATTCTCTATAACAGAATTTGTTTGCTTGTTTGTTGGTTGGTACTAGGGATTGACCTGAGGGGCACTTTACCACTGAGCCACATCCTCAGTCCTTTTTATTTTGTTTTTGTTGTTGTTGTTGTTGTTGTTGTTTTGAGACAGGGTCTCACTAAGTTGCTTGGGGCCTGAGTTGCTGAGGCAGGCCTCGAACTTGTGATGCTCTTGCCTCCGCCTCCCAAGTTTCTGGGACGGTAGGCATGTACCACCATGCCCAGCAGAAATTTTCAAAAGTAAACAAGCACTTGACATTGCATTTTATTTATAGAATTAGCATCTGCATATAGATAGGAAGCACAAAATACAATTGGCCTTCTGTATCTGTGGGTTGTACCTTCATAGATTCAAACAACCTGAAATCAAAAATATTCAAGAAAAATTAATTACCAGAAAGTTCCCAAAAAGCAAAACTTAAATGTGCTGTGGGCCAAGAGGCTGAAACAGGAAACTGAAGCAGAAGGCTCACAAATTCAAGGCCACCCTGGACAATCTGGCAAGACCCTGTCTCAAAATCAAAAGGGTTGGATGTAGCTCAGCAGTAGAACACTCCTGGGCTCCATCCCAAGAATGAATCCATGAAAATGAAGTGATATGTACAAATTATATTAGGCATTATAAGTAATCCAGAGATGATTTACACTAAATGTACGTAAATTATATGCAAATAATATATACGAGACTTGAGCATCCATCCTGGGATTTGGTTATCTATGAAGGGTTCTGAATCCTTTCCCCTTCAGACACCAAGGGATGACTGTAACAGCAATTATTACGGAAAGGGGTGGTTTGGGGGACTTTGAAGCATTCTTCAGAGAAAATGCTTTATATATATGAAAGGATATCAATATGTGGATCCAGCATATGGATCATAGCCTGTGTCCTGGGTAAGCAGAATGAGGTAGTTCAGTGACTATAGAGTGAATTGAGTCCTAGGGTCAGGAAGTCTTCCCTGAAAGAGGTCTATTTGGGGCTGACCATGGTGCCTTCCCCAAGTCCTCCCCCTCCACCATCCACACAAGCCCCCACCAACATTCACATTAACACTGGAGGTAGACATGCCTGGTCACTGCTAACACGAGGAAAGGAGTTGAAGTTCAACTGCAGGAAAAGTGGAATTCAAGTCAAAAGAATCAAGACGTACTTTAAATTGACATATATATTATCACATAGAAGATATAATCATCTTCCACCTTGAAACACTCAACTATATCACATATAAAGATTGAAACAACAACAACAGAAGAGCAGGCAGTGTATTCAGTCATACAGCGCTTGCCTGGCATGCTTAAGGCCCTGGGTTCCATCGGAGCACCGCAGAACAAAAAAGACACTAGAAATACAAAGAATAAGACCCACCTCTACCTTATGGTAGCTCTCTTTGCCTCTTGTTGGAAATTTTCTTTTATCCTTTACTTGAGATTTTGTTAATTGTTAAGTACAAATAATAAAACTATAAAAACCCCACCTGGGCTGGGGATGTAGCTTAATGGTAGAGTACTTGCCTAGCATCATGAGGCTCTATGTTCAATCCCCGACTCTGGAAGAAAGGAAGGGAGGGAGGGAAGAAAAAAGAAGACCAAGCCTACCTATTATTACATTTAACACTTGTTGCCCTAGAGATAGGTTCTCCTTATGTTGCCCGGGTTGACCTCAAATTCTTGGTCCTCCTGCCTCAGCCTCCTGAATAGCTGGGGTTAAAAGCAAATACCACCACACCTGGCTTTATATTTAGGATTATTACTGTCCAATATGTGTAAAACCTAGCATTCTTAAAGGACCATTTTAATGAGGCATATTTTTGTCATTAAGTATGTAAGAGTCAAAGAGCTATCAAATTGGAACTGGACATTTACCACTTTAACTTGAACTTTGACATAATGGAGATATACAATAAACCCTAGCAATACTCTATTAAAGATTCAAATAGAAAGGAGAAAGAAGCCAAAAAGGTAGAAAGGAAATAAAAGAAATAAACTTTTACAAATAGCTAGATACTGTGCTAGGTGCTTTTTACACATATTATTTTAAAATACATGACTATTAAGTAAGAAATAGTCTCTCTGACATTAATCATGATGAGCAGAGCTGGATTTTTTTTGTAAAGCCCCAAAGCTTTGAACATGAATTAATTTGTCCTCTAAATCCAGGTCTCTCTTGAACAAATCATGTTAATGCTCAAGAGGATTACGAGATCCAGATCTGTGTGTGCATTTAAATTCCTCATCCTGCCTCAGTTCCAAAATAGATGTCCAGGTATCTAGCCTTTAAATCCGCTTATGGGCACACTTTTTCCCCCAACTTCCTCTTTCCTGTGTATAAGATTAGACAGAACAACAGATGCCAAACACCCATCAAACACCTACTGTGTGACCTTGTGAGCAGCAATTGCTTAGAACCTTAATTGCCTGTATTATTGGGTAATGTGCTTTGGACTCTTTTTTTTTTTTTAAAGAATTTTAATATTTATTTTTTAGTTATCGGCGGACACAACATCTTTGTCTGTATGTGGTGCTGAGGATCGAACCCGGGCCGCACGCATGCCAGGCGAACGCGCTACCGCTTGAGCCACATCCCCAGCCCAATGCTTTGGACTCTTGTCAAATGAGAATTAGTTAAAGGAACTAGAAATGTGTCCTTTGAAAAAGGCAGATATGACTGATATTTTCAGAGGTTTGAAAGACTGTGATGCTGAAGAGAGATTAGCACTATGCTGTGTATTACCCAGAGCTCAGAGCTAGGACTTGAAAAGGTCAGGGAAGTAGCTATAGTTTGGATCTAGACTATCCCACAAAGGCCCAGGAGCTAAAGGTTTGCTCCACAGCTTGTGGTGGTGCTATTGGAACTTGTGGAAACACTAAGAGGTGGGGCCTGGTGGGAATGTGTCACTGGAAAAAGGGTTGCCCTCAAAGAGGATTTTGGGACCGCACCTTTTCCTCTCCCTTTTTTGGCATCAGCTATGATATTAACAATTTACTCCACTATGTGTTCCCACCCTGTTCCCCCACCATGATTTGCTGCCTTGCTCCAGGCCCAAAAGCAAGGAGACCGACCAACCAACAATGTGGACTGAAACCTCCAAAACTGTGAGCTGAAATAAACCTTTTTTTTTCCTTTTTAAAGTATCTCAAGTATTTTGTTACAGTAATGAAAAGCTGACAAACACAGGGCTCATCTAACAATTAGAATTTTTCCACAGTGGGAAGGGCTGCCTAGTAAGATGATGCATGCTCCTCCATGGATATTAATGCAGAAACTGGAAGATCATCTCTCAGGGATGCCATACCTCATATTTCTGCCTAAATTTAAGGAATTAAATAAACCAATAGTTCTCAAATACTGTCCAGGTATGATAGAGTTTCTACTGATTCATAACAAAGCAATAAGAAAATAATAATGTCAGGATTTTTTCCTCAATCTCACTTTACTGAAATTAAATGACTTTTCTTAATTCTGAGATTACTGAGTAATCAAAATTACTCCTATTCTATTTTCCACTGTTATAATCTCCTTTCTTCTGTGAAGTAACGGTGTTTCCAGGTATACTGGCACATGCCTATAATCCCAGCCACTCAGGAGATGGAGGGAGGAGAACCACAAGTTCAAGGGCAGTCTCAGGAATTTAATAAGAACTTGTCTCAAATTGTTCAATTAAAAGAAAAAAATTTAAAGGACTGTGGATGTAGCTCAGCAGCAAAGTGCATCTGGCTTCAATCTCCAGTATCCCCCACCCCTCCAAAAAAAATGACAGGATATGATGATAGTCATTGCTTTTTATAGTAAACATATTGGGCAAAATAAAAAATAGCATCATTTTGCTCACTCTCCCAACTTTTCTGTTTTTTAATGATGCATAAAATCGAAATCAAGAAACTACTCTATTAGATGAACTCAAAGTTCACCTAGTTGCTAGTTGTTGAAGCCAAAAATATGGGCATCACCTTGAGTCTTCTCTTTCTCAACCCCCACATCCAGCCATCAGCATGCAGTGTTGACTCTATGTCCACAACATGTGCACAAGATGACTCTTCTTTCTGTGTGATCTCTCTAGCCCAAGGCTCCCCAACACCTCTCCCACCAACACCTCAGCAAGAGGTTCCTAATCCATCTCCCTGAATCCATTCTCCACCCCTCACATAAATTCATTCTCCATTCAGCAAATAGGGTATTAAACATAAAAATTGGGTCATGTGCTCCCCACTTAATGCCCTCAAATGCTTCACATCTCACTTAGAATAAGATCAAAATTTCTTACCATGACAAAAGGCCCTATAAGACCTTGCCCCTGTCTTCCTCTCTGACCTCAGTTTATATGACCTTTCAATTCTTCAAAAGCACTAAACTGATTTCTGCTTTAGGACAATTTATTCCTTTCCCCCAGATCTCCCCAGGTTTGATTTCCTCTCCTCCTTAGAGAAGTCTTCCAAGATCACATGACCTAAGGCAGCCCCTTCCCCAAACCAGTCCCTCTTTATCAGTAATCCTGTTTTGTTTCCTTATGACACATTTACAGCTCAAATTGTCTTTTCCAATTGTTTCCACGTTTCCTGCCTTTCTTCTACTTGATCGCTTCTATATTCCCCACAAAGGGAAGAGTACATAGAAGTTGAAAGAACTAGTGAATTAAAAGGTACCTTCCTGGCTGAGGTATGGCTCAGTGGTAGAGTGCTCACCTAGAATGCACAGGGGTGAGATCCTCAGCACCATTAAAAAAAAAAAAAAAAAAAAAAAAAAGTACATTCCAACTTGAGATTCCAGGACATGCTTTCTCTTCCAAAATATTTCTGTGAACACATATGCTTAGCAAAAGCATTATTTATTAAAGGGGAGAAAAGACAGCACATCTTCAGCTCAGATCCAAATCAAAATATGATTTGTTGTAACATAGCTGCTGCTTCGTGTTGTCGCAGGATAGGGATCATGCTGTTTTGCCTCTTAGGAACAAGTGGAAGCAATGCTCAAACACAAGAAAAACCTAAAAGACTTTCTCAGAAATGCCACGGTCTCCAAATATACTCAAAGATGGACAGAGAAAATGATGGTTATAATGATAATACTACAACAATAGCCAGCACTTACATTATTCTGTACCAGGAACCCTCCTGAGCCCTGGCTGTTAACTTGTTTCTCACTTCAACCCTTCAAGAAAAATCCCATTATTATTCTCATTTTACAGAGGAGGAAAACCGAACAATTTTGCTTAAAGTCATCTACAGAAAAGCATGGCCAAGGCTCTGACATTGTTTCTCAGTCTTGGACCAGCACTCTAGAATATTTTTCTCTGTCTAGCTTCTCTGGATATGATGGAGACCGTGGAGAACAGGGAAATCGTCATTCCTTTCTCACTCGATGATTAATTCCAATAACGTGGATCATCTGTCATGTCCTATAATTTTCCATAATGGGATGTCAATTTTTAACTTTTGTGAGACAAGTTATGCAGAGCCTAAAAGAACACACAAAACAGAATGCAATAGCTACAGGAAAACAGGACATTAATGCCCCGTACATTTTCTATTATTGCGGCAATCTGCTGAGCAGCAGCCTCGTGGGTGTGCAGGGGGTCAGTGTTTTGTTGGGAAAGAACTACACAGCTGCTCCCGATCTGATCTGGCTCCAAGCTCCACCTGAGAGTGGACTGCTTGAGCCAGGCCAAGAGCTGCCTTTAATTGACTCCCACCTGCCTCCATTCATTAACATATGTCCCTCCACAAGGCAGAAGGAATCACTCTGTTTCCAAATGTGCCTCCTCACTCAGAAGGACGGCCTGCATAATAATTATGTGGTAGTGCACAGGAAATTGGCAGGCTAGCACCTCTTCATCCAGAGCCCTACTGACATGTGTCTACGTGCCAAAAAAAAAAGAAATGTATTCCCAGATGAATCTGATCACAGGCTGGCGGTGACACTTGCAGGAAGGCAATTGGGGCTGAGGTCACATATTTAGGAGGTGTGACAGGGACGCCTCTCCATTGATCTAGGTAACATCAGGAGAAGTTCATCCACAAAATAAAAGATTCTGGGCCTTGGACTTGTCCACTAAAGTCATAGCCACTGAGCAGAGAGTGCTATGTGTCTTATTGTTCTAACAATATAAGGAGAGCAGAGGCCACAGCTCCATCTCTGAGCTCATCCTGGATCTGAGAGTTTAAGAACCAGCTTTTAGATTGATTTCTAAATGGCCAGATTTAATGTATTGGCATTTAGAGCCAAGAAACAAATTCCTTTTATAGAATGCATTTGTGTTCCAGAGAGACTGCATGTTGGCTTCAAATTACTGACTGGCTTGTGCTTCTCAAGGATTTGACACACCATTTTTAAGCTTACCTCTGTCTTTTAAAGACAAGCTATAAATTTATTTTTTAAAGTAAATGGCTAGCAATGATGGTGGCACAACAGTGTGAAGGTACGTAGTGTCACTAAACTATACCTAATCTTAGAAGCTAATAAATGCTGAGTTTTACATTATATACGTTCTAACACAATTTTAAAATCTTTAACTTGGAAAAAAGTAGTATTCACAGGTGTGACCACAGAACTGATACTAGTGTGGGCACCCAATTTGCATAGCTCCCAGAAGCCCTAACTCCTGGGTCAAGTAAACCTGCCTCAGCCTCCTAAATAGCTGGGACTACAAGTGTGTGCCCCGTGCCAGGTTCTGAAGGTGTTTTTTACTGAACTCAGGTTCAAAATATTGAATATATGCACAGATCTTTGTAGGTTAAAAATTTCTTAATTTTCTTAATTGTCTAAAATGATGGGAAATACTGTCTCAAATTTTCAGTCATTTTGCAAAAATCCCATGAAAGTTGTCAGATTTGTTACTTATCATCAAGGAAATAGTACATAGTCTAGAAAAAAATTCATGCAGGACTTTAGTCCAAATGCTTACAGGAGTTTAATAGATGGTAAATATGAAGTTTCAAATAAACAAGAAAAAGATAGATTAGCCAATAGATAATATTCTGATAATTGAGTACCCATCTGAAACACAAAAATTAAAAATAGGGGATCCTGGGGCTGGAATTGTAGCTCAGTGGTAGAGTGCTTGCCTAGAATGTATGAGGCACTGGGTTCGAACCTCAGCACCACATAAAAATATTTAAATGAAACAAAGGTATTGAAGGGAAAGTGAGGAATGAGAGACAGGTAAGCAAGAAATGAAAGACAGAGACCAGGCAGAGATACACACAAGAGTTTATTTGTCAGAGCTGATAAATAAAGGCTATCTCTCTGTAGCGGAGAGAGGCAAAACAGTCCTGGGTTCCAGGACTTTTATGGGGCAGGCTCAGGAATCAGAGCCGGGTGGGTCCTAATGCAGTGGTTAGGGGTTGGGTTGGTATGAGGGAGTGGTGAGCCTTTCTCAGAAACGCCCTTGGGAAAGAAAGTGAAACTTTTTCCTTAAAATGTCAGCCATCACTTAAGATGGCTGTCCAGATGCTAAGCAAGGACCTTATAGTAAATGTGTTCACCTACAACTTAAAAAAAAATTTTTTTAAAGGGGATCCTACCTTATCCTATAAATCAAAACAAAATGAAGTCTAAATGAATCAAAGATTTAAGTATAAATACAAAGAAGGGCTGGGGACTCAGCACACTGGTGAAACAAGGGCTTATGAGCATGTGTAAGGCACTGGGTTCAGTTCCCAACACCAATATGTAAAAAAAAGATGAGATCACAAAAATTTCTCAGTCAGAAAAGCTTTAATAGGATACAATGTCTGAAAAACACAAAATAACATATTAATGAAATAAAAAGAAATGTTTTAAAATATGAGAATAATATTTGTAGCAAACACAGGCAAGGAACTAGTCGTGGGTTAATATATAAAGAGTGCCTAAAATCAATAAGAAAAAGACCAGTCAGCTGGGTGCACTCAGGAGGCTGAGGCAGGAGGATCACAAGTTCAAGGCCAAATTCCTCAACTTAGAAAGATCCTATTTCAAAATAAAAAGGGGAAGGGGACATAGCTCGATTGGTAAAGTGATTTCCTAGCATGTACAAGGTTCTGGGCTCAACCCCAGCACCCCCCCACACACACACACACACACATACATGCACACACCAAAAAAAATAAATAAATCACCAAAAATAGATACAAGTGTTTATGCAAAGTTCTTTTATATATATAGAACCCTGCTCAACTTACTTATGATAAGAAAAATGATAATTAAAACTATGAGATAGCATTATCACTTACCATATTAGCAAATGTCAAAAATTTTATGACATACTACATTGGTGAGAAAATGGAGAAACACATTTTCATCCACTATTGTTAGAAATATAAATTTGCAAATTCATATTTGGAGGAGCCAAATATAATAATAGTTCTTGTTTTGGAAACAAAAAGTTTTCAAAGTATACTCAGATAGGGGAAGGTTTTATGTAGATTTAAAATATAGCTCTCAGGTTCCCCTCCCCGCCAACTCCTGAGCCACTTCCCTTATATAGAGATTCAGCTGGGAACCGTGGCACACACATGTAATCCCAGCAGCATGGGAGGCTGAGGCAGGAGGATCTTGAGTTCAAAGCCAGCCTCATCAACTTGGTGAGGCCCTAAGCAACTCAGTGAGACCCTGTCTCTAAATAAAATACCAAAAAAAGGGCTGGGGATGTGGTTCAGGGGTTAAGCACTCTGGGTTCAATTCCTGGTCTCAAAAAAGAGAAAGATACAAAGACCTCATTCTAATCCCAAGAATGCACAGTTAGCAAAAGTCAGAACTTGTTATCTTGAAAGATAGGCAGTGTGACAGTAGTAACAACCTTTCCAAGTTGGCCATTAAGGACATTACTTTTGCTTTATTGTTTACAGGAAATGTTTACTGCTAAGGCCAGCCTGGCATTCATAACCAAAGTAATATAAAGCCAGAGCCTGATCTGTGTTGGTTCCAAGGAAATCAAGGGAAATCCAGGCAGATTCACACAGAGAGGCTGATGCACAAGGCAAAGTCCACCAAGGCAGACTCTGTGTCCCTCCATCTCGGCCCAAGAACTGCATCACAGGCATAAAACAGATGGGAAGGGATTTTGTCCTTGAGAGAGCAACAGAAAACATCTGACAGCAGTTTGGACCCAAAGAGGAAAACTATCTGAGAAAAGAATTGAGACTTCCTAGAACACTTTGAAGAGACAAGCATGCTTTAAGTATTGGTAATACATTGCTGTTTCTTCTATATATGTTGCTTTTATTGGCAAATATGAAATCATGGTATATACAGTGGAAATAAGACAACCAACTGGTTAGAAGGTCTTTCCCCAATCTGCTGATCTAGCCCATCCCTCACTCCTCCCTGCAATGATGTGTGTTCCCACCTGCCCATCTCACCCCTTCTTTTCCTGTCCCATTCCCGACCCCATAAGATATTCCATTTCGAGTCTCCCTATTGAAACCTCTCCCATCCTTCAAAGATCCTTCCCCAAGTCTCCTCTGAGCATCCAACCCTTGAGATAGCTCTGAATTCTAAGACATTTCACACACACACACACACACACACACACATACACACACGTATGTATGTGAGTATGTTCACATATAATTTAAGTGTGCAATTAAATATAACAAGCTTTACAGGCCATTGAACAGTTTCTTTGAATATTGAACATTTTTTGTTTCTTTTGAACATTGAACAATGAACACTGAAGAAAATGTTTGAAGAAATCAACATTATCAATAAACACTGAAGAAAATGTTTCTTTTGAATATTGAACGATGTTACTGTTCATTGAACATTGAACAGTTAAGATTATGGACTCTGAGGTCCTAGATTTGGAATCCCTGCTCTATCACTTACTGTGTAACCTTGAGAAATTTACTTAACTTCTCTAAGCCTGCATTACAAGACCCAAGTTTAAGGACACTACTCTTAGCCAGGTACTGGGGAGGCTAAAGCAAGAGGATTACAAGTTCAAGGCCCTAAGCAACTTAGCAAGACCGTGTCTTAAAATAAGGAATAAAATGGACTGGGGATGTGACTCAGTGGTAAAGCACCGCCCCTGTGTTCAATCCTCGGTACCAAAAAAATATAAGAAGCATTATTCAACAGGGAGCAGTAGTACAGGCCTGTAATCCCAGCAACTTGGGTGGCTAAGTCAGGAGGATCTTTGAGGTCACCGTGGGCAACTAGAGAGACCCTGTCTCAAAAAAAAAAAAAAATTAAAAGGGCTAGAGGGTATAGCTCAGTGATAAAGCACTTGCCTAGTATATGCAAGGCCCTAAGTTTGATCCTCAGAATGAAAAAAAAAAAAAACTTATAATGTGATTTTTTTAAAGAGTGGCTTAATTTACTAAATCAATGCTCAGAAAATATTTAAATATTTGACAATATACTAAGTTCTAAAAAGAAAAATTGGACATAGGGGCAAGTTTGAAGATTCCAGATAATTTGTTCCTAGTTAACAGAAGTTTTGCTCGAGTTAAATCACAAACAATCAAACAATGAAAACTGGATTCTTTACCTATGTTTATGAGAATGATGTAAAAACAATTTCTCTTTATTAGCCAGACAGGCTGCCTGCCTTCCTCTCTCTGTGCCAGGGTGTCAGATTGCAGCTTTGCAGTATCCTTTTCTACTCAGCAACTGATAAACAAAGGGGAAAAGCCATTGTCATTGGCCAGGTCTCTAATTGGCACAAAGTCACTAGCCTTAATTTTGGCCACTGGAATTACATTTTAGCAGACAGAAGGAAAAGAACATAATTTTTCAGAACACATGATTCATCTAGCTAGTGTGACTTCCACCGAAGGGTGACAGCAGATAAATGAAAAAGAGGGGAAAAGAAAAAAAACAAGCAAGACTTAATTCAATGTCACTTTTAACTCGAACTCAAAGACACATGCGCAATTGTCCTACTTCCTGTGGCTCAAAATGAGACTGTGAAAAGTGGGGCTGGGGATATAGTGGTAGGGTGCTTGCCTAACATGTGTGGATTCAATCACCAATACCAAAAAACAAAAAGAAAACACAACACTTTGGCTTCATATTCTGTATTAAAACAGAATTCATTAAATTTATTAAAAACGATGTGAGCTCATTGCTGAAAAGCAAGTGTCCTGAGTTGACCAGGCTGAGGATGATGAGAGATCCAGCATCAACATTAAAAGATTCCTGACTAGGGCTCCTTTGTAAGGTTTTCAACAGTTTTACCATCTCATGATAATCCCCCACAACAACCCTATGTTGGAGTGGTAGGATTCACACAAGAAACTTGGACGTAAGGATTCAGTCCAAGGTCAAAGTGAGTTTTCAACAAGGCCCAGGAATCATCTCCAGGTTTCCTGCTCCTACTGGCTGATTTGTCTTCACAAGTTGGAAAACATCCCTCACCCATCTCTTGCCCTGTTCTATTCTCAGACTGTGTGGATGCCCAGCTGAAAATAGAATCTCCCTACTCCAGCCAGAAGCCTCCCCTGCCTTGCCCAGCGGAAGGTGGGTTACAGGAAGGAGAAATTGGTGATCAGCATTTTGTTTAGAAAGTACTCCCAGTTACAGCTGCCAGAATCAGCAAAAATCATTATGCAAGACATCCAGTCAAATTTGAATATCAGGAAAAGAAAAATCATTTAATATTACTATAGCCCATACAATATTTGGTTCATACTTAAACTAAACATTTATTTATTATTATCTGAAATTCATTTTAGCTGGGTGCCCTATGTTGTAACAGAGTGCCCTACGCTCCGTCCATGCCCACTTCTGCCCTGGTGCCCACACACAGGAGTACAGGAAGGGCAGAAAACTCACCCAGTTCACATGGAGCAACACAGAGATGCTTTTCCTTCCAAAATCTGGGAAGGTTGCTCTCAAGTTCATTATGCAAAACGAGAAGAGAGCTTCTTTGTATTTTCTGACCTATTGAAAAAAAAAAAAACAAAAAACTGAGCATAGTGACACAGTGCCAGCTACTCAGGAGGCTGAGGCAGGTGATCACTTGAGCCCTAGAGTTTGGGGCCAGCATGGGCAACATAGTAAGACCTACTCTCTTAAAAACATACAATAAAATAAATTTAGGAATGCAATGATATTTATGGGTTTTTTTCCCCAATTACAAAAGTAATATGCATGTATCTCCCAAAGATAGCTGCAACAATATCTTCCATTCCACTTTTCCACAATGTGATCAAGAGCTGTTTTCTGTGTCCCTTTGCCCCTAAATATAACTGGACTTGTGACTTGTACCCCATAGAAGCATCAAAAATAATGCCATGGGGAGGTGTGGTGGTGCACGCCTATGATCCCAGCAGCTCTGGAGACTAAGGCAGGAGGATCACAAGTTTAAAGCCAGCCTCGGCAACTTACCAAGGCCCTAAACAACTTAGCAAGACCCTGTCTCAAAATAAAAAATAAAAAGGGCCAGGGATATGGCTCAGTGGTAAAGCACCCCTCCGTTTAATACCTGGTGCAAAAAAAAAAAAAAATGATATCATGAAACACACAAGACTAAGTTAGAGAAAGCCATGCAGCGCTGGCCTTGCTTACTGGAATACTCAAATATGCAGCCCTGAGTTGCCATAAGACTAGACTGAAGCTGTCATGTTGGTAAGAAGCCAAGCCACAGGGAAGGGCCATGCCTAGGCACCCAGGAGGCAGATGCTGTCCTCATCTCCTTCCATTCCAGGTGTCAGACGTGTGAGTAACAAGGCCTCAGATGATTCTCGGCCCCAGCTGTTGCATCACCTCCTTGATAAAATCTGAGACAGGATGAAGCAGAAACATACCATGCCTGTTCTGACCTTCCAAATTCTTGACCTCAGAACTTGTCAACATAGTAAAACGCTTGTTATTTTATGTCACCATGTTTGCAATGGTTTATTATGCAGTAATGACAGCTAGAACAGAATACCTGCTCACAGCAGAAAAATCAAAAAAAAAAAAGAAATTGCCCTCTGTAATTTCACATTAAAGGCAACTGCTTTTAAATTTTTAAGATATGAGTTTCTGCTATTTTCTATGGCTACATGCACTCTTTACTTAAATATGGCATCATAGCACAAAACAATGTTATTATCTTATTTTTGGTTTCAAGAAGACGAGTAGAAAAATCTCTCATCTCATTGAACAATATTCTCTTTGAAAATTATTCCTGTAGGATCTATCAATGAACATTTAGGTTGTTTCTAATTTTACATTATTATAAATACAGCTGCAATGAATATCCTAAATTTTTGCAGTTCTGATTTCTTTTTCCTGAAGATAAATGTGCCGCCCACCCCCCTTGTTTTTTCTTAAGAGAAAAATTTTTATTTTAAGAATTCCAGGGCTGGGGTCCTGGCTCAGTGGTAGAGTGCTTGCCTAGATTGTGTGAGGCACTAGGTTTGATTCTCAGCACTGCATATAAATATAAATGAATAAAGGTCCATCCGCATCTAAACAAAATAGTTTTTATAAAAAAGAATTTCAAAGAATTCATGAACTTGACAATATCAACACTTTAAAAATTAACAAAGGTGTCAAAAACGTACTAGAGAAAAGACAGCCTTTTTAACACATGGTCTGGGGAAAATTGGTTATCCATATTTAGAAGAATAAGACCAGATCTTTATCTCTCTCCCTGCACAAAAGTCAAATTATGCAATTTTCAGGAAAATGTGTAAAACTTGAGAACATTATGTTAAGAGAAATAAGCCAAACTCAGAAAGGCAAGTGTCATATGTTTTCTCTCACACGTAGAAGCTGGAGGTGAGAAAGGAAAAGAAAGTTGGTGGGTGGGGGAATCTCATGAAAATTGAGGGGAGATCAACAGAGTAGAGGGAGGAAGAGAGGAAAGGAGGAGGTGCTAGCCAATGATTTAGGCCAAATTATATTGTTGTATGGTATGCATGAACGAGTATGTAACAACGAATCCCACCATTATGTGTAATTATAATACACCAATAAAAATATGGAAAAAACAGTACAAATGATATGTTGCATAGAAGTAGATGAAATTAAAGCCAATCAAGTAGGTATTAAGCTGACCTTCTCAGCTTAATGGCATTCCTGATACACGTGGTCAGGTTTCTGACTGGTCCAGATCATGTGGATCCAAAGCAGAGGAAAGGTCTGAGAGGGAAAGAGGAGGAACATGAGAGGAGACTGCAAATGGGGGAAACCATTGGCCACATTAATGAAGTTCACTGAGCCAAACTCATAATCCAGGAACATCCCTGCATGACCTAGAGGCCTTTCTGTGTACTAAGGTACTAGTGGGGAAGAGGTAAAGAGATGGCACCCATTGTCCTCTTTGACACAGAAAAGTAGAACAACTCCCTCTAAGTTAACAAGCATGTCATTCCTATTGTCCAAGAATCGTTACAAACTCCAATGACTTAGTTCCAACGGTCCCCCACGTCTATCTCCCAGTAATAAGGGCCAAAAGTGAATGTCTGGTCTCCCCATGTAAGAAAACACTAGAGGCTGGGCACAGTGGTACACACCTCTAATCCCAGTGGCTCTGGAGGCTGAGGCAGGAGGATCACAAGTTCAAAGCCACCCTTAGCAACAGTAAGGCACTAAGCAACTCAGTGAGACCCTGTCTCTAAGTAAAATACAAAATAGGGCTGGGGATGTGGCTCAGTGGTTGAGTGCCCCTGAGTTCAATCCGCAGTACCCACCCACTCCCCCAAAAAAGAAAAGAAAAGACATAGATCTTGTTGGATTATAGGTGACAACAAGATGATCAGGATTGATGAGTAAACGTCTCAGGTCTTTAAACAGGGGGAGGTGACAAGTAATTATTTCATTATCCCAGAAGACAGACACTTGGAATTGGTTGAGCATGTTCATCAGTCCAGTGACTGTCCAGGAGCTGAGCTCTGGGTTCAAGAGCTGGGACATGTGAATCTATCTGTACAGACTCACTTCTTTTCAACAAGTTTTCAAAATGCTGGAGCAACTCCATGTCTGATTCGTGGCACACTCCTTTAGTTCCTCATATATCCCTTGTAGAAGTCTCCCCTTTAGAGACGTCTTGTCTTTGCTTTCTTGAGTTTTTGAAAAATCTCTTTGCTTTGCTTTTCCAATTGCTCTACATGATGATGCCCTTCCTCATAGAGCGATTGACACACCCTCCAATACCCAGCACAGATTATCCTCCTCCATAGATTCACATAACCACAGAGCTTATTCGTGAAACTCAGTCTTTCACAAATCCCACTCAAATCTCTTCCATTCCCAGCACTTTACTGGAAACACATTTTTCAACAAGAACACCCTTTGATGTACGTTCTTCTCTCACCAAGGACTTTATTTGCTGAATACAAATATTTTAATTCATGTTATTACTAACTCTTCCTTCTGTAAAACTCAATCCTTCAATTTTTTTAATTATGCTGGTTTCTCAGTTTAGATTTCTCTGATTTCCTTGCTCTTTTCCCATAAAGACCTCATTTGCTTCAGGAGTTTTGCCAGTTATTCCTCTGCAGTCCAGTCAGTGGAACAGTGTTGGTGAGCCTCATGCTCCTCAGCACTAGAGCAGAGAAACACAGCTGGTCCTTGGCAACCTCACAGAAGAAGGCCTTTGTTCTCTTATGTATTCCACACATCAGTTCTTCAGAGCTGGGAGGTTGGGAAGCTTCTGTCCATCTGTCAAGAAACACTCATGTCTTTAAAACAACAGTGTTACTTCTAAAAAATAAATATTTAAAAGTATTTTTTTTTAAAAAGGGGGGGGCTGGGATTGTGGCTGGGAGAGCGATCATCTAGCACGTGCGAAGCCCTGGGTTCGAACCTTAGCACCACATAAAAATAAAACAAAGGTATTGTATCCAACTACTTCTAAAAAATAAATACTTAAAAATATTTTTTTAAAAAAACAGTGGTTTTTAAAGATTGTTTGATGTGATGTTTCCTTGTACACAGGGCAGCTAGGAGGATATTGGGCTTCCTCCCAGCAGATACAGAGACAAGACCTACAAAACCTGTGTCCACAGCCTATAGTGACTGGGTCCATGAAATAATCCTAGCAAATGGAGCACTTGAATTTATTCTGAAATTTATTGGAATCCATTTTTCTTTGAGTACTTTTAATGGAATTTTCCGCTGTCGCTCAATAAGAAATTCTGTTAAATTCCCCTCAGATGTCCACCTAGTGGTTGCAGTAAACTTCAGAGGACTCTCGAATCCAGTTAAATCCAAACACAGTACCCCTGGCTTTCAAAGAATGAGGTTAGTAAAGATGTATTAGAAACGATGTCACATTGCTCTGAACTACCTCTTTATTTAATTGTATTTGTTCTAGTTTGTTATATATGACAACAGAATGCATTTCAATTCATAGTACACATATAGAGCACAATTTTTCATGTCTCTGGTTGTTCACAAAGTAGAGTCACACCATTCGTGTCTTCATACATGTACTTAGGGTAATGATGTCCATCTCATTCCACTGTATTTCCTACCCCCATGTCTCCTTTCCCTTCCCCTCCCTCTCCTTTGCCCTATCTAAAGTTCCTCCATTCCTCCCATGCCCATTATGAATCAGCATCCCTAAATCAGAAAAAACATTCAGCATTTGTTTTGGGGGGATTGGCTTCCTTCACTTAGCATTATATTCTCCAACTCCATCCATTTATCTCTTCCATTTTACCAAAAAATGCTATGATTTTATTCTAGTTTATTGCTGAATAATATTCCATTGTGTATATATACCACATTTTTTTATCCATTCATCTATTGAAGGACATCTAGGTTGGTTCCACAGTTTAGCTATTGTGAATTGTGCTGCTATAAACATTGATGTGCCTGTGTCCCTGTAGTATGCTCTTTTTAAGTCATTTGGGTATAGACCAAGGAGAGAGATAGCTGGGTCAAATGATGGTTCCATTCCCAGTTTTCCAAGGTATCTCCATACTGCTTTCCATATGGAAATTGGCTGCACCATTTTTGCAGTCCCACAGCAATGTATGAATGTGCCTTTTCCCCCACATCCTCACCAACCCTTATTGTTGTTTGTGTTCTTAATAGCTGCCATTCTGACTGGAGTGAGATAAAATGTCAGAGTAGTTTTTTTGCATTTCTCTGATTCCTAGAGATGTTGAACATTTTTTCATAAATTTGTTGATCGATTGTCTATCATCTTCTGAGAAGTATCTGTTCAGTTCCTTGGCCCATTTATTGATTGCATTATTTGGTTTTTTGGTGTTAAGATTTCTGAGTTCTTTATGCATCCCAGAGATTAGTGCTCTATCTCATGTGCATGTGGTAAAAATTTGCTCCCATTCTGTAGGCTCTCTATTCACCTCAAATGGATTGTTTCTTTTGCTGAGAAGAAACTTTTTAGTTTGAATCCATCCCATTTATTGATTCTTGATTTTACTGCTTGCATTATAGGAGCCTTATTAAGGAAGTCAAGGCCTAATCTGACATGATAGAGATTTGGGCCTACTTTTTCTTCTATTAGGCATAGGTTTAATTCCTAGGTCCTTGATCCACTTTGATTGAGTTTTGTGCATGGTGAGAGATAGGGGCTTAATTTCATTTTGTTGCATATGGATTTCCAGTTTTCCTAGCACCATTTGTTGAAGCAGCTATTCTTTCTCCAATATATGTTTTTGGCATCTCTGTCTGAACTTCTAATGAAGCAGTGCTTCCTTCCCTGAAGATAAATTCCTAAAAATGGAATTTTGTTTTCTTCTCTCAGTGCTAGGAACCAAACTCAAGGTCTTGTGGATGCTACGCAAGTTCTCTACCATTAAGCTACATTCTCAGTCATGCATTTTTTTTTAAGTTTTTGATACATATAAACTTTCCTCCAGAAACAGGAATTATTTTCATTAATGAGCTAAACCATTTTATGCTGCCAACTACAGTGTATGTGCTAATATTTTCACATTCTCACTAGAAACAGATATTCAGTTTATTTAAAACATTGCCAATTTTATGAACAAATACAATAATTCGCTATTAAAATATTACAAGGTAGACACTGCTTACATGTTCATTAGCCATTGGGGGTTTTTGTTTGTGAGGCTGAGGATCAAATATGGGGCCTGTGCACATAAGGCATGTACTCTACCTTACATCTGGGGTTTGGTTTTTGGAATGTTTTGTTGTGAACTGCCTCATCATGAGGTTTTTTTGTTTGTTTGTTCGTTTTGGTTTTGAGTTTTGTTGTTGTTGTTGTTCTTTTATTTGGGTACTGGGGATTGATTAAAGGGGCACTCAACCACTGAGCCACAGCCCCAACCCTATTTTGTATTTTATTTAATTTAAAGACAGGGTCTCACTGAGTTGCTAAATGCCTCACCATTGCTGAGACTGGCTTTGAACTCGCAATTCTTCTGACTCAGCCTCCCTCCCAGGCCATTGGGATTACAGGCTTGAGTCACCACACCCTGCTCATTTTTTTTTTTTTTTTTGAGATAAGGTCTTACTAAGTTGCTGAGGCTGACCTCCAATTTGCAATCCTCTTGCCTCATCCTCCTGAGTCACTGGGATTACATGTGTGCACCAAGCCTCTAGCTCCTCATTATGCCTTTTGCCTGCTTTTCTACTGAAATAGTTGTCATTTCTTGGTGATTGATAAAAGCTTTTTGAATATTGATTCTATCAATCCTTTGCCATAGACATAGAAAAGAATTTTTGAGTTAGTCATTTGTCTTTTATTGAATATATACTCCAAATATATTTCATATTTGAAATAAAATAGTATCTATGAAGTTGAATATTGTTGTATGCTCAGCTACACTCTAAAATATGTCCCTAAAGACATTTTTACTGATGTTTATCAAGTGTGATGAAAGAAACCTAGTGTGAGAAGCAGGAAGGGGAATGTCGCCCAGAGGGAGCTCTTGCCTAGCATGTGAGAGGTTATGGGTTTGTCCCCAGCACCGCAAAAAAAAAAAAAAAATGGAAGCAAGCAAAGAACATACATATATTGAAACCAAATATAGGTGGGTACTAGGTGACACATGCCTGTGCTCCAGCAAGGCAGGAGGATGGCAAGTTCAAGGCCAGCCTGGGCAATTTAGCAAGACCCTTTCTCAAAATAAAAAGGGGCAGGGGAAGTGGTTAAGTGCCCCTAGGTTCAATCCCCAACACCAAAAAATAAAATAAAATAAAATAAATGATTAAAAGCACAGAATTTGATAATAATAACAATTATTATTATATTATATTATTGTATATTACAAAATTACTTGCTATATTTGTATTCCAAATATATATTTATTTTGTAAATATAATGTAATACAATTATTGTTATATTTATGTTTATATTATATTTATCATGTTTTATTTTTTATTTTTTTTTTTAAGAGAGAGAGAGAGAGAGAGAGAGAGAATTTTTTTTAATATTTTTTTTTTTTTAGTTTTCGGCGGACACAACTTCTTTGTTTGTATGTGGTGCTGAGGATCGAACCTGGGCCACACGCATGCCGGGTGAGCGCGCTACCGCTTGAGCCACATCCCCAGCCCTTATGATGTTTTAAACATTATAATACTTAATAATTCCTATTATGACAATAGCTAACACTCAGATACTTTACTATGCACTTTATATGTATTTTCTCATAAAATTCTTACAATAACTCTTTAGAGAGTTAATATTTATATTTCCCATTTATCCTTAAGGAAATGAGGCCTTAACAGGGTTCAAATGACTAGAAAATGCTATAAGTTGAGGTTAGATCTCAGCCCTGGCCTACATTCTCAAACATTAAACCTTGCCACCTCCCCTGCCCAACCTCTGCAAACCTCAAATTTCAGACTTGGTCTTTTGAACATAAATAACACAATATAGAGATGGCCCCTGAGCACAGTGCCCAGCATGCAGCAGGTCCTCAGCAGAAGGTATGTCATGCCACTCATCCTCCTCATCATCAGAGCTGCACAAACACACAACACACCTTCCTGCACTCAAAGATGCTAGTCCTAATTGCCATGAAACTATAGTATATTATGTCTATTTGTGAATTATGGCCCTTAAAGGGGCCATCATAGTATCTATTGAAATATCTAAAATTCTTGTCCCTTCTCATTCAAGAATCAACTCCCTCCCACTTGGGGATGATTCTGCCTCCCACCTTCTCAAGCCTCCTGACTGCGAACGGTTGGTCTGTATTTACCTGGAAGAAATCTCTGATGAGCATGCCTCCCAGCACTCTGCACAATGCCCTCCATCTACTCAGGAGGCTGAGGCAAGAGTATCTCTTGAGCCCAGAAATTTGAGGCCCAGCCTAGACAACATAATAAGACCCAGGCTCAAAAAAAAGAAAAGAAAAAAAAAAAAAAAAGCCGGGCATGGTGGTGCACACCTCTAATCCCAGCGGCTCAGGAGACTGAGGCAGGAGGATCACGAGTTCAAAGCCAGCCTCAGCAAAAGCGAGGCACTAAGCAACTCAGGGAGACCCTGTCTCTAAATAAAATACAAAATAGGGCTGGGGATGTGGGTCAATAGTTGGTTGCATGCCCCTGAGTTCAATCCCTGGTATCCCCCCTCCAAAAAAAGAAAAAAGGCTTCACTAAAGCAAATAAACAGCAACTCAGGAAGCTAAAGCAGGAGGATCCCAAGTTCAAGGCCAAACTCAACAACTTAGTTAGAACCTGTCTCAAAATTAAGAAGGGGGGCAAGGGCAGGGAATATAGCTCAGTGTTAAAGCACACCCCAGTTCAATCCCTACTACCAAATATACAAAGTAAGGTAAAGAAATTGATCACCTATTTTTTTGTGTGTTTATGTCGTGCTGGGAATTGAAACCCAGGACCGGGCAAATGCTCTACCACTGAGCTATACTCCCAATCCCCTTCCCCCACTTTTAAAAAGGAAAGAATTACCACTGCTTATTTTTGTGAAGATGAGCCTGGACATATGATCTTGTCTGAGTTAAATCAACATGATCTTCCATGTGTTTTACCCACCATTGTGTAGTACATCATTGATGTCATGAAAACTGATAAAGAAGGAAAGCTACCACAATACTTGAGGGCTGAATTACTGGCTCACAGGTCTCGGGTATTATACTAAAATCATGAATTTTTTCAACCTTCTACATTTTCATTTAAATAATCTACTTTTCTGCTCAAGGTCAGAAATAATCTCCATTCAGCCAGACAGACCTGGTGGCCCTTGCCTGGTAATTCCAGCAACATGGGTGGCTGAGACAGGAGGATCACAAGTTTGAGGCCAGCCTCAGCAACTTAGCAAGACCCTTTTTCAAAATAAAAACTCAAATGGGCTGGGGATGCAGCTTAGTGGTAAAATGCCCATGGTTCAAAAAGAAAGAAACAAAGAAAGAGAAAGAGACAGACTCTATATTCATTCATTGAAGTGAGGTGGATCTTTGCTGAATATTAAGAAATAAAAATGATCATTTAACAACTAGAACAGAAGATAATCTGTTGCTGAAAATAGTATCCACAACCAGCTTGGAAAGTTTACCATGGAAGAAAATGTACTCAGGCAAATGCCCAGTGACTTGCCACTTTGCCAAAATATTCCACTTCTTGGCATCTGTTTTGGACCACATTCTTTTTATATTCCAAACAGACTCACCCTCAAATTATTTCTAGTGAATTATGCTTTGGTAGCATGACTTCAGCCCAGAATGAGGCAATATTAAATGAAATAACCATATGACATTCATATCTATTGCCAGAATGCTGTGGAGAATCCTGGTCACTACACAATATGATGACATAATCAGAGATAGCAAATGTATCTGTATTTTCAGCACCAGGAATATCTGTCCTTCTCCTAAGCAGCAAGTTTATTATTTTTAGATACAAACCATGGACAGTAGACTCTTGTCATTTGTGAACTTGATCTTTGCTGTTTCAACAGTTCAGGAGGTGTGTCAGTTGTGCCTCCAGTTTATCCCACAGCCACTGCAAAGCTGGGGCGTGGTACCAAGCCCTTGCTGATGAATTTGACGCCTGGTCTGCACGTTACCACAGCTTTGATGTTCGCTGGCAAACACTGAGTGACCTTCATTGTTCTTCATCACACTATTTTCTGTCTGATCACGCCTTCCTCCTCATGCTGGCCTCTAGCAAAGTCAAAGGGAAAGTTATGCCTCCTTCTAAATTGAATTGGACTTTAATGATTCTGAGCTCTAATCCTATTCTTCATGACTCCATGGTAATGCACATAAGTGTAGAGTCTCCAGGTGCCTCTCTCCAGGGCCTGGGTGATCTGCACAGTGTCACTTGGTAGTGAACAAGGTCAAACAGCTCCACCGGTGGGAACCTCTTGGCAGCCCGGCAACCGGACAGCATCTCCCTGGCTCAGAGCCACCCACAACCAGAAATGCCAGCTTCCCAGAAACAGCTAGCTCCTCCTGCCATGGAAGGGAGGAATGAGAGAGAAGATAGAGGAAGTAGAAATACTCATCTTCCCCCACCCTGAGAATCAGAGGTCATCTTTTCCCGCAGATGAGGAAGACACCAATGCCAAGTCAAATGTTGATCATTATTTCCAGGTATTTCCAGCAGAGGGTGCTCTGGTACAGGCAGAAAGAACAGAAAAGCATCCACTTCCTAAGGAAAAACAGACAGTTCATGATGGTTGCCAACTGAATTCCAGAATTTGTATAAAAGGACTTGGGGTTACTTTCTGGGTGGTAGCCCAGAGAGATTCAAAGCTGTGTTTATATGAATGAGAAAGATGGAATTGGATTTCCCATAGAAATCTCTGGAAATGAAGCAGCTTTTCTCCACAAGCCACCCATTAGAATGGTGACCCAAAATAAGTAAAATGTTAATATCAATTAAGACCCATTTTATAGCCAGGTGTCCAGTGACTTGGGAGGCTGGGGCAGGAGGATCTCAAGTTTGAAACCACCTTGACAACTTAGTGAGACCCTGTATCAAAATTTAAAATTCCAAAATATTTTTTTAAGTTTTTATTTTTTAGTTGTAGTTGGACACAATACCTTTATTTCACTTATTTATTTTTACGTGGTGCTGAAGATCGAACCCAGGGTCTCGCACATGCAAGGTGAGCACTCTACCGCTGAGCTACAACCCCAGCCCCCTCCAAAATATTTTTTACAAGGGCTGAAGACATAGCTCAGTGGTAAGGCACCCCTGGGTTCAATCCTCAGTACTAAAAAGGAAGGAAAAAAATCTACTTTATTAACAATTTACTCCAATACCTCCCATCAATGGCATCTTTCTGTACTATGAATAAGTTCATTTGAAGTGTCTTTTACAGGCTAGCAAGATGCCAGGTGCTGGAGAGACATGAAACATATTTGAATCCAGTCTCTGTGAGTCAGAGGCAGCCCCAACAGAAAGGCACAAACAGGTTACAGCAGAAAAAGAAAAGTCCACATGGAGCTGAGTGATGAAGAAGCACTTGTGGTTAGGACTTGGCAAGTCGCTGTCAAACCCAGCCAGAGCTTTAGGGCAGTCTCCAGATGTCTTGCTATCCTAGACACCAAATATGCTCTGCAGTCAGAACTGATAAGAATCACTACATTGCTAGATACTGGAACCTTGTGTATTTTTTTTCCCTTTTGTATCAGGAATTGAACGCAGGGGCATGGCACTCGACCACTGAGCAACATCCCCAGCCCTAGTCTGTATTTTTTTTAGAGACAGGGTCTCACTGAATTGCTTAGCTCCTCGATTTTGCTGAGGCTGGCTTTAAACTCACGATCCTCCTGTCACAGCCTCCAGAGCTGATGGGATTACGGGCACACACCACCATGCCTGGCACCTTGCGTATCTTTAATCCTCGTGCCCACACTACAAGGTAAACATTATTAGTCTCTCAGGGAAGTGGTCATGCGTGAAATGTCATCAGAGTCAGGATTCAAACCTAAGGCGCTTGATGTCAAAAGCCTCCTTGTTCTTTCTCATAGCGCCATCCTGTCTCTCTCAGGTGTAACACTTCCTAAGAATTGTATTGTGCTAAAAGACAATGTTTTAAAGGGGAAATTATTTAAGAGCCAAAGTAGGACTGGGTTGTGGCTCCTCGGTAGAGCACTAGCCTAGCACGTGTGAGGCCCTGGGTTCGATCCTCAGCACCACGTGAAAATAAGTAAATAAAATAAAGGTATTGTGTCCAACTACAACTAAAAAATAAATATTAAAAAAGCCAAAGAAGTGAAGGCTTGATCAAGGATGGGTGTTTGGGAAAGAAGAGAGGGATCTTTTTGTTAAGAGGCTCCTGACATCCCTTCCCAGGAGCACAGGGTCATCTTCTGACACTCCCAGGTCTCTAGGTCACATGTTTTTCCTTAGGACAACCACTAGGTATTATCCCCTTTTGAATATTAATAATAGTAATCTGAAGATGGCCTTACATGAACTTTGAACATGTTGGATGTTAAAAATCAGTCCTAATAGGAAATGCTGCATCTCTTTCCCACTAATCCTGTAGGTGGCGCCCACGCACTGGTTTCAACTAAAGGACTCAGCTTGATCCTCTGCGGCATTGTGATAGACGTGTATAACACGTTATGCTAACACGTAGGATTCTAAGTGAGAGAGAAAGAAGCATAGACTGTGCTCTCATGTAAAATCTCTCCCTTTGAGCACAGCTTAAGTTCATCTGGAGAAGACATAGCCCGCACCACTGAAGAAGTTCCAGCTTCTACACACCTCTCTCAGGCTAAGCAACGTGACCTTGAACAGTCCCTAACCTCTGAGGATCCCTACTTTCCCATCTAGAAAACAACCAGTGTGGTCTAGATAATCTCTAGAGTCCCTTCTAATTCATAAACTTTATTTTTTCTTCCCCCCCACC
>NW_026000093.1:20843773-20847455 GCF_001458135.2 Marmota marmota marmota
AAGAAAGACATTGTGTCTGCCGAAAACTAAAAAATGAATATTAAAAAATTCTCTCTCTCTTAAAAAAAATTTATAAAAAAAAAAAAAAAAAAAAAAAAAACAAATAGGGGCTGGGGATATAGCTCAGTTGGTAGAGTGCTATATCTCTCAAGGCACTGGGTTCAATCCCCAGCACCACTAAATAAATAAATAAATAAATATCAAAAAGGCTGGGCATGTGGCTCAGTGGTTAAGCACCCTTGGGTTCAATCCCTGGTACAAAAAAAAAAAGAGAGAGAGAGAGAAAAGAAAGAAACACTGGGATTGTGAAAATTTCTTTCAAGGTAGAAATAATAGTCCAAAATAACTGCGCCCTCTCCACCTCACTGCCATCTGGGGACACTGACTGTGCCAGGTTACTTTCATTATTAGACAACTTGACTCACTGGGAGGATGTATGATAGAGTCCAAAGAATCTGCGCATATTCCATGTGAGACCACAGTTATTCTTTTTCTACCTTTAATTTTTAAGTACAAAGAATAAGTGTTTCCCTCATTCCATATCAACTTTGTTCTAATTAAATGAGCAATCTAAGGGCTGAGGTTGTAGCTTACGGGTGGAGTGCTTGCCTAGCATGCATGAGACCCTGGATACAATCCACAGTACTGGGGGAACAAAAAAAAACAGAATAAATTAATTGAGCAATCCTGTCTGCAGAAAGGCACCAAGGTGGGTGCATTCGCATACACAGAAAGGACTGGTCAGGTTTCTCCTCTTCAAAATGTACCTCTCTTTTGCCTTTCAGCTTCTGGTTTCCTCTTGTGGCTTCTCTAATCCTATGCAAGTGATATTTTACATTTCCTAAAACCTTTTAAAAGCTTGAAGTTTGGTAAATTAGACAGTATCATCTTTCTCTTTGGAAGAAGACATTGCCATCTTGTCTTTTACTTAAATCATTTTATGGGCCATTAATTGAGTAGATAATGTTTCTCAGCGAAGGCTGAAGGGTCATTTGCCATTTTCAACTTGACGACTCTGGGTGATCACAAGAGAGCAATACAGAGGGAGGTGACAGGAAGCTTTTATGAAGAGCGCAGACCTGGCTGCAATTAGAAAGCACCACGCTGAAGCCTCTTATTTTGCATTCACACATGAGTAAATGAGACGGCACCCAATCCCAATTTTTTTTTCACCATAATGAGTCTTTGTTTTAATTGGAAATGCTCAGTATCAAAAATTCTCCTGTTATATTAGTTTGCTTTAGAAAACCAGTGGATATTTCCTACAATCATTGAGATTCTTTAGAAATAGGTGAAAAGCCAAAGATCTCACATCCAAATACCCACCCTTTTGTCCTTCAGAGTCAGGGTTTCTGGGTAAAGACACCAGAGGCTGTGACCGACCACTTTCCCAGCCTGGATCAGAGTCATCCTGAGTCTCTCTGAAGTCAACTCTGCAAGCAGCTAGATCACAGAGGAGTGTGTGATTCTCCCTTGAAGCCAAACAAGCAAGCAAACAAAATAAGGAGATTCAGTCAGGATTCGGAGCATTTGGAATAAACAACAAAATAAGGTTCTTTATCAAACCACCCTCCATCACCGACCCCTACTAAGTTTTGATTGACCGATAAGACCAGGCTTAAACTAGTCACTGCAGAAAGGTCTTCCACCGCGAGCTTGGTCAGTCTCTTCCATCACTCGGAAGCCAGCATATCCCTTTACAAATTAATTATTGTAGTAAATTATATAACACAATATTTTCCATTTTATCTACTTTTTGTTATGAGAAAATATACAGAACATAAAACATAACAGTTCAGACGTTGTGTTTGTTGGGTTTTACATACCAAGGATTGAACGAACCCAGGGGCTCTCAACCACTGAGCCACATCCCCAGACCTTTTTATTATTATTATTTTGAGACAGGGCCTCCATAAGTTGCTGAGACTGGCTTTGAACTCAGGACCCTCCTGCCTCAGCCTCCCAAGCTGCTGGGATTACAGGCGTGTGTACTGGGCCAGTCTAAACACTTTTAAGCATGTAGTTCAGTAGCACTAAGAATGTTCACCGCTGGGCACAGTGGCACATGCCTTTAAACCCACAGCTCTGGAGGCTGAGGCAGGAGCATCACAAGTTCAAAGCCAGCCTTAGCAATTTAGCAAGGCCTTCAGCAATTAAGCAAGACCCTGTCTCAAAATAAAAAATAAAAAGGGCTCAGTGGTTAAATGTCCCTGGGTTCAATTCCTGGTATAAAAAATGAAAAGGGGGCTGGGGATTTGGCTCAGTGGTAGAGTGCTCGCCTAGCATTCATGAGGCACTGGGTTCGATCCTCAGCACCGCATAAATGTAAAAATAAAAATATTGTGTCCACCTAAAACTAAAAAAAAAACAAAAAAACTCATGTTCTCGTGCCACTTTCACCACTATCCAACTCCAAAACTTTGCCATCTTCACAAACGAAAGGTCAGCCCATTAAACACAAACTCTCCATTCTTCCCTCCAACTAACCTTCAGTAATACCATTCTACTTGTCTCTGTGAATTTGAACTAATTTAAGAAACATATAAAATGAATCACAGTATTTGCCCTTTGATTTGTTATTATTGTTGTTGTTGCTGTTGTTCTGTTTTGTTTTTGACACTAGAGATTAAACCCAGGGGTAGTTTACCACTGAGCTAAGTCCCCATCCCTATTTACTTATTTACTTATTTATTTAGTACTAGGGATTGAACCCAGGAATGCTCTACCACTGAGCCCCATCCCCAGTCCTTTTTATTTTTTGAGACAGGGTCTCGCTAAATTGCTGAGGGCCTCACTAAGTTACTGAGGCTGGCCTCCAACTTGTAATCCTCCTATCCTCAGCCTCCAGAGTCGCTGGCATTACAGGTATACGCCACCGCACCCCCATCACTTTATTACTCTTTGAAAATATAAGCAATTAATAATGCTCTTTTGAAAATATTTGCTGGGGGATAGCACACAGGTGATTTCAGAATCTCATTAGGCTTTCAAAATTCCCTCCTGCTTCCTAAAAGATCATTAAAATTTGTAGCCATTGCCTCCGCAGTGAGGGTCTGAGTACCTGCATGGTTGCAGCCCTACTGGCTCATCAAAAGGAAACCTGGATAGGGCTCTTGGGCTCCCACCATTGAAAATACATCCGGGTGTTATTGCCTGTCAGTCTCTGGTGTGTCACATGCCCCTTTAGTGCCAAGAAGAAACCACAGGAATGAGTGCAGAAGGAGTGAAGCATCTACCTAACAAGAGAGCTAATGTGTTCCTCCTTAGGAGGGACTAAAATTAATTAACTAATTGTTTTGTATTCCAATTGTCTGGCAATGAGAAAAACAGGATGGGAGTTTAAAATTAAACTGAATCAGAGCTGGGAGAGTGGCTCTTAATCTTCACACATTTGCACACACATACAGAAAACTTGAGGAGGAAAAAAGTGTCCCATTTAACCTTGATATTAACAGCAAAGAATAGCCATGAATAGACAAGTCACCAAAAAGGAAGCATATAAAGGGAACATGTTAAAAAGATGTTCCATTTCACTCATGAGAAAGTATTTGTGTGTTAAAACTCCATGGAAATATCTTTTTTTGTCAGATTGGAAAATATTCAAATTTTTGCTCTACCCTGACGTAGAACAACCTGTGTTCAATCCCTTGTACCACAAAAAAAAAAAAAAAAAAAAAAAAAA
>NW_026000093.1:20850402-20859163 GCF_001458135.2 Marmota marmota marmota
GGGGGGAAAGGGGGGAGGGGAAGGGAAGGGACAAGCAGGGCTTGTGCCAAAACAGAAATTAAAGCTGATTCTTTCCCCTTATCAAACTATGAGATATGAGACAGCAGGTCTGATCTTGTCCCCAACAGTCAAGAAATAACAGGGACAACTAGTGACAATCCAGTTGTATAATGGTTCTGGGTGTTCTTGGAGAAGGCACATTCAAGGCACACCCAGAGTCAGTGGAGGAGGCAAACTCAGAACCTTCCTGTTCAGTCAGCTGGTAAGAATTGGATAAAAAACGAAAGAAAGAATCTAAATATTGACATTTCCACAACATGGGAAATATATTCTTCTTCTTTTTTTTCTTCTTCTTTCTTCTTCTTCTCCTCCTCCTCCTCCTTCTCCTTCTTCTTCTATGCCTCTACCACTGAGCTACATCCCCATGCCAACTTTATGCTGTTTTATTCCAATTACACACCTAATGGTTGTTGGACTTTATTTTATGTTACTTAAATTTTTATTCTTGTAACCTTAAGATAAAAAGTCTTAGAGTCAGGCATGGTAGCATATGCCTATACTCCCAGCAACTTAGGAGGCTGAGACAGGAGAATCACAAGTTCAAGAGCAGCCTCAGCAATTTAGCGAGGCTCTAAGCAATTTAGCGAGACCCTATCTCAAAATAAAATATATAAAGAGCTGGGGACATGGCTCAGTGGTTACACATCCCTGGTACAAAGAAAACAAAAATAGTAAAAAGAAAAACAGAAAGAGAGCCAGACACACTAATGCATGCCTGTAATCCCAGCAACTTGGGAGACTGAGGCAGGAAGATCGCAAGTTCAAAGCTAACCTCAGCAATTTAGCGGGGCCCTAGGCAACTTCTTAAGCAACAAAATATTTTAACCTATTTGAAAGAAAAATAGTTCAAACACTTATATAATCACAACATAAAATACTAATATTATTTAGGATTTTAAATGCTTCAGGAGTGTGTGTGTGTGTGTGAAGGGAAATCGAGGAACGAGAGACAAGTAAGCAAGAATGAAAGACGGAGATCAGGAGTAAAGGCCATCTCTCTATAGTGGAGAGAGGCAAAACAGGCTTGAGTTCTGGGACTTTTATGGGGGGAGACTCAGGAGTCTGGCGGGTTCTAATACTGGGGTTAAGAGTTGGGTTGGTATGAGGGAGTGGTGAACCTTTCTCAGAAATGCCTTTGGGTTGGGAAAGGAAAAATTTTTCCTTAAAATGTGGCTGTCACTTAAGATGGCCCTCCAGATGCTAAGCAAGGACGTTACAGTATACACATAAAATTTGCAACTACCTTTTTTAAAAAACAACATATCAGTAAGAAAAATCCAATGTTCCAAGCCAAGGTTGTTTTTGGCAATAGTGTCATGGTAGAAGGAACCTAATCAATGTCATTAACATGCACCAGATTTCCCCCTGACGTAAGCACTTCCATTTGGTGTTCACCAAGTTATAGCTATTGCTTGTTCTCTGTCCCTCCTGGGAAGTTAACTCAAAGTTCTCCTTTCTCCTGGGGTAAATAAAGTTGAATTAGACTATATTTGTGAATTATATTGACTCCATGTAAGAACTTGTCTCCAAATATTGCTCAGTTTTTTTATTCCAATTCATTTTCTCCTAGTTTTAATGTAGTATGAAAATATAGTTTAGAATTATTTCCTGTTTAGTCTATTAAATAACATCAATGTAACCTTTTTTTTTAAAGAGAGAGAGAGAGAGAGAGAGAGAGAGAGAGAATTTTTTTTTAATATTTATTTTTCAGTTTTCAGTGGACACAACATCTTTATTTTATTTTATGTGGTGCTGAGGATCGAACCCAGCGCCCCACGCATACCAGGCGAGCACATTACCACTTGAGTCACATCCCCAGCCCCAATATAACCTTCTTTTGAAGATTTTTTTTTCTTGTTTTTTGTGGAAGTAGGGATTTAAAGCAGGACCTTACTCATGATAGATAAATGCTCTATCACTGAGCCACACACCCCACCCTCAACTGTATTGGGGTTTTGTTTTTGTTTTTTGAGATTCTGGGGATTGAGCACTTTTCCATTGAGCTATATCCCTAGTCTTTTTTATTTTCAGACAGGGGCTTATTAAATTGCTAAGGCTGGCCTTGAACTTGCAATCTTCTGCCTCAGCCTCCCAATTGATGAGATTACAGACATGTGCTACTATGCCTGTCCCATCAAATGTATGTTCTTTAAAAATAAAGTCCAGACTGGAGAAATAGCTCAGTTGGTTGAGTGCTTGCCTACCATGCATAAAGCCCTAGGTTCAATCCCCAGCACCACCAAAAAAATAAAATAAAGTCCAGCTTGTTTTAGAATCAACAGGTTTTAAGAATGTCTATGACCATGGTTGCAGTCTTATTTAATCTAATTGCATCTTTTTTTTTTAAGAGAGAGAGAGAGAGAATTTTAATATTTATTTTTTAGTTTTCGGCAGACACAACATCTTTGTTTGTATGTGGTGCTGAGGATTGAACCCAGGCTGCACACATGCCAGGCAAGAGCGCTACCGCTTGAGCCACATCCCCAGCCCCAAATTGCATCTTAATAGCCACCAGGGAAAAGGACAAAATACATGTATTTATAGGTATTTTAATCTTTGTAAAATTTATTAAGAACTTTCTATGTACTATTATAGGTTCATTGTTAATAATAATAGCCAGGTACAGTGACACAGGCCTGCCATCCCAGCGACTTAGGAGGCTGAAGGCAGGAGGATGGAAAGTTTAAGGTCAGCCTGGGCAACTTAATGAGACTCTGTCTCAAAATTAAAAATACAAAGGGCTGGGGATGTAGCTCAGTGGTAAAGAATCCCTGGGTTCAATGCCTTGAACCAAAAAAATAAAGAAAGAAAAGAAAAACATATAAATTAATGGAAAAGAGTGGCAAAAATGTAATGCCATATGTAGCTATATGGCAAGGGAATTGCAGAGTGTTTGGGTATTACATAGAAGGGTCCAGTGGAAGAAAGAAGCTAAGCAGAATATTTGCATTCAGCCCCTTCAGGGAGAAGAAATTACCCAGGTCAGTGGGCCCAGAGAGGTCTAGAAGTCTTCAACATGTGGAAATGACCCACACATATACACAGAGAGTTAAGCAAACCAGCTCCTTCAGAAAACCTCAAATCAGTAGGGTCCAAAGAAGCAATGAATCCTTGGCATTGAAGGGAACAAAGAACAGGGGCCAGATAATCAAGTGTCATAGAACCTCTTTAGGGAGCTTAAAATGTATTCTGAATGCAGGGATGATAGTGGGGGGTGCACCCCAGAAGGATAATGTCAAGTAGAAGGAGGGGCCACAAGTATATCTGCACAGCAAAACCCTTGCCTAGTATGCTTGAGGCTCTGGATTTGATTCCCAGAATCTCAACAAAAAAAAATTAGGAGACACTTCATCAAGGTGTTTTGTTTTGGGGGCGGTACCCAGGTACTTCACCACTAAGCCACATCCCCAGTCCTTTTTTATATTTTATTTAGAGACAGGTTCTTGCTAAGTTGCTGAGGGTGGCTCACATTCCCTCTGCCTCAGCCTCCCAGAACACTGGGATTACAGGTGTGCACCACTGTGCTCAGTTGATCAAGGTGTGTTTGGGGGGAAAAAATGTCCATGAGGTTCTGAATTCAGGAATCAACTATCAGATGAATGAGGAAATATTTGGGAGATGATTTGCAGTTGGAATGGAGCAGGACTTGATGACCAAAGGAAGGGACAAAAGGAAAAGGCAGCCAGAACCCAGGGTTCTGGGTAACTCCTCTATTTCTGGTGATACCTATAAGTGATAATAGAGAATTCAGTGGGACAGTTTTAGGAAAGGAATTCAATTTGAGAGGTAAAAAGGTTGCATTTGGAAATAATAGGTCGGAGCTTAAGAGAAAGATCTAGTAGTGACTACAGAGTCATCATTAGTAGTGAAAGGCACAGTGTTGGGTGCAGAGCAGGCTGAACAGATGTTGGCTGCAAGATAGCCCATGCACTCAAACTCCCCTCTATCTGGTCCTTTATCACCTGTTTGCCTCAAGTCTGAACGTTCAACCCTGCTCAAGGCTGAACACTTAACCCCACCCCCTTGGGACAACAAGGCAGCTTGCAGACCCAGAGGCCCCATTAGATTTGGGCTATAAAAACTCCCTCCTGCCAGCCCCCCCCCCCACCTCTTGCTCTCTCTCTCTTGCTCTCTCTCTCTTGCTCTCTTTGTCTCTCACGCTCTCTGTCTCTCTCTTGCTCTCTCCCTCTTCATATCTCCCCTTCCCTCCTTCCCTTCCCTCCTTCCCTTCCCTCTCTCCTTCTTTCCTTCTTTCTTTTCTCTTTGTTGCACTGCTGCAATAAAGATCTTTTGGTTGCTCCGAGTGTTGTGGTCACTTTTCTTTCACATAGAAATGGGTGGATTTACTTAAGCATGGCATAAGGAAGAGAAAAGAGCTACGGGACAAGCCAGTAGTGACATCCCAGTAGTGACATCCACAATGGAGCCAAACGGAATAGGCACCCCAGCCCAGTCCTGCCATATGTGGCTTTGGATAGTGGTAATTCCTACCTATTAGGGTGAAAATCAAATGAAAGAAGCATCCAAAGAACTTGAAATATGGGCTGGGGTTATGACTCAGTGATAGAGTGCCCCCTAGTAGGCGTGAGGCACTGGGTTCAATCCTCAGCACCACATAAAAATAAAATAAAGGTATTGTGTCCTCCTATAACTAAAAAAAATATAATAAAAAAAAGAACTTGAAACATAATTGCCCCAAGCAAATACTCGAATTTTGGCTGTTATTATCCTTATTGGAAAATACCTCAAAGGCTTCATAAGTTCATGATGAAAGTTTAAGTATAACTTCCATATCTAATAATATATATACTAAATAATAATAAAGCAACTTGATTCTATTGAACATTTACTAAGCACACAAGCTAGGTAGTTTGTGTTAGTCTCTTTAATCTACATAGCATTTCTGATTCAGTATTATGTTTATCATTCCCACTTCACAGAGGAAGAAACTGAAGCATAGAGAGGCTAATTGACTTGCCCAAGGTCACAAAGTCATTGTAAGCAAAAAGGGGGTAGGGGTAATAAAAACCCTCTGGCCTTGGCTCAGCACAAAGCTAAGACTGGAATAACAAAGCCTGCTTTCCATACCTGCCCCCCAGCACACAACCCATCAGGAACTTCTATATGCTCTAAAGGTCATTGAGATTTGCCCAATTAGAGAAAACGATCAGTTTACTGCCCTGAGTCCTAACAATGAGGACAAATGATTGCCCAAGGTGACTATAGTAAAAAGATAGATTTTTCAAAATTTTCCCTTGTAAATTTAAGACATTATTTGATATTCATCTTGCCTCTTTATATAAAGTTTAAAAAAAGGATCAATTACAAATGACTAGACTGTATATAGTCAGGAAATTTTAAAACTGGTGTGTATTAATATACAAAAAGGAATAAATTATCTAAAATGTTTCACTTAACTCAGTTTACTAAACTAAGTTCCCAATCAAATCACTGTGTGTGTGTGTGTTGCTGGGGAAGAATCCAGAGCCTAGCTCGTGCTAAACAAGCGCTCTGTTGCACAGTGTCATCTTAACTGAAGACTATATTGCAACTCTTAATAAATGAGAATTTACAATCCCACACAGATTTCCATTTTATTTCCTTGATTGCTCTGTTACTTGAATGACTAATAATGTTAAGTTAAAGATTCTTTTAATTGCTTCATTTTCTTGCATATTTATTTGCATTCCTAAATTTAGTTAACAAAAGGTTTTCTTATTTGCATGGATCAATCTTGAGTGCAAAGCCTAAGGAATATACTTGCAGTAGACAATAGCTCCGTGGGGTTAAGGTATTAGAACGTGACTCCTTTTCATTGTAAAAAGATGGGCTAAGTGCTTCATTTTAACCTAAATAGAGACGCTACAAAACAAAGAACCACAGTCAGTCACAGGTTCCTACAACATCTTTGCACAACTACAATGAGGCATAAAACTCAGAAAACCCCTAAAGGTGTTAAAAACTTGCTCCTTCCAACATTCCCCTCCCCCAAATCATCAATGTCACTCACTGCTAACCACATTGCAGCAAGTGCAATTATTTTAACACATACTAATTAGGTTTGTTAAACTGTGGTGTTGGTGTGTAGTCAGGATCCTTCCTAAAGAAGCAGCCAAGAAGCCCAATCTGTAGATTATTAACAAAGTGGGTCTATATGCCATAAAGCCCATTCTGACCTTTTTACTTTTTCATGAGACAGTCATCAATGAATGGATTAATAGGACCACAAAGGAAAAGTGAGGCTTTTGTGTGCAATAATTTATCCTTTAAAAGAATGATTAACTGACAGATTCTATTGAATGCCAAAATCTAACATCAAATTTTATTGTTAAACTGATGCCACTTAGAACAGTAAACATTTTTATAAGTCCACAAAGAGAAAGGCTGGCCTAAACTCAAGATTCCCAATTTATTCTCCAAGAAGCTCAGGCATTCATTCATACTCTACCTCAGTTTTCTCTCCTTCCATCCCTCCCACCCCCTGCAGGGCTGGTTGATTGAACCCAGGGTCTCACACAAGAGCTCTACCACTGAGCTAGAGCCCAGGCCAGGCTGACTTTCAATGAATCTGCTTAGACTTCCAGTTACTGTTTGCCCCTTGCAAAATTTCCCAGGCACTTCTTCCCAAAAACTTGATTTTTCCTTTCCTTCCTCAACATCTCATGTCCATGCCATCCAAAATGTTGTGGTAGGCACAAGGATATTTGAGTTCTTTTCCTCCACTGTATATAAAGCAGAATCTTATAATTATCTTTTCTCTGGCCTCAGTGAATTAAAACCAAAACCTATAACTTTTTGGAAAGAAGTTATAAAGAGACACGGTTTTGAGCAGTGGCACAGGCCTGTAATCCCAGAGACTCTATCTGGAGGCTGAGGCAGGAGGTTCGCAAGTTCAGGAACAGCCTCAGCAATTTAATGAGGCCCTGTTTCAAAATAAAAATAATAATAATAATAAAGGACTAGGGATGTAGCTCAGTATTAAATGGCCCCTGGGTTCAATCCCCAGTACCAAAAAAAGGGGGGGAAATGAAGCAACTTTGAAAATAAAACTTTGGAACTTTGCTTTTTCTGATTTATTTATTTTTTGGTGCTGTGGACTGAACCCAGAGCCTCACACATACTCAGTGCACATTCTACCATTGAGCTATACCCTCAACCAGAATTTTTGTTTTTATTACATTACTTTTAATTTAACTCTGATTGCCTTTGTTTGATTCTTTCAAGTTTCATGTACATATAAAGTTCCTGTTTGATTATTCAGTATTTTACACAAGAATCCTTTAGAAAGTACCAAAAACAGCTCAATTTGTGCCATCAGTCTTCAATAGTTGTAATCTCCTAATATTTATTTTTCTCTCTGTCATGAGTTTGAACTTTTACAACTGAATATAGTTGAAAATGAAAAGAACATATGTCCTTTCTCTTTTGCTAAATTACTTTTTCTGTGAAGTTTCATCCTTTGCCCCATGAAACAATAATTTACAATTTCATAAATGCTCCTTTCTCCTATTTTTTTTACACACAAATCGGGGCCATGAATTCTAAAGTTGCTCACAGGTCTGCAGCAAGAAAAGAAAATGTTTATCTGTAAATGCACAGGAGGTTACAAGTCCTCCTGATGATGTTTATATTTCAAGAAGCCAGAGGTTCTAGAAAGTAGAATCATCATGACGAGAAAGAACTGAAACGACAGGAATCCACAAATACACTGCTGATAAACGTTGGTAACCAGTTTTCACTCTGTATTTTTCAAGAAAATTATTTTCAAGAAAGTTATTTTTAATTGTGCCAGTGTGGGTGTGTGGGCGTGCGCGCGCACACACACACACACACACACACACAAAGGATCATGCCAGACTAAATTAGTGTTTTGTCTCTGGCCAGAAGGAAGCTAGGAAGCTAAAAGGTAATGAGTTTTATTAACTCATAATGTCTGCAAAGTAGCACAGCATCCAAGTATCGGATCCCTTTTTAGTCTCTCCCCGAAGACCTACTTACAGGAGCAAGCGCATCGATGCCTAATTGATCAGCCAAATGCCGGCTGATGGGTTCCGCTTCCAGGCACTACTAGCTCCGTTCTCGCACCATTTCCCAGTCTGTAATGAACCTACCAAAGCGCACCGCCGAGCTGGACAGGAATCTGCAAGATCTCTTCCTAAAGTTTGTTCAAAGCTCATTCATTTACAATTGGAATACTTTTTCTGCACAGAGACTATGTTACAGTGGTTATGACTTGGACCTTGAAACTTCTGAAGTCATTCTGCTAATTTATACCAAGAAAAGAAAGCAAAATGAAATGCAATAGAACTTTAACTATTGAAGCTGAAGAAATTGCTTTATTAGGGATGGGATGCCGCTCAGAGGTAGAGCGCATGCGTGAGGTCCTGGGTTCCATATGTAGCACCTTTTTTTTTTTAAAGGAGGAAGTTTTATTTATTGTTAATTCCAGTGCTTGAGAAAAGCAGATTCGATTAGAGACTTTCACGGGCTTATTCAGGAAGTTAAGGAGGTGGGTACCATTTTTTTTCTAGTAAGTTTTCTCTAGTTTCTCTCTTTCACACACACACACACACACACACATATATATATATACATATATATCACATATATATAATATGTATATTATATATGTAAAATAAACATAATAAATAAATAAATAAATATATATATATATGTATATATATATATATATATATACATA
>NW_026000093.1:20859947-20865289 GCF_001458135.2 Marmota marmota marmota
ATATATATATATATATATATATATATATATATATATATATATATATATATATATATATATGGAGGGAACCAGGGGTTGAACCCAGGGGCATTTAACTACTGACCCGCATCCCCAGCCATTTTTAAAAATATTTTATAATATTAATGTTATTTTTTAATATTTTAGGGTCTCCCTAAATTGCTTAGGGCCTTGGTAATTTACTGAGGCTAACTTTAACTCCCAATCCTCCTGCCTCAGCCTCCTGAGTCATTGGGATTAAAGGCGTGTGCCACAGCTCCAGGCCTCTAGTATCCATATTTAAGTGAGAAGTGTATTTTTATCCACCACAATGAATAATCCCTTCACTGGTAGATAACTCACTTTCAACCACTGAACTGGGTGTGGTAGCACACACCTATAATCCTGTCACCCTGTACCAAAAAAAAAAAAAGGAAACCACTGAACTAGAATCAGTGGTGTCAGGGTGGGGTTCCCAAGCCAACAGCATTAGCATCCCCTAGGATCTGGTTTAGGAATGCTAATTCTTGGGCCCTACCCTCTCTCTGGAAGCTGGTACTCCAGAGGAAAGACCCTGGGTTTCAACAAGCTCTCTAAGGGATTCTGAGGCATGCTAAAATCCGAGATGCATTAGATTAGATGTCTGTTACCATAATTCTCCTGGTGATAGAAAATCACCTGGCGCCCTGATGAAAACTAATCGCCTCCCAGAAAAATTCCCTGGAGTTGCACTCAAGGGAACCAGTTTGAGAGTCTGTGTTTTAACCTGTAACCCAGGTGCCTTTTCCCCTGGGGCAAATTTAGGAAGTGCTGCCTCAGTTATCTCCAAGCCTCTTCCCTAGACAGGCTATCCTTTGTTGCTTGAGTAGAACATTGTTTTGAAACTGGGAAAGAGAACCACAATGAGATTGAGGATTAGAGCAATCTGACTCCTTCCCAGTGTGAACTGGAGGACAGAGAGAGCCTGAGGCGTGTTGGGACCTCATGTTTATATGGGTCAGAAATCTATTGCCAGTAAAGTTGAGACAATGGCAGGTTCAAGGCCAGTCTTAGCAATTTAGCAAGACCATGTCTCAAAATTAAAAATAAAAAGTGGGAGAGGTTATAACTCAGTGGTAGAGCATCCATGGGTTCAATCCTTAGTACAAAAAAAAAAAAATTACATCCCTACTAAACATACATAAACTTTTTTTCTTGTTATCGTTCCTATACAACAGGTATATCAACTATATCCATAGCATATACATTGCATTTGCTACTATAAAATAATAGATGATTAAAGTACACAGGAGGATGTGCATGTGGGCAGGACATATTTAAATACTAGGACATTTTCTGTAAGGGGCTTAAGCATCCATGGAGTTTGGTACCCAAGTGGATCCTGAAACTAATCCCTCCAGATAAGGAGAGAAGACTGCAAATTCAATCTTCCATACAACCCTACCCCTCTATTGACATTAGACTGCTTTCTCTGTTGATGCTGGAAACACTGACATTGACTAGGGCCTCCCTTTGATGCACAGGCAGAGGGGTACACGCTGAATGTCTCCCTGCCTCTACTGACAAATGTCTGAAATTATATCCCTAAAAATTTCCTTCCAATAGTTTTTTAAGTCTTGGATTCCTTAAAGAATGTAAAAATTACGTAATTTATTCCAAGAATTCTGCTGCTGGTCCTACAAAGTACAGCTAGTTTTTTGTTGATTTTTGTTGTTTGGTTGTTTCAGTGCTAGGGATTGAACTCAAGACCTTGGACATGGTAGGTAAACTCTCTACCACTGAACTGCACTTCCAGCCCCACTATCTACCTTTTACAAGGAGAAGGTCTACAGATTTGGGCTAAGTAGAAAAATGTCTGTATCTTAGGTGGTTTAAGAGCGCCTTAAGCTGTCTTGTTTGTTTAAAGTGGATAGAGAACCAGGTTAGAGGGTATGAAGATAAATAATAAATGAGTGACAGCTCAAGACCACAATTAGGCCAAGGTTAATAAGCCTCAATCCCAGTGGGTAAAGCTTCCCTCTTTGGAAGGAGACACTACATAATTGCATCTTACTGATGTACCTGTTGGTGCATCTATCATCTAAAAAGAAAAGAAAAAAGCTAAATTAAAATGTCATCAAAGGAGCACAGTCCCAACAAAATTTAAGAGCCTGTTGGCTCAGTGTTAATTGATTCATTTGGGAAAGGGAGGTAGACTTTTGTGCTCTTTATGATAGTTTACCAATATTGGATTGACAGTTGCTTTAACAGTTAAACTTGTGTTAATTTATATTCCATATAAAGCTGGTATAATGTAAGTTAATATGTCAGTAGATTGTTTTTGACCCAACTTTATCATAACGGAGAATGATCATTGTGAAACATATGGTGAGTATCCTTCATCCATTCTTATCCATAAAACACCAAAGCTAGGGGATAGGGTTGTGGCTCAGTAGTAGAGCACTTGCCTAGCATGTGCGAGGCCCTGGGTTCGATCCTCAGCACCACATAAAAATAAATAAATAAAGATGTTGTGTCCAACTACAATTAAAAAATAATAAATATATTAAAAACACCAAAGCAGACAGGAAGAATATGTATTTATCTACTTTTCCTTTGAGGTATTTTATTTATATGTATGTACTATATCCCCTCCCCCCCCAAAAAAAAAAGAATCCCAAGATTTTCCCTCCTGTATATTTTCTTTTCTTTTTTAGTTGTAATCAGATACAATACTTTCATTTTATTTTATTTATTTATTTTTATGTGGTGCTGAGGATCAAACCCAGGCCTCGCACGTGCTAGGCGAGCAATCTACCGCGGAGCCACAACCCCAGCCCCATCCTGTGTATTTTCATCTTGCTTCTTCATGGCCCGGATGCCAGCTGAGATTATCAATACAATGAAACCAAACTGAGAGGATGGAAGCAGATTATTCTGCCATCTTTCTAGATCTTTGAGTTGCATATCAAATCTGGGGCTGATCACCCCATACTTGTCCCACCTGCCTGTAAAATTCATAAATAATTTTCCCAGCTTTGTGATCATCAGTGATTTCAAGTTCACCACGGTAACCCTGCTTCATCACACAAAACTGGACAACTGTGGTACATATGGCCTAATGACAACCTGCTATTTGCCTTTCTTTCCAATAGTGTCTTTTTCTTTTTCTCTTTCACTCTTTTTTTTTCTTTCTTTCTTTTTTCTTTGTTATTTTGAAACAGAGTCTTGCTACATTGCTGAGACTGGCCTGGAACTTGTTATACTCCTGCCTCAGCCTGCTGAGTGGCTGGGATTACAAAGCACTGGCCAGCGCCTATCTTTTGTTTATGGTCTTGAGAACATTAGCCAAGACATTCCTTCATACCATAATGGTGGCATGGAAAGAGTGAGAAAGAACATTTAAAAGCAGATTCTTCCCAGTGCCCCCAAAATAAATAAAAGTAGATTCTTTGACTTTACATAAACATGCATATATAATAGTCTTTTTTAAAAATATTTATTTTTTTAGTTTTAGGTGGACATGATATCTTTATTTTATTTTTATGTGGTGCTGAGACTCGAACCCAGTGCCTCACACATGCTAGGTAAGCATGCTACCACTTGAGCCACGTCCCCAGCCCTATATAATAGTCTGAATACATAAAGAAGTCTCATGTGTGTGTGTTTGTGTGTGTGTGTGTGTGTGTGTGTGTATGTAAAATCAGCTACTCTTCACCAAACTGGCTACAGAACAATTTACTGCTCTTTCTCCTTGTCTCTCTGTGATCACAGGGAAAAACATTGATATCAATAAGAAATACCATATATTATTATCTTCTGAAGAGTAGAACACAGAATGTAAGTTTTCTTAATCAGCAAATACCATACATTCTCATTCTATACTATTTATGTGTAGAGATCCAAACAATTTGGGGCAGTTAAAAATACAACATGAAATAATTCTCCCCTGGGCTGGGGCTATAGCTCAGCAGCAGAGTGCTTACCTAGCATGCGTAAGGCACTGGGTTCAATCCTCAGCACCACATAAAAATAAACAGATAAAATAAAGGTATTCTGTCCATCTACAACTACAAAAAATATTTTTAAAAAATAATAATAATTCTCCCATTGTGTAGCTCAAACACTACAGAAAACCACAAGTGTTTTTAGAATAACAAAAACAAGAAGATTTTTTAAAAATGAAACCCTGGGGCCTAAACTGCATTATGGTAGGTGGACAGACCTAAAAGCACCACGTGGCTTTCTTCCAATACTGTTCTTTAATTCATTTCTAAAGATTTAGTTTAAAAAAAGATTTCAGCACTGTCATTTCTTAGTCGAAAATGCCATCATTTCCCATCTGGTCATTTGGGTAAGTTAAGATACATAGCCCTTTAGAGTTGGAAATGAAGATCAACAATAGTTGTCTTTGGTTTTATAATTGGCTATAAAGTACATTACTATAAATGATCATCAAGGCCAGGAGGCTTGCTATGCACGATGGTGCTTTCCTGGAATCCCAGCAACTTGGTAAATTGAGGCCCAGGAGGATTGCAAGTTCAAGGCCAGCCTCAGCAACTTATAGAGACCTTGTCTCAAAATAAAAAAGGACTGGGGATATAGCTCGGTGCTAAAGCATCCCTGGGTTCAATCCCCAGTAGCATTTCCCACAAAACAAAATAAAACAAAAAAAACTAAAGAACAGGTGTCAAGTCCAGGCCAAGTGACCTCACAGTTTGACCCAGGTGACCACACTGTCTTTCACCATCTCCCTCTATTTATTAGACACTAGAGACTTAAATGTTAGAAAACACTGGAGTCAAAATAATATATTTTCCAACCAGTGTGGTGGCACATGCCTACAATCCCAGCAGCTCAGAAGGCTGAGGCAGGACAATCGAGAGTTCAAAGCCACCCTCAGCAAAAGCAAGGCACTAAGCAACTCAGTGAGACCCTGTCTCTAAATAGAATACAAAATAGGGCCGGGGATGTGGCTCAGTGAACAAGCGCTCCTGAGTTCAACTCCTAGTACCAAAAAAATAATAATAACAATATTTTCCAATAACATTTGTAACAAAATTTGAAATTGAAATCTGCAACTAAAAAATCATAGTAGAAAATACATCTCTCATCCCAGGCATACACCTGTAATCCCAGCAGCTCAGGAGGCTGAGGCAGGAGGATCCAGAGTTCAAAGCCAGCTTCGGTGTAAGTGAGGTACTAAGCAACTCAGTGAGACTCTATCTCTAAATAAAATACAAAATAGAGCTGTGGATGTGGTTCAGTGGTCGAGTGCTCCTGAGTTCAACCCCTAATACCCCTCAAAAAAATTAAATTAAATTAAAAAAGAGGGGCTGGGGATGTGGCTCAAGCGGTAGCGCGCT
>NW_026000093.1:20866628-20878052 GCF_001458135.2 Marmota marmota marmota
AAAAAAAAAAAAGAGAGAGAGAGAGAGAGAGAGAGAGAGAGAATTTTAATATTTATTTTTTAGTTTTCGGTGGACACAACATCTTTGTTTGTATGTGGTGTTGAGGATTGAACCCGGGCCACAGGCATGCTAGGCAAGCGCGCTACTGCTTGAGCCACATCCCCAACCCCCTCTCTCTCTCTCTTTAAAAAAAAAAATTAAAAAAGAAAGTACACCTCTCAAATTCAAGCTGAAAATAAATCTAGTGAGGGAAGGAATGTGGTGACCCACGGACAGGGGTGTCAGGCTGGGGAAAATAAAGAGTTCTGCAGGATGGATGCTTCTTGGAGATATTAACCATCAGGATCATCTACCTGACACCCCTGTCTTTGGTTAGATACTCACCAAACAACCTGCTCTGTCTTGAGACAGGGTCTAGCTAAATCACCCAAACTGGCTTCCTATTTGCCATCTGTGCCATAGAAACCAAACAACATTCTGAATTTAATTTGGTTTCCCACATGCATTTACCTATAGAATGTGCTGTAAACTTCCTATGGTACTGTAGAAAAAAAAAATGGATTCCTCATTAAAAATTAAGAAACCTCCAAAGCATGGTGTGCACCTAGAGTTCCAGCTATGAAAGAGGCTGAGTGGGAAGGATCACTTGATCCAGGAATTCAAGACTAGCCTGGATAACATAACTAGACCTGTAATGGTCTTGTAAAGATGCCTGTAATCCCAGTGACTTGGGAGGCTGAGGCAGGATCACAAATGCAAGGTGAGCCTCAGCAATTTAGTGAGACTCTAAGCAATCAGGGAGACCCTGTCTCAAAATTTAAAAAAAAAAAAAAAGTGGGGGAAGCTGGACACGTGACTCAATGGTTAAGCACCCCTGGGTTCAACCCCTGGTACCAAAAATAAATAAATTAGGGCCTGGGGTTATAGCTCAGGGTAGAGCACTTGCATAGTATGTGTGAGGAGCTGGGTTTCATCCTCAGTACCACATAAAAATAAATAAATTAAATAAAGGTAAAAAATGTTAATTAATTTTTTTTAAGTCAAAAATACAAAAAAATGTGTGGCCAGCAGCTTTAGGAGAAAGAGTATTTTTCTGTCTTAACAAGGTGTTTAAGACCTGGATATCACTCTGTTAATACAGAGAAATAACACCTTGAGGAAACAACGTGTGGTCCTTCACCCCCAAATCACAGTGGTAATTACCTTCCTGAGATTCATTTGGGTAAAAATCACCCTTCAGTAGATTTATGCTTTGTGATGTTGGAACAGTAAATTGAGGAGTTGTCTTACTAATAAGTCACCTTGGGTATTAACTGTGCATGCCCAATTGAGACCAGTGGTTCAGGAATAAAAGGCAAAGGGGGGAAGGAAGTCTATAAGTGCTAGATGCTGCTGCTGGCAAGATCAAGCAGCCACAGGATGGTTCTGAATGCTGCACTGAGATGTCATTTTCATCAGTAACAAGGTTAATAAATCATCTTAACAAGAATTCACAAACACTGAGGTTCAACTGCATTATGCTTTGTGAAACTATGCTATTTACTAGTTAGCTTCCTGGGGTTGGCATAACCAAGTCTCACACACTGAATGGCTTCAAATAATAGGAATATATTCTTTCTCAGTTCTGGAAGTCAGAAGTCTGAAATCAGGGTGGGGGCAGGGCTGTGCTCCTTCCAAAGTCTCTAGAAGAGACTTTCTTGCTTGCCTCTTTCAGCATCCCGCAGCTCTGCATGTTCCTTGGTTTGTGGCTGTAAAATTATCCTCTCTAGGGCTGGGGCTAGAGTTCAGTGGTAGAGCACTTGCCTAGCATGTTCAAGATCATGGGTTCAGTCCCCAGTACTGCAAAAACAAACAAAAACTTTGAAATCTCTGCCTCTATCTTCACATGACTTTCCTCTGTGTCTTTTCCTCTTCTTTTTTTTTTTTTAACTATTTTATTTTTTAGTTGCTGCTGGACACAATACCTTGATTTTATTTACTTATTTTTATGTGGTGCTGAGGATCGAACCCAGGGCCTTGCACATTCTAGGCAATGTGCTCTACCACTGAGTCACAACCCCAGCCCATGTCTTTTCCTCTTTTTTATAAACATTTGTCCCTGGATTTAGGGCTTTAAACCAGGATGATCTCATCTGGAGATCCTTTCCTTCATTACATCTGCAAAGATAATTTTCAAATGAAGTAACACTCTAGGGATTCAGGGGCTAGGATATGACATAACTATTTGGGGGCCACATTCAACCTACATGAACTATTGATTCTAATTGTTGACTCCTTTCACTGCTAAGTATCTTATCCTCTTGCAAGAGTCATGACAAATCACAGCAGAAGGCTAGCTTTATCATTGAGCTTTATCAAGAAAAAACTAGGGTAAATGCCTCACTTACTCATTTAGTTGGATCTTTGGATCCAACACTTTGAGAGTGTTGTTTTTCTTTTTTTATTTAAGTTGTAGATGGACACAACTTTATTTTTTTAATGTGGTACTGAGGATCAAACCCAGTGCCTCACATGTGCTAGGCAAGCGCTCTATCACTGAGCCACAACCTCAGTCCTCTTTCTGAGTTTTTTAGACCAAAGAAGGCCAAATCATGTAGTAACTAAAATTGGAGTAAGTTATGATAACCAAAAACTAATTTGAGAAATTTTTGGTAAAGTCTCTTTTCTTGATTTAAATTTTAGTTTATTTATTGTTTATGGTGCTGAATATTTATTTATTTATTTATGGTGCTGATATGTGCTAGATTTGGTAAAGTCTCTTTTCTTGATTCAAATTTTTGAGTTTATTTATTGTTTATGGTGCTGAATATTTATTTATTTATTTATGGTGCTGGTAGATAAGTACTCTATCTCTTCCTGGTTCTCTGTCTGATATACCTAAATGTCTGCCACACCCTGAGCAATGAATCACATTTTCCCTGATAATCAGGTTCCTCATGCTGAAAATACCGCTTGACCAGTTTCCCTCCCTATATCTGACCCCTCAACTGTCACTCAGGTGCTGTACATGCTACTTTCCAGACTTAGGCCCTCTGAGTGTTTGAATCTTTATTCAATAATGCTTTCATTCATTCCTATCCACAGTGTTCATGAGATCACCAAAATTACAGAGCTGCTTAGAACATTGACACCTGTACCCTAAAATCATGTCTAAATAATATCATTATTACCAAATGCATATTCTTAACTTAGAATGCTTTTAACCCATGGGGTCCTATGTAGGAGCTATTCCTGCTTCCGTCTTAGATACCCCTTGTAGTCAATAGTCATTTTTGTTTGGCTAACCAATATCTGAACCCTTCCCTCTGTTTAAGTAATCTTCCACTTTCTGAAACATTAGAACCCCCTACAAAAGAATCTTACTGGAGATCTTTAAAAGAGTATTTATAGACTGTGGCAACATTTGAATAAATTTGTGGTCAATTATTTCAAAATACAGATTTTAATACATATATAGTTGATGAGGCTCATCAAGTAATTTTTCTTTTTTTAACCAAATAATTTTTTTAAAAAATATCTTTAGTTATAAATGGACACAATACCTTTATTTTGTTTATTTTTTATGTGGTGCTGAGGATCAAACCCAGTGCCTCACATGTGCTAGGCAAGTGCTCGCTCAACCACTAAGCCACAACTCCAGCCCAAACCAAATTAGTTTTTCTAAAAAGACTTAACTCTTCTAACAAACCAGTCTTGTACAAGTTAAAAAATTGATTGACTGATTGATACTAGGGATTTAATCCAGGGATGCTCTACTACTAAGCTACATCCTCAAGCACTTTTTATTTTTTCTTTCCTTAGATCTTGCTAAATTGCCCAGGATGGCCTCAAATTTGTGATTCTTTTGTTTTAGCTTCCCAAGCAGCTTGGATGGCAGGTCTGTACCACCATTCCTGGTTTAAGCTTAATTTAAATGCAAATAGACACAATGGCAAGTTAATAACTTCCTCTGCTGTTTCCTGTAACTTGTGGAGGCTGCACAGGAAACTGAAAGTGAGTTCATGATTTTACACAAAATTCAAAAGTCCTGTTTATGCATTCTACGGCAGTATTTTCAGTTATAAAGAGGAAATTCATTTTAAAATTGTCTTCCTTGTTAATAATTGGTGTGTCCAGGGCAACTGAATGACAAGTGGTGTGACACTTTTTAATCTCGATTTCTAAGCCTGTGGATATTCGCTGTGTAATGTTACAGCTGTTTTGGAAACCAGAGATTCTAAACTCGTTGAGAATTCTAATAGCCCCTGAAATGCTTGTTGGCAGGGCTTTCATTTTGTAGTAATTTTCTGACAAAGTTTGCTGGGTGACAACTAGCAGGCATGAGAGGAGCTGCAGGTACCAACCTTAGGGACACACGTACAGTTGACTACGCCTCAGACCCGAAGCCGATGCTCTCACCCGGAAGGACGCTGCAGCTGCTGCTGCCAGGGCTTGCGCAGATCACTTGGGCTCAGATCCTCCCAGCTCCGCCGCCGCGACAGTCCCACGTCTTGCGCGTGCGCACTGGGCGCAAGCCATTGCTGGGGAGAGCGCACCCGGGTTGATGCTGGCAGGCGGGAGACCCCGGGTTGATGCTGGCAGGCGGGAGACCCCAGCCTGATGCTGGGTTCTCTCTCTTCCTGATCGCACTTTACCTACAAAACACAAGTTCAAAGATACAATTCTTAAGAACTTTACAACTGCAACAGCAGCGCAAGGGCCTTTCAGAAAAGAGGGCCCTCACCTGCGCATAAAAGCGGCAGGGGGCCCGGATACATCCTGTTTCCAGAAGTAGCAGGCCAGGTGGTTCCAGCGCCCCGTCTTGTGTTTTGCATCCGCGGTGTCAGCGGGACAATGCGACACTTAGCCCACACTCTAGAAACACATTTAAAGCGGATTTTAGGTAAAAGAAAGGGAAGGAGGTCCTGGTGTCCTTAGTGGTTTGGGAGCTTTGGGTATGCATTGGCTAAGTGCAAGTCGCTTAATTCTCTAGCTCTTGGTTCCCTGGTTTGTAAAATAAATAAATAAATAAATGCAGCATTGTGTCAATGTTAATTTCCTGGTTTCCATCATTGTGTTTTGGCTGTGCAAGATGTTAACCATTAAGGGAAGATGGGTGAAGGGTCGATGCTTTTCTGGAAGTATAAAATTGTTTCAGCAGCAGCAGATGATTTGGAAGGAAAGGCAGGTTCCCCACCCCCTACCCCAGCCCCCATTAGGATTAGGAAGCACGGGCACTGACAAATCCCGACTTCTACTCAGGATTTTGTCGTGAACTATTTATGTGTGCTTGGGCCCAGTGATTTAACTAGATAAAGCCCCCTGCCGCTTTTATTTAGTTATTTACTTATTTGTACTGGGAATGTAACCCAAGGGCACTTTACCCTGTTTCCAGAAGTAGCAGACCAGAGCTACAGATTATATCTATATATATAATATATAGATATAGATATGGTATGGCTAAATTGCTTAGGGCCTCCCTAAATCTCTGAGGCTGGCCTAGAATTTGCGGAATTTGCGATCCTCTTGCCTCAGCCTCCTGAGCCCCTGGGATTACAGGCGTCCCCCACCACGACTGGCTATATTACTTGATTTCTAATCCCTTAACTTCCTGGGAAAAAAATGAGGAGAGTGAATCAGATTCCTACTATCCTTTCTAGTGTTAAGATATAAGACAATTAAAAGTGCTCTCCGGAGTGGTGGCGCATGCCTGCCACCCCAGGAGCTGGGGAGGATGAGGCAGGAGGATCGGGAATTCAAAGCCAGCCTCAGCAAAAGCGAGGCACTAAGCAACTCAGTGAGACCCTGTCTCTAAATAAAATACAAGATAGGGCTGGAGATGTTGGTCAGTGGTCGAGTAGTCTTTAGCAATTTGGGGGTCGTGTACTGGGGATTGAACCCCTGGGCACTATACCAGAAGCCTATACCCCCAGCTCTTTATTTTTTGAGACAGTGTTCACCAAATTGCTGAGACTGGCCTCGAATTTGCAGTTCTCCTGCCTGAGCCTCCTGAACTGCTGGGATTACAAGTATACTCTACCTTGCCTGGCAAGGAAGTTCTTACCTTAAGAAAAGTCCCATTTCTAGCCACCAACTGGGAAGAAGATTCTTGTCAGCCTGTGCTCAGACCTCAGCCATCTTCTGCTAAATTGGCATCTCCATCTTGGCTGCACATTGAAATCATGTAGATCTCTTTTAAAACTGGCTAATAGGCCAATTCCCAGAAATTCTCATTTTAAAAAAAGAAAGAAATTCTGATTTAATAGCTCTAGCTATGAGAAGACCAGATTCCACATTAAAAAATGTATTTATATATTTATTCAACATATAAAGTCTGTGTATCTTTATTGTGTATAGCATGATATTTTGATTATATATATATATTTGTGAAATGACTAATCAAGCCCTTTAAGACGCTTTACCTCATACTATTGTGTTAAGAACACTTAAAATCTGCTTTTTTTGGCAATTTTCAAGCATGCAATACATTGTTATTAATATAGTCACCATATTGTGAAATAAATCTCTTGAATTTAATGGAAATTTTGTAACCTTTTACCAATATCTCCCCAATCCAAACCCTTCTGGAAGTTCATGCTAATCTCCATTCTACTTTCCTCCTAAGAGTTTGGTTTTGGGGCTGGGGATGTGGCTCAAGTGGTAGCGCGCTCACCTGGCATGTGTGCGGCCTGGGCTCGATCCTCAGCACCACATACAAAGATGTTGTGTCCGCCGAAAACTAAACAATAAATATTAAAAATTCTCTCTCTCTCTCTCTCTCTCTCTCTCTCTCTCTCTCTCTCAAAAAAAAAAAAAAAAATCAACTCTTATTAAAAAAAAAAAAAGAGTTTGGCTTTGAGTTAGAGCATGTGATACCTATCTTTCAGTGCCTGGCTCATTTCAATTAACAAGTGTCCTCTGGTTCATCCACGTTGTTGCAAATGATCCAAGTTCCTTCTAAGGCTGAACAGTATTCCATTGGGCAAATGCACCATATTCTCTTTACGCATTCATCCACTAGTGGGCTATTAGATTGATTTCATATCTTGGCTATTATGAATAGTGCCACAGTTAACATGGCAGTGGAATGGAACATACGATTTCATTTCCTTTGAAAATATATACCCAGTAGTGAGATTATAGGAAAATATAATTCTTTTTAATTTTTTGAGAAATCTTCAACTTTATTTTCCATAATGGCTAGACTATCACTTTTTATGTTTAGTAGTATTCATCAAATTAGCCATTTCTTAACTGACATTATAATTGATACCATTAAAGCATAATGTAGTCTTTCACAAAGTATACAGTCTCCATACTGTATAATCTCCACTCAAATAAAATCATGATACAGAAATATTCAAAATGTGTAAATTGCCCCAGTGGAAATTAGTATATTTATATGTACTTTTATTTATATATGTGCAAAAATAGTTTGTATTTATGGTGTGTTTTGTTTGTTTTGGATTGGATTGTTTTAATAAATTTTTTCTTTTTTATTTTGGTACTGGTTATTGGACCCAGAGGCACTTAACCACTGAGCCATATACCCAGTTCTTTTTATTTTTTGTTTTGAGAAAAGGTCTTGCTAAAGTGCTTAGAGCCTCGATAAGTTGCTGAGGCTGGCTTCGACTTGTGATCCTACTACCTCAGCCACCCTAGCCACTAAGATTACAGGGGTACACCACCATGACTGAGTGCCCTAATTTTTTTAAATAATTTTTTTGTTGGTTTGGTTTGGTTTGGTTTTGGAAATTGAACCCAAGGCCTCTTGCATGTTAAGTATTTGTGTTACCACTGAGCTATGCCCTCAGCCTTTAATAATAATTTTTAATCAAACAGTTTGTTCACCTGTCATATAACTCACCCATTTAAAGTGCACAATACAGTGTTTTTCAGTTTGTTCAGAGTTTTCAAGAACCTAAAATTTTAAATTTTGTTTTACAGGTGAACAAAATGTCAAAGAACTGATAATTTCTATGTGATTATGGTTAACTTTTTTAGTATTTTTCTGTGATTGTGTTATTCCATACAAGCCTGCTTAAAGAAGGAAGGTAATTACCAGTGACAAACTTAACTTTAATGAAAAGAAGTGTCATTAATGAGGAAAAAAAATGTCAGTTTTATTCCAATGTTCATTCATCTTCTCTGAAAGGACACAGAACACTTTGGAACAGTGATGATTAGATCCAAAATTTATATGCTCTGCTTTATATACTCTTTGATTAATCCATAACAACCAATTACCATTGCTTACCTTTATTATTAGATTTCCCCAGCACCATTACACTCCTGACTAATGAAAATGCTAAGAAGAGTCTATTAACAGCAGGCACAATATTGTTCCAGCTAACACTGAATGGTTAATTGTCTTCAAAATTGGAAGGCATGGTCTTATATATGGGACCTTGACTGTAGAGTCCCTGTAAAGCACCTGCACATAGCACAAAGGAAATGCTCTGTTAAGTAGGGTGATCATAACCAGGACACTTTCAAGGCTGAAAGGAGGCACTCATTGTCTTTAAATTACACAACTTAAATGGTAATACAAACAAATGGCCATAGTAGTAGTGGTGGTGCTGGTGTTAGTGCTGAGGATTGAACCAAGGCACTTTGCTACTGAGCTACATCCCAACTTTTTTTGTTTTTTACTTTTTTATTTTGAGACAGGGTCTTGCTGAGTTGATGAGGGTCTCCCTAAGTTTCTGGGGCTGACCTCAAACTTTCAATCTTCCTGCCTCAGTCTCCCAAGTCGCTGGGATTATAAGTGTATGCACCAGCTCTTGGTTGAACACCTATAACTTTACCCTTGTCTTCCCACTCAAGAAAGTATATTGGAAAACAAGTAAAAGTGATATTATTATATGATGATCTCAAAGTTGATCTGTTTTTGTTTTTTTACACTACTGAGGATTGAACCCAGGGGAGCTCTACCACTGAGCTACATCCCCATCCCTTTTTATTTTTTATTTTGAGACACAGTCTTACTAAATTGCCCAGGCTGAATTCAAACTTGCAATCCTCCTACCTGAGCCTTATGAGTATCTGGGATTACAGGTGTGTGCCTTTGCACCTAGCCTCTTTGATTATTTTTATTTTTTTAATATTTTTTTTTTAGTTTTAGGTGAATACAATATCTTTATTCTATTTTTATGTGGTGCTGAGGATCGAACCCAGTGCCTCACAGGTGTTAAGCAAACAATCTACCACTTGAGCCACAACCCCAGCCCCTCTCTGATTATTTTTAAAATAATTCAAACCAGGTATTTTCTTGGAGGATAAAAAAGAAAACCAAAAACCTTTTCTTAATGGATCTGCCGAAAGACCATCTTTTTCTTTCTACCCAGGATATTCATTTATCATTAATTCATTCATTCATTAATTCATTTGTCATTCTTTTATTTATTCCACATACATTTAATGAGAATTTAGTGTGCAGCATGCTAAGGATACACAGAAAACCAAAACCAAAAATTCAGAGTTGCCAACAAGCTAGTATCTAATGAAGGAAGTTTGATATATCAACAACCACAACCCCAACAAAAAATAACATGTAAGTACAGTGATGGATATAGATGCTCCCTCCACTAGATGAACAGATAACCAGCAGAGGGCTGATCACAATGCTCTGTAGAGATAAAAGAAAACAAAAGGGTCTCCAACTCTCTGGAAGGGAGAATAATAGCAAGGGAATCTGGATCTGAATGAATGAATGACAGAGGAAAAGGGAGGGCTGTCCTTCCAGTCAGTTCTATAGCAGACCTCTGCAGCCAGCATGCAGGTCTAGAGGGATAACTTACACTCTGCTGTCATGGGAGACACAAAAAGTTGACAATTCTGGCAAGATAAGGGATGTAAATCAGATTTTTTTTTTTTAAGGAGTGAAGCCAAGCAATCCAGAGAGACATGGGAGGACTATTGAAGTTAGTGGGGGAGGGGGGAGGTTGAAGGGTTAAAGTCCCCTCCCCCAGCCCTCTCTTCCTTGCCACCCCTCATTCACTCATAGACTTTTCCACCCAGCTCTCTCACCTCCCAGAGCAGTCTGCTTAAACCCCATTATATTTGATCCAAACCTAAGATTCCCTAAAATCTCTGAGTTTGCAAAAGTGCTTCATTCATACAAAGACTTGTACATGAACATTCCTGGCATAAATAGCCAAAAGGTAATCTGGTAGTGTATTCTACAACGGACTATTCTTCAGCATAAAAAGAACAATCTACCGATACTGCAACAATATGGATGAACCTCAAAAACATGCTATAGAAAAGAAGCCAGATATATATCATATGATGTTTGTGTCTGCCTATTTTTATGAACTTTCTAAAGAAGGAAAATCTATAAAGAAAGTAGACCAATGGCCACCTGAGAGTGGTTGGTAGCCACTATTGAATGCAAATAAGCATGCAGGAGCTTTTGGGGGTGATGGAAATATTCTAAAACTGAATCATGGGAGTAGCTGCAAGACTCTAAATTTACCAGAAATCATTTAACTGCACTTACAGTAGGTAAATTTTATTGTTGGTAAATGTCATCATATGTACAACCTCAGAGAACTTATTTTTTATATTTATTTTTTAGTTATAGGTGGACACAATATCTTTTTATTTTATTTTTATATGGTACTGAGAGGATCGAACCCAGTGCCTCATGCATGCCAGGCAAGCGCTCTACCTCTGAGCCACAACCGCAGCCCCAGTGAGCCTGTTTTTAAAAGGTACTCCCCTCTTCTCTGAGAATGTATTAAACAGCCTTTTTTCTTCAGGATCATCAATCTAAATATGTTATCAGTGGAATGGAGTGATTAGGTAGTAAGCTGCATGTTCCTCCAGCAAGCTACACAATCTGCAAAACTTCATCTTCCTCATCTGCAAAATGAGAATAATAAAAATTTCCACTACAAGGCATAGGTTGTTAGGAAGAGAAAAAACACTTAGAACAGAATCAATAGAAACTCACTAGCAGTAGCTGATAGGCTGTTTAATTTTTATGTTACTATTATTTTTCTTAGTACGGTGAATTGAACCCAGGATTGCTCTACCATTGAGCTACAACTCAGTTCTTTTTAAATTTTTATTCTAAGAACAAATCTTACATCTAGTATGTCATCGTCATAATTCAAATCCAAGTTTATCTTCTAAATTCATGCACAAAGCCTAGGGTTGTAGCTCAGTGGTAGAGCGCATGCTGTGGGTTTAATCCTTAGGCACACGTGTGCACACACAAATCTTGTACTTCCCCTTCTGCCAATAGAGTTAGAATAGTGAGAGAAGGGGATGGGGCTTAGCTCAGTGGTAAAGCTGTTTACTATGCACAAGTCCCTAGGTTCAATCCCCAGCACCAAAACAAACCAAATAAATAGTGAGAGTACCTAATTAGCTACTGCAGGTGGATTTCTTCAATTCAATACAGTATTTTAAACTTGTTTTTTTTTTTTTTTTTTTTTT
>NW_026000093.1:20878484-20892801 GCF_001458135.2 Marmota marmota marmota
TTTTTTTTTTTTTTTTTTTTGCAGTGTTACGGATTGAACCCAGGTCCTTGTGCAAGGAAGCACTCTATCACTGTGTCATACCCCAGCCCCAATAATTTAATTTTAATAAAAAAGTCAATGCTAGAACAAGGTATTGTTTTAGAGAAAATTCCATTAACATAAAAGGTCCAGACGGGAGGATTTCAAGTTCAAGTCCAACTTCAGTCATTTAGTGAGGCCCTAAGTTATTTAATGAGACTCTGTCTCAAAAAAATAAAAAATAAGGGCTGGGGTTGTGGCTCAGAGGTAGAGCGGTGCTGTGTGAGACACCGGATTCGATCCTCAGCACCAGATAAAAATATAAAGATATTGTGTCCACCTAAAACTAAAAAATAAATATTTTTTAAAAAATATAAAGGCCCACGGATGTAACTCAACATAAAACGCCCCTGGGTTTAATCCCCAGTACAACGAAAGAAAGAAAGAGAGAGAGAGAGAGAGGGAGGGAGGGAGGGAGGGAGGAAGAAAGAGGTCTCAAAAAAGAAGTTGTTCATTTTAATGTGTGAAATTTCCAACAAGTACACATTTGGGGCAATTGTTAACTTTTTCATGTAATAGAACATCTGGAAGTAGAAGTTCCCATTATGAATAGTCATGAACAACTCACATAAAAGAATTAAGATAATTTAATCTTCTTTTTATTTTTAAAAATATTTTTTAGTTGTCAATGGACCTTTATTTTATTTATTTATATGTGGTGTTGAGATTCGAACCTAGTGCCTCACACATGCTAGGCAAGTGCTCTACCACCCCAGCCTGATAATATTTTCTTTTAGTTGTTGTGGTGGTTTTCCTAAGGATTGAACTTCGAACTTGAAGCATGCTAGGCAAGCACTCTGTCCCTGAATTATACCTCAATATATGTATTTTTTAAAGAAAACTGTACTACAATTTACAATAGCCAAACATGTTAACAGCCTAGGTGCCATCAATGGATGAATGGGTATAGAAAATGTAGTGTGTATACATAATGAAGTTTTCTTCAGCCATAAAGAATAATGATGAGATTATGTTATTTGCAGGAAAATAGATGCAACTACAGACCATCATGTGAAGCCAAATAAATCAAACTCAGAAGATCAAAGGTCATATGTTTTCTCTTCTATGTATAAGCTAGAGAAGAAAACGGAAAAGAAAGTTGGGGGAAATCTCATGAAAATCAAAAGGAGATCAGTAGAGGAAAGGGACCAAGGAGTGGGAGGTGAAGAGGGAAGGGGTAAGTACTTTGGGGTGATATTGGTCAGATTATATTGTTATATTGTGTGTAGGTAGGAAAATGTAACAACAAATCTGATCATTATGTACAACTATAATGCACCAATTTTTAAAATGTGGAAAAAATCAATTGCTAAGAGAAATGTGTTAGAATTCGTCCAATATGCTTGTGGAATTATGAAATTATTTATTTCTTATTTTGTTTCTGTGAAGATTTTGCATGGAGGGATGAAGCTATTTTATTAGGTATCAAAATTTAGGATTTTTGCATCCTCCTGGTAAATCAAACATTTCATTTTTATAGTGTGTATTTCTGATAGACCCAACCTGATCTTTTCTTAAAATTGGACATCTCGCCACAAAACCATGAAAAGATAATTTCGGCTTTACTATAAATTACTGCAAATTCTGAACCTGCTTGGAATGCCTGCCCGTGCCTTGAACTCACCCATGCCTGACTCTCTGACCAGATAGCAGCCCTCTCTGAAACTTAGTGACACCTCATAAATATTGGCCTTCCCTGGCCAGACAACGACCCTCTCTGAGGCTCTAATGGTCCTCATAAATTCTGATGTTGGGGCCAACAAAAAATGTAAACTACCATTAGTGTGATGCTTGTCAGAGTTCTGTTATCTGTAACCCCCCTTTGTGTAACTTTCTGGGCTATAAAGCTGGGCTGCAGGAAAGCTGGGGTGCTGTCTTATTCCCGACGTTTGGGGAGGGAGAGGCAGCCCGGCCGGTCGAAATAATAAGCTTGCTTTAATTTGATTTTAATTGGAGTCAGTGGTCTTTTCTTGCGTCCTGGTCTAACATTTCCTTCTTTCTAGCAATGTTCTTTTCCTTAAAATTTACTTTAATATTAATATAATGACATCCTCTTTCTTTGTGTGAATATTTGCATGTTCTTCTTCCACTGTTTGATTTTTCAAGTTTATTGCATTCTTAGAGTATAACTAAAAAAGTCATTTTAAAATGCAATCTGACAATATGTACCTTTGAATCAGAAAAAAATAAACTATCATGCTCAATTACCAGTGTGGGGGGACTGCTAAATTAGAACTCATGGTATATCATACATTAGCTGGCAGGCCTTTCCAATTTAAAAAAGAATGTGTGAAAGAAAAAAAATTCAGTGATTTTTTTGTTTGTTTGTTTTACAAGTCGGTGAATCTTTGTAGGGGCTGCAGGAAGAATGTGGTACTGGAGATAGAATCCAGGGGTTCTGTACTGCTGAGCTACATCCCCAGCCCTTTTATTTTTTATTTTGAGACAGGGTCTCACTAAGTTGCCCATGCAGGCCAAATGTGATCCTCCTGACTCAGTCAGTGTTTTGACTGAGGATTACAAGCATGCACCCCTGCACCTGGCTCAAGTTGGTGAATCTTATTGGTCAAGGGTATATGGAAGTTTGTCGAACATTTGTTTCTCTTTTTCTTCTTTTGTCACTGGGGATTGAGCCTACAGATGCTTTATCACTAAACTATATCCCCAGCCCTTTTATTTTTTTAATTTGAAACAGGGTCTGGCTATATTGCTGAGAGTCCCTCCAGTCTTGCCCAGGCTAGTTTCAAACTTTGAATCTTCCTGCCTCAGCCTGAGTTGCTGGGATTACAGGCATATACTACCATGCCTGGCTATTGTACTTTTCTTGAAATTTTTTTCTAAGTTTGAAATTATTGCAAAGAATGTTAAGAATAATAAGCATATAAATTTCTCATGTTTTGATAATTAATTCGAAACAAACTCAAATTTAGTTGAATTTAAATGACAACGTTGGAGCTGGAGATAAAGCTCAGTGGTAGAAAGCTCACCTAGCATGCATGAGGCCCTGGGTTGGATCCCCAGCTCCACCAAAATTAAATAAAAAAGACAACTTTACTGTACCGCTAAGACTCCAAAATTATGAATGCCTTCCTTTGAGAAGAAAAGAGAATCATGAAGCAGATGCTATTAAGCTAATTATTTTTTATTCTTATTCTGAAAGATTAACCCAAATTGGGACCACTAAGATATTAGAAGCTTGCTAAAGAAAGTCCTGCAGCTATTCAGCTATTCAGTCAATAAAAATTGATTTGTGGCACCTCTACATAAGTAGAGCATAGTGGTTAAGGACATGGGGCTTAGGAGTGAGGCAGAACAGGGTAAAATCCTGGTTTTGCCTTATCAACCATGTGGCCATCAAGAGCAAAAGACTTCACTTGCAGTGTTAGTTTCCTCACTCGTCGGATGGGAGAACACTAGTAACCACAATGTGATGATGTATGTGTTTTAGGCATTAATATGTGTTCAGTACTGAGAACGCTATTAATGAATGTTGATATGCCCAGTGCTGCAAATACAATAGTAAACAGATGGACATGGCAGCCTGAAGAAGCCTGTGTCCTCACAGCATGGGATTCAAACTCGCAAAGCAGCAATTACAACACATTTTAGTTGCCAGAGTAGGGGCATATAGAAAAATATTAGCTAATGTTTACACAGCATTTACTCTGGCATAGGTACCTTTAAAAGTTCTTTACAGGGCTGGGATTATGGCTCAGCGGTAGAGTGCTTGCCTAGGGCATGTGAGGCCCTGGGTTTGATCCTCAGCATCACATAAAGATAAATAAAGGTATTGTGTCCAACTACAAATAAAAAATAAATAAATATTTTTTAAAAAGTGCTTTACAGATTATTAACTCCCTTAATCTTCATAATAGCGCTATGAGGAAGATATTGTTACTAGACCCATTTTGCCCAAGACGATAAGAGGTCAAGTTGGGTGTGAGAGCACACTCCCAGCAACTCGGGAAGCTGAGGCAGGAGGGGCGCAAGTTCAAAGCCAGTCTCAGAAACTTAGCAAGGTCCCAAGCAACTGAGCAAGACCCTGCCTCAAAATAAAGAATAAAAAGGACTAGGGATGTGGCTCAGTGGTAAAGTGCCCCTGGGTTCAATTCCCCATATACCAATACTTCCCTCCTAAAAAATAGGTTCTGAGGTCAAAGTGATTAAATAACTTGATAAAAGTCACACAGGAGACAAAAAACCCAAAGACTCAAATCCAAGCAATTATAATTAGAGACCATGTTCCCAGCCATGCCATTCTGTACCATCCTTTTGTTTTTCTTTCTTATTATTTTTTTTTAAGATGTGGATGGACACAGTATTTTTATTTTTTTTAGGTGGTGCTGAGAATTGAACCTAGTGCTTCATACATACTAGGCAAGCACTCTACCTCTGAGCCACAATCCCAGCTGTGTGTGTACACGCGCCTTCAATTGAACCTAGAGGTACTCTACCACTGAGTTACTTCCCTATCCCTTTAAAAAAATTTTTTTTTTGTGGGGGGTACTGGGATTGAACTCAGGAGCACTTGACCACTGAGCCATATTCCTAGCCCTATGTTGTATTTTATTTGGAGACAGGATCTCACTGAGTTGCTCAGCACCTCGCTTTTGCTGAGGCCAGCTTTGAACTTGCAATCCTCTTGCCTCAGCCTCCTGAGCTGCTGGGATTACAGGCCTGCGCCACCGCGACCTACTCCCTTTCCTTTTTATTTTGAGACAGGGTCTTGCTAATTTGCTGAGGCTGCCCTTGAACTTCCTATCATCCTGTCTCAGCCTCCTGAGTGGCTAGGGGTTTATGGGCGTGGGTCACTACTCCTGACAGACAGCCTAGTATTCTGAGTACCATAAATTATTTAACCCTACTGATTCTTAACTTTTTCTACTACAAATAAAATAGCAATGATTACCCTTGTCTCTCTGGAATTTAATTTGGGGATGAAAGTACTAGAGAATTAACTCAACATCATTTTAATTAATCTTAGTGATTTGAAATGTCACCTTCACTACACTAAATTCTCAAGTGAATTTTGTTATATTTTTATACTCCCTGTTCAGTTCTATTGATATACATACATATATCAATTGTGCATGAGAGGCAAATATTCTACCAACTGGGCTATATTCTCAGCCCTTAAAAAAATATATATATATATATATATATTTCCCCCCAGTATTTGTTAGTTGTTTAACTGTTCCTTAGCCTTCTTTCTTGGCTCAGCCACACCAAATTTATAGATACCTGCAACCCCTAGGACAACCGCAAATGCTCCAACAACATGAAACCATAGACCCTCGGCCACAAGACCCCCCATCTGAGGTTTCGTCACAGTGCCAGAGCCATGGCAGTTACTGCCGTCCACACCAGCGTCCTTCCTGGTAGATGGAGAAATGGACAGTCAACCTATATATCTTGATCCATTTTTCATGCATCAATATCAAACTGTTTACTTTACTACAATTTTACAAAATATTTTAATGTCTGGTAAGGCTAGGATCCTCCCTTTATTTCTTTTAACTACTTATTTTCAGAAATTTTCCAGATAATCTAGGAAAATGACATAATATTGAGTAGATAATTTAGAGATACTTCCCATTCCCATTTTAATAAGATTTGGTAAATACTAGAGGAACTCAAGGAATCAGAGGTTTGATCAGGACAAAGGGAGCAATATTCTGATTTTAGTTAGTTTAGCATGTTCACAGAGAGAGAGAGAGAGAGAGCAGGACAAGAAAAGAAGAGTTAAAGAGAGAAGGGAGGGGCTGAGAAAGATGAAGCTGAACTCCCTTCCACAGCAACCTGGCTTCTGCTATTTCCACTCCACTGAAATATACCTGAGAAGGACCCTAGGCTTTACCAGTGGCTAAAACCAATGGACTCCTTTCTCAAGTCCTCTAGATAGTGCCCCACAATATAGCAGCCCTATGCTGGTGCCTTCAAAAGGTCAGACCCATTCCAGCTGCCTATAATCCCAGCAGCTCAGGAAGCTGAGGCAGGAGGATTGCAAGTTCAAAGTCCGCCTCAGCAATTTAGGCCCTAAGCAACTTAACAAGACTCTGTCTCTAAATAAAATACACAAAAGGTTGGGGATGTGGTTAAGAGCCCCTGGGTTCGATCCCTGATACCAAAGTTAATTAATTAACTAATTAATTAATTGCTCAGGCCCAATTTGAATGGCTGCACCATTCTTCCCTTGAATTTAGTACATGTCCCATCAAAGAGAATCTAATCCACACACGGTGATGTCTAGACCACTCACAGCAACACCCATCTTTGCTATCATGCACCCTCCTTCCCTTTGTGCTTCTCCTCTCTACCGCATCTTTATTTACTTCCCACTGGAGTTTCAGAATGGTGTGATGAAGCCTTTTGAGGCAAGGTGGTATGGGGACAGATGATGGAGACCCAGAGGTTAGAAAACAGCCTCAGATGCGGCTGGGGGTTAGAGCAGTGTTAGAGCTCTTGCCTGAAACCCTGGGTTTGCTCTCCAGCAAAAGATAGAGAAGGGGAGAAGAAAAGAGGGGACATTCCCCAAGAATCTCCAACACTCACCTTAAAACCTATCTACCTGAAAAACAACTCCATAGTTTACAAGGTGCCTGGTATAGTGTTTGGAAGCAGGATTTCTTTCTATCTGCTGAATGATCAACTACTGAATTATTTGTTGCTTATGTCAAAATTACTGCAAACATTAATGACCTGTAAGTTATCCTAAAGAACTCATTTCTGAAGAACCTGGCAAAGACTCAATTTGTTATACATAAGTACAGTTTCATTGACATTTAGTCTAGGGCAAGTAAATTGCCCAATGCAGTGATTTATAAATTCCTCCAACTTAATTCTCTGATAGGAAGCTGAGCAATGTGCTGTGATCATTGGGTCTGATTTATATCAGAAAAGTGTACAAAAGAAAATGGAGGTTCTCTATCTTCCTCCTCTCCTGGTCTCCTGTTACTATATAACAGGCAGCCTTTTCCTTTAATTACCTTCTTCATGGCTTGAGAGCTTTGATGACTTGATTAAGCCTTGCAGTGCAGTTCCAGTCCCTACCCATCTGATTAATTAGCCCAAACCTTATTAACTTCCTAATTCTGATCAATAAGGCACTGATGCTAAACTGTGCAAGGGCAAACTAAGGAGGCAATTTTATTTCAAGACACAGTCCCTACTATTTTTTTTTTTGACTGTCTTTTCTTTATCCTACTTTCAATACCATTTTGGAATATAGTCCTAATAAGATGGTGCATCTCTTCATTCATAACCACTTTACTTCCTGCAACAGTACTATTTGATGAAACTATTTGGGGTAAGTTTGCTCTTAACCAGAGAAAGAAGATGATGATGGTAATGATGATGATGATGGTGGTGGGCCTTTCTCTGCAGAAAATAGACACAACATGTAACAAGAAACCCTTCTTCTCCAACCCAAAAATAGTGTAGGGCTCTCCAACACACTGAAAGCATATTTCAATATTTCAAGACCAACATTATCCAATAAAACTATTTTATAATTTTTAATAGTCACATTTTAAAATTTTAGTAGTCACATTTTAATTTTTAAAAAAATTAAAAATTAACAAGTGAGCTTGGGGTGGTGGTACACACCTATAATCCCAAATCTCAGTGAGTTGGGAACTGAGGCAAGAGAACCACCAGTTTGAGGACAGCTTCACAACTTAGTGAGACTGTGTCTCAAAAGAAAAAATTAAAAGGGCTAGAGATATAGCTCAGTGGTAAAGCACCCCTGGATTCAATTTTCAGTACCGGGAGGGTGGGGGGATTAACAAGTGAAATTACTCCTAATAGTATATTTTATATAACTTATAATGTTTCAAAAATATTATCGTTGTTAACATGCAATCTAAATAAAAATTAATGATCTAGTGTGCTTTCTTTTCCCACAATAAATCTTTAAAATCAAGCGTATGTTCTTTACTTTCAGCAAATCTAAGTTCTATTACATTTTAAGTGCTTAATAAACACATTTAACCAGTTCCTATCACACTAAAAGCAAAGATCTAGACCAGGGATTTGCTAACTTGACCACATAATCAGAAATGCCTAGAGGGCTGATTAAAACATTCATTGTTGGGCCCACTCCCAGGGTCTCAGATTGAGGTGGCTGGGGCTAGGGTAGGGAATTTGCAATTCTAATAAGTTTCCAGGTGATGTTGGTGTTTCTCTTTGGGAACCCCCTTTGAGAACCACAACTCTAGACATAGAACTGATTCCACCAACCCCACCTTCTCCAACTTCCACACATCTGTGCAAAAGCAAATTCCCTTCCATGAAGATAGGTTTGCAAGTTGCTCTCAATTCTATTTCCTTCCATCACTTTCTACCTTGAACCCTCTGATGAATTTCCCAGGTTTTTTTTTTTTTGTTTTTGTTTTTTTAGTGCTAGGGATTGAACCCAGGGGCACTTTACCACTGAGCCACATCCCCAGCCCTTTTTATTTATTTATTTAATTTGAAACAGGGTTTTGCTAAATTACTTTGGGCCTGGGGCTGGCATCAGCCACCTCCCTCAGCCACCCAAGTCACTGTGGCTATAGGAGTGTACCACCAGGACTACTTGTGTGCACCACTGTGCCAAGCTTCCCCCATGAACTTCTGAAACTTAAGGAATAGGCCAAACATTATCTTGATCTTTGAATCATCTTGCACTTAGTGTATGCTGATAAATTGAAATATATGTGTTCCTGATCTGTGTCTCCAGGGACTGTTTACACTGCCAAGAGGGAATATACCTTCCAGAAGTCTCTGAGAAAGGTTCCCTGGCCTGAGGCCGAGGATCTGGACTGGAGACAGTGGCCTCACTCTCCATACTCACTGTTCCCTTAAGAACCTTTTATTTGTTTATTTACTTATTTAGGGCACCAGGGACACTTAGCCACTGAGCCACATCCCTAACCCTTTTTATTTTTTTATTTTGAGAGGATTTCACTAAGTTGCTTAGGGCCTCTCTAAATTGCTGAGGCTGGTCTCAAACTTGTGATTCTCCTGCCTCAGCAAGTTGCTCTCAATTTTATTTCCCTCCATCGCTTTTTACCTTAAACTCTGTAATTAATTTCCCCAGTGAAATCCCAAGTTGCTGGAGTTTTAGGCATGCACCAATGCACCAGACCAGAATCTTTGATTTTTATCCCGTTCTCTTCTTTATTAAACTAGGTCAGTGCTTAATGCAGATACAAAATTCAGACATTACAAAACTGTGGACAAAGTCAAAAGCAATGCCTCCTTGTTCTCCTTCATCCCCTAGTTTTCTCCAACCAGGTACTCTCCCAGAGACTCAAAACACATTCCCAGTGTTTGGTGAGGCTTCTCAGAGACAGTCTAACTATAAATTTGAGTATATGCTCTTATGCATACACACACACATACACACACACACACGTATTTCCATTTTTAAAATTGAAAGGCAAAAATAGGCACCTGATTTGCAATTTTGGCTCTACCTCATCTCTAAGATGTAAGACAATCAGAAATGAGTCACACAGAATTAGAACAAGTTCAGAACCAACAAATACAGCACACAGTTTTCACAAAATTGGACACAATAGTCTTACTTTTTTTTTTTTTCAGTACCAGGGACTGAACCCAAGGATGCTTACCACTGTGCCACACCCCCAAGACCTTTTTAAATTTTTAAATTTTGAGACAGGATCTCACTAGGCTGCTTATAGCTTCACTAAGTTGCTAAGGCTGCCTTCAAACCTGTGATCCTTGTGCCTCAGCCTCCCAAGCCACTGGGATTACAGGTGTGTGCTATGGCACCCCAGCTCTGAGGTGAAAAGATTTTGAAGATGTTTCGATAGTTTGAAAACAATTCATACAGAAAAGAGTAGGGAGGGAATAAGACATATTTTTATTTGCTTCATAAGGATAAGAAAATTCTAGAAGGGCATTTAAGAAACAGCAACTGTGGCTGCTAATGAGATGAGAGATCCATGGAAGTGAAAAGATATTGGATATTTTTTATGATGCTTTTTTGAAGTTTTTTATACTTTGACCAATGTAAGTTAAAAATTTATTTAATTTTGTTCAAAATAAATATTTTTATTTTTAAATCATGTGACTGTCTTATCTATCTACAAAAATAATTTTTAAGTTCAAAATTAAGGAGACTGGGCTGGGGTTGTGGCTCAGTGGTAGAACACTCGCCTAGCATGAGTGAAGCACTGGGTTTGATCCTCAGCACCACATAAAAATAAATAAATGTAAATTAAGGCATTGTGTCTACCTACAACTCAAAAAGTATATATTAAAACAAAAAAATTAAGGAGCCTGGGGCAGTGACCCATGCCTGTAATCCCAGGGAATGGATTTCAAGGCCAGCCTCAGCAATTTAGCAAGACTGGGTTTCAAAATAAAAAATAAAAACAAATAACAGGTCTGTGCAATGGTATATTTGTGTAATATTCATGGTTCTGTAGTTCTGTCCCACACTGGGGCAAATTACTTTTTTTCTCTCTGTGCTTTAGTTTTTTCATGTACAACAAAGATGATAATAAACTCTACCATAAAGTATTTAGAATAAGGCCTGACACAAATATATTGCTTCTGGATGGTAATATTTTAGGGTGCTTAAGCTTTCAAAATAAACTATAGGCCTAATGCTGTGACATATGCCCTTAATCTCAGAGACTCAGAAGGCTGAGACAGAAGGATCTAAAGTTTGTATCCAGTCTCTGCAATTTAGCAAGGTCTTAAGCAATTTAGCAAGATCCTGTCTCAAAAACAAAACAAAACAAAAACAAAAACATGAAAAAAGTGTGGGGGGGGGAGGCTGAGGATGTAGCTCAGTGGCAAAGCTCCCCTGTGTTACCATAAACAAATAAAAAATAAAATTTAATTTTTTTAAAGAGAGAGAATTTTTTAATATTTATTTTTCAGTTTTCAGTGGACACAACATCTTTATTTTATTTTATTTTTTATGTGGTGCTAAGGATTGAACCCAGCGCCCTGCGTATGCCAGGCGAGCGCGTTACCACTTGAGCCACATCCCCAGCCCCAAAAAATAAAATTTAAAAAGTAAACCTTAAGGACTGGGGGTATGACTCAGTGGTACAGTACTTTTCTAGCATTTGCAAGTCCCTGGGTTTGATCTCCAGAACTGCAGAAAAATAAAAATAAATATTACCCAATTTTCAGAAAGTACCTCAGTAATATCAATCATATAATTAATGAAAAAGATGCCACTATATTTGTACCAAATACTGTTCTAAGTACTTATTGTGAAATATATATGTAGTCCAGCATGGTGGCACATGCCTGTAATTCCAAGGACTAGGGAGGTTGAGACAAGAATATTCTAAGTTGGAGGACAGCCTCAGCAATTCAGTGAGGCCCTAAGCAATTTAAAAAGACCCTCTTTCAAAAAATGGCAAGGACTGGGGATATGACTCAGTGGTTAAATACCCTTGGGTTCAATCCCTGATACAAAAAAAATAAAAGAAGGAGAAGGAGAAGGAGAAGGAGAAGGAGAAGGAGAAGGAGAAGGAGAAGGAGAAGGAGAAGGAGAAGGAGAAGGAGAAGGAGAAGGAGAAGGAGAAGAAGAAGAAGAAGAGAGAGAGAGAGAAAGAGAGAGGAGAGAGAGAAGAAGAGAGAAAGAGAAGAAGANCCAGCCCAACACTCTGCTTATAAAACTCTTATGTCTGAGTGGTGTGGAAAGGGATGGAAAGAAAGTTGAATGCAATTTGGGCTTTGCTCTTGATACAGTGCCTAGTGTTTAAAAACAGCAGGGTGCAGCTCAGTGGGAGAGCTCCTGCTTAGCATGCACAAGGCCCCAGGTTTAACCCCCCACACAATACAACAACAACAACAACAAAAACAGCAGGAAAACAACTTTACTTAAAAAGGACAGAAAAATTATTTCTAATTTAAAGAGAATCTCAAGGATGAAAAACTTCAACAAAATTCACTCTTAGTAACTAAAGACATACATACACTGTTTCTGCTCTGAGAGCTGGGTACCTCAAAGGGAAGATAGACCATTTCCAATTCTTGTTTTAAATTTTTTAGCTACAAGAACTCACAAGAACGGTGTTGTTTTTTTCCACTGAAGATGCTTTTAGCAGTAAGATATTGTTTTCCTTGATGACTATATGAAATAATCCTGAAATTAAAGACTTCACAACAAGAGCTTCCTAGACAGATTTGGAGCTCTTACTTAGAATTTATTCCTCTTTACTGTTCTAGGTGGCCTTGTTAAATAAACCAAAGGATGCAGGTGACAGTATCTGAACAAACACAGTTGTTTTTTCTTCAAAAGTGTGTGCAGCCCTCCTCTTATCCAGTTGCTCGGTCTTTCACCTAGTTTGGTCTGGTACAGAAATTAACTTCATTTTACAGCTCATCACACTCAGCATATGCTCAGACAAATGGATTCCTGTGTCCAGAGACCAGTAAAATCCTCTCCTCCCTTGGGGATTCGGCTATAGCATTTGTTCTAGGACATTAATGGATGTCCTAACCAGTCCATGTTTTCTAAAGCAATGACACCTCAAGGTCATACTCTTAAAATAAGACTTGTTCGATATAATGACCGCATAAAAATCATACATATGCAGCACACAGACGTTCCTGGTGATGTGTACCATTTGTGTTGCTTCTTTTCCTAACATGAAATGTAATGGGCATGCTTATTCTAGGAGGCATTTTAAAAATCAACAAATCAATTTCTAGTAAGAAGCCTTTTGCATGAGTTAGGGCAAGTGTTCAATCAGTACCCAATGCTTGCTCAGAACATTGCAGGGAAAATGAAGCTTGAAATGAATTTGTATGGAAAAAATGGTCAAGATTGCATGTTCTCTCAAACATAAGCCCCAAGTAAACAAATAAACAACAAAAAACACATCATTACCAAACTACTTCAGTCTATGGATCACGACTTTCTGTCTTTTGCAGTGCTAGGGCATGGACCCAGGGTCTCACAAATGCTAGGTAAGTATTTTACCACTGAGACTAGTTTTGATAATGTTCTATCTTTATGCAACATATTATCATTTTGGGAAACGAGTGAATGATACATGAGAACTCTAATTTTTTTTTAACTTCTTGATAGGCTTAAAATATTTCAAAAATAAAAATTATTATTTTAAAACTCACACAATTTTTCAAAGCTTATAACAAAAATGACAGATCCTTCTCCTAGCCTTCCCCATTGTTGATTCATACACTCCTTAAGGAAATTATCAACAGTAGCTACTTCCAAATTTCTAAATAAAATGCATATACTGCCTCCAGGTGCAGTGGCTCATGCCTGTAATCCCAGCAGTTTGGGAAGCTGAGGCAGAAGGATTGCAAATTCAAAGCCAGCCTCAGCAACCTAGAGAGACCCTGTCTTTAAAAAGTATATATCTAAAAGGGCTGGAGATGTGGCTCAGTGGTTAAGCACCCTGGGTTCAATTCCCAGTACTAAACAACAACAACGACAAAAAAAAGCATACACTCATTTATTTTCTTTCTTCCTTCCCTCCTTCCCTCCTTCCTTCCTTCCTTCCTTCCTTCTTTTTCAGAGTGAACTGTTATCTTCTTATTGTGGAAATTCTACCACCCAGGTCCTGCAAGTACGGATGGAGTCCCTCCCTCCATCCTTATAATATATTCATATTGTCCTTTCAGCTTAATCAGTATTACTAATTGTTTGTTATTTTGGCAGTAATATTATTTCCAGCTGAGCCAAATAAATACAATAGCTACCCCTTATCTGTGCATGATACATTTCATGTATACATGATACATACATGTATACATCATGGTTTCTCCTATGTGCATTACAGGGTTGTCACATAGAACCAGAGTGATGAATTCTGTCCTTTCATTTTTCATACCCTGGTGCTTCCTTTGCATTACTACTCTAGCATTTTGAGGCAATCATTAAGGAAAATAAGGGTTATTTAAACACAAGCACTGTGGTATTATGATGTCAATCTGATAACAAAGATGGCTACTAAATGACTAAGGAGTATGTGATGTGGATATGCTGAACAAAGGTATGATTCACATCCCAGGCATGATGGAGCAATATGCTGCCAGATTTTTATTATGCTATTCAGAACGCTGTACTCATTACCTATTTTTGGAATTTCTTATTTAGTATTTTCAGACATCAGTTGACTGTGGGTGATGGAAACCCCAGAATATGAAATCAGGATAAGGAGCAACTATTGTAGTAGCCACAGTGTACTTTTCTAGTTGGTTTCTTGCTTGCTTAGGTTTTTTTTTTTTTTTTTTT
>NW_026000093.1:20893611-20932760 GCF_001458135.2 Marmota marmota marmota
CTCTGCTTATAACACATTTTTTTTTAATATTTATTTTTTTATTTCTCGGCGGACATAACATCTTTGTTTGTGGTGCTAAGGATCGAACCCAGTTCCCCACAAGTGCCAGGTGAGTGCTCTACCACTGAACCCAACCCTAGCCCCACCTGCTTAGTTTTCTGTGGGTTTCTTCCTCGCTTCCCTCCCCCTCTTTTTGGGTACCCCCATCCTGTGTGGGTTTGAACTGGCCACTCTAGTTTTGTGGGGTAGTCATCACCCTGTGACTTTTCCTGCCATTATTCTGTTACAGACATCTGTGGCATGCCCTCTGTTTCCTGGACCCTATGGCTTCCTTTTCTTGGGGGAGGGGTGTGTGTGTTATTTTTAACATTTTTTTTTTTTAGTGAAACATCTTCCAGAAGCTTTCTATGAAATGGCCCAGGAGGAAAAGGGGAGTTTGTAGTTGGAGGCTGGAGGTGGGGCAAAATGCCTGTTGTTTGGATATGAGGTCTTCTGGTTTGAAACTGATTTCCAGGCTGAGGATGTAACTCGGTGGTAGAGTGCTTGTGTAGCATGGGGGAGGCCCTGGATTCAAGGGAAGGGGAGACATGGGAAGGGAAAGGAAAAAGAAAAGGAGGAAGGAAGGGAATAAAGGATTTCTCCCTGATGTCAGGGATCACTTCTGCAAAAAGAAAAAAAAAAAAAAAACCAGCAATAAATATCAGTGGCTCTAGTTAGTGTGCAGGTAGACTGCCCCGCATGCATTAGACTCTTTCCTCAAAGGACTGGTCTCTAACTGCCGCCTGGGAGATCCCAGAAGTTAGCTGGGGAACCAGCCCAGTCTCCGGAGTTAGGATGGCGACAGGGCATCAGGAGTGGGTCTGGAAGCTCTAGCAAGCCCTGAGCGGTGAGCGGAGGAAGGAAGGAATTCCGTGTTCCGCTGTATGTCCTGCTGGCCCCTGCCCCTCAGCCCGAGGTTCGAAGATGTGGAGTTAAGAGGAGAAAGAAGTGGGAGACTGCGGCACCCCGTGTTTTGCAACTTGGGGCCACCGCTAACTGTTCCATCGTCGCAACCCCTGCCATGCCGACGTATGTATGGGACAGGGTCGGGCCCTGGACCCTGCATACCAACTGCACCTGAGCCCCGCCTGAACCTTTGCCTCCTTAACTCCCACCCCAGCCCGGAGCCCAGTTTCTCTGCCACTTCTGTCTTTACCAACCGGTAACCTCGGACACTGAAGAAATCAGGATCATGCTTTACCCAGGGAAGCTCAGAATAATTGTTCGGGTTGGGGTAGGGCGAGAAATGCAACGGAATAAATTTAAAAAAGAATAACAGTAGCCACGGTTGGTGTCTCTGCCATTGCGCTGTCAGCGCACCTCGATCCACACCTTTCTATTCCTTACCCGTTTGTCCCATCAGTTTGCGTCTAGAAATTTATTTGAACGAAAAACAATCGGGCGGTTGGGGATGTGGCTCAAGCGGTAGCGCGCTCGCCTGGCATGGGTGCGCCCCAGGTTCGATCCTCAGCACCATATACAAACAAAGATGTTGTGTCTGCCGAAAACTAAAATGTAAATAAAATATTAAAAAAAAAGAAAAACAATTGGATGTTTAGCACAGCCATTTGTAATACTGAGAAATTGTAAGCTACCACAATGACTATCAATAGGCAATTGCTCGTAAATCACTGTAATCCTATAAGTGAAAATGCGCACGTCTATAGTCATTTTACCGGAGAATACTTAAGATCTACAGAAAATGTTCAGGATACATTAAATTTCTGGTTTAACAAATCGAAAACAAAAACAAACACCAAAAAAAAAAAAAAAGAAAAAAAGAAAGAAAGAAAGAAAAAAGAAAAGAAAAGAAAAAAAGAAAAAGTAGATCTAAAGTGGACGGAGAGAAAGTGGCAGTGATTATCTCCAAGGCGGCAGAAGGTTGAGCAGACATTTTCCTCAATATTATTTTTACAAGGATAAAAGGCAAAAGGTTATTTTAAATATCCCGAATCTCTCTCGCCTCCTTAGAGTTTGTCGCGTTAGAGGCGACTCCGGGTTTGCAGCAAGAGCACGAGCCGCTGTGTAGCTCCGCGGGTGCCGGGCGCCCGAGCGCCCAGGGACCGCGACTAGCAGCGGAGCTGGTCCCGCAGGGGCCAGGGCGTGGTTGGCGAGACCCTTGCCTTTTGCTGGGGTGTGGGGACAGCTGGAGACAGGTGGGTTGGGGGCGTAGGCCGGGACCTACGCACCTGCACCGGATCTCTTCCAAAGACCCTCTGGTGCCTCTCAAAGCGACCGGCGAACCCTGCAGGCGGTGCCTGTCCCACAGTGTGTTGGATTCGGGAATCCATCCGAAACTACAAGGCCAATCAAATGTCCTCGATTTAGAGCTCTGTTTAGGCCTGAAAGTCTCCAAATGGCCTCTTAGGTCCCCAAGGGACCTCAGCCATGGTGACATTTTGCGTCCCAGCCCTAGAAATCTTTCGGAGGCTATGATTGTGCATGGGAGAGGGCTGCGCCTGGACATCCGCTTGCGGGGCAGGGCTGGTGGGAAGGGACGTTGTTTGAACAGAGACTGGATCGACTTCCACTTGAGGTCAGGGAACTAGGGTGAAATGAACCCGAGGTGGCCGCTGGCTCCTTGGGGACATAGTCGGGAGAAGCTGTGCTGGCCATCTGCTGGCCCCGCTTTGGGTACATCTGCTTGGAGGTTCCTGGAAGCTGTAATAATTTTTCTCAGAATCTGCCATCTTCCCCTCCCCGCACATCAAGCAGGAAACCCTGTTCTGGATTGCTCTGCTGGAGGTTAAGGATAAACAGGAAAACAAACAAACAAACAAAATAAATAAATAAATAAAAATAAAACACCCGCCTTTCTGAAGTTTTCTAATTCACATGCTGATAAAAGGGGCCAAAAAGGAATGTCTCATAATAGCAAACATGGACTCTAGGTGGGACCCATCTTGCATATTTTGTGCATAAAAGCCCCAGAGATGATAATAAAATTTGCCTTCTTATTTCGATTCATAAGGAAACTGAGGCTGATTGGGGTACCAGGACAGGCTCCAGTGATAATAGCTGCAGTAGTTAAAGACAGCCCTGAAATAATTTAAATATGGCCTGATGATGCTTCTTAGGAAGGTTTCCCATCTGAATTCCTTTTGCCTAGGTACTAATGCCTGGGAAATTGTAGTTTTTACTATTTGTCTTGAGTGAAGAACTATATATAATTCCTTATAAATATGTATCTGCTGAGCAAAGAACAATAGAAAGAGGAAAGAAGAAAGGTGCTATAAATGTTCATCTACTGGGCTGGGGACATAGCTCAATTGGTAGGGTGCTTGCCTCACATGCACAGGCCCTGGGTTCAATCCCAGTGCCAAAAAAAAAAAAAATGTACATCTACTGTACAGGGATTTGGGGTGTTGTTGTTGTTTTGGTAGCAGGCATTAAGCCCAGGGTCACTTAACCTCTGAGCCACATCCCCAGACTGCTTTTTTTATATTTTATTTTTGAGATTGTCTTGCCAAGTCCTTAGGACCTTGCTGAAGTTGCTGAGGTTGGTCTCAAACTTGTTATCCTCCTGCCTAAATCCCCCAAGTTGCTGGGATTCCACCATGCCTAACTGGGTTCTTTTTCTTTGCTTTCTTTCTTTCTTTTTTCTTTTCTTTTGGTACTGGGGTTTGAACTCAGGGGCACTCAACCACTGAGCCACATCCCCAGCCTTATTTTGTATTTTATTTAGAGACAGGATCTCACTGAGTTGCTTATTGCCTTGCTTTTGCTGAGGCTGGCTTTGAACTTGATCCTCCTGCCTTAGCCTCCTCCTGCCACAGCCTCCCCATCCGCTGGGATGATAGGAGGTGCACCACCCTGATGGACTGGCAGGATTCTTTTTGACTTTGCATTGTATTCTGAGATTTTTTTCAGTGTTCATGCAGAAAGTTCTTTAAAATGTTTGTGGAAAGAATGTCAGAAAAAACTTCAATTTTAATAACCACCCATACTCTGTTGTATCAATTGTATAAATGTACAAGTCTTACTGCTGAGTTTGTAGGTTATCAGCTTCCATTGTCAAAAAGAGTGCTGATCAGAACATACATTTATAAGTTCATAAATCTTTGCATTTTTGATTCTCCTTCAAAATGATTCCTAGAGGCAGGCAGGGTGGTACACACCTGTAATCTCAATGGCTTGGGAGGATGAGGCAGGAAGATTATAAATTCAAGGGCAATCTCAGCAATTTAATAAGACTCTGCCTCAAAATTTAAAATAATAAAAATAAAAAGGACTGGGGATGTAGCGCAGAGGTAGAACACCCCTGGGTTCAATACCCAGTATTTAAACAACAACAAAAAAAAAAAAAAGAAAGAAAGAAAGAAAGAAAAGAAATCAATAAAAGAAATGATTCCTAGAACTGTATATACAAGTTTAAATAAAGACTATAGATCTTTTGATAGGCAGTGTTTACTTCCTTACTAATATGGTTGTGCCAGTCTATAGATCTTGCAGAATATGTATACTCTCTTCCTTTCATTACTGATGAGGTTGAGAATTCACTGTGAAGGCATGAAAGTGACAAGGTCATTATACAACTAGATGGTGGTCAGATGGGGTATTTGAGAGGCAGTACTAGGGATTTAATCAATCCAGGGGCAATATACCACAGAGCTTCATCCCCAGTCTTTTTTATTTTTTTATTTTCGGACAGGATCTCATCAGATTGCTTAGGGCCTCACTAAATTGCTGATGCTGGTCTTGAACTTGCAATCCTCCTGCCTCAGCCTCTGGAGCTGCTGGAATTATAGACATACACCACCACCGTCAGCCCAGATGGGGCATTATCTGGGTGGTGGGCTGCTAGGGATTGAACTTCTCCATGCACTCTACCTATCACTGAGCTACACCCACAGCTCATCATCTTCTTTAACTGTACTGGAAACCTGCTGTGTGTGGCCATCTCCAGCATACCCAGCACCATGCATGTTGTTGACCAGATGAATGTGTTTGCCTCTTGCTTCCCATCCCCCACCCCCACTCCCATATTCAAAACCTGGTAAATCTCTGGGGTGGTCATCTCTGTGTGCTTTTTCAGTGAAAAACAGACATCAGGCTGCTAGCACAAGGCATAAGGACATCATTAGGTTGTCTTTCCCATTCTTATCTTTGCACATGCTCTGTTTTCTCATTTGTTCTTCTATTTTGTGCTCTTGATTTCCCCTTTTTTTAATACTTATTTTTTAGTTGTAGTTAGATATAATACTTTTATTTTATTCATTTATATGTGGTGCTGAGGATCAAACCCAGGGCCTTGTACATGCCAGGTAAGCGCTCTACCGCTGAGCCACAACCCCAGGCCTTGTTTTTCCCCTCTTTGGGCTGTCACTTCAGGCTGCCAGACACTGGCTCATATATAATAGGTGACTTAATAAACACTTGTTAAGTCATAAATACTATGACAATAAAAAGAAGGACAAATCTCATCTCTTACACACTCATTCATTCATTTATTCACATAACAAATGTTTATTAAGTCATCTATTATATATAAGCCAGTATGCTTGCTGGAGGAACAGGAGGAAATGATATTGACCTCACTAGCATTTATGAGGCCCTGGGTTCAATCCCCAGCACTGCAAAAAGACAAAGAAAAAGAACTAACATTGATATTAACATCTATTGAATATGTGCTGAATAACAGGCTCTGTCTTAAGGACTAAAATTACTATGTGTGATCTTACTTAATCCTATCATAGCTCAATCAGATAAGTACTATTACTTCCCCAAATTTACATATAAGGGAACTGATACCCACAGAAGGTAAAATTTTCACACCGTTATTTATTTATTTATTTATTGTGGAAGGGGTATCAGGAATTGAATTCAGGAGCCTTGACCATTGGGCCACATCCCCAGCCCTATTTTGTATTTTATTTAGAGACAGGGTCTCACTGAATTGCTTAGTGCCTCGTCATTGCTGAGGCTGGCTTTGAACTCCCAAGCCTCTGGGATTATAAGTGTGCACCACCGCACCTGGCAGTTTACATAACTTGTTAAATGGTGGAACCCAGATCCCATTCCAGGCAGTCAGCTCTCAAAGGTAGGTTCCAGAAGGGATCAGCTGGTGTTCTAGGCAGAAGGGGCTTGATAAATAAGTCACTGAGGCAGAAAGCAGATTGGCTTGTTAAAGAAACTGTAAAAAAAAAAAAAAAAAGCTTATATGGCCACAGCACAGAGTTTTAAGGGGATCATCTCTCGGGTGGAATTGGAGGAGAGTAAGTGATAACTGATTTGTGCTTAGAAAAGATGCATCTGTTTGGAAGAGAATGATCTGGAGAGGGGCAGGAATCAGTGCAATAGATATTATATTGGTTCAGGCAGATGAGATGGGGCCTTAGCCTTGGAGAGGAAATGTATGAACAGGATGTGAGGGATGGCCACCAGCTTCCTAGGGCAGGAAATGGAGGTACCTTTCCCCAAATGGTAGCAGAGTGGGGAGAAATGAGGGACATTCAGGCTTGTAGAAGATCTTGAGTTTGGTTTTGGATGTGTTTAAATCAGTTGCCTCTTAGACACAAGTAGGGATTCTAAGCAGAAGCTCAAATCAACATGTAGGAGGAATTAGCCGGGCTTGTTGGTGCATACCTATAATCCCAGGGACTGGGGAGGTTGAGGCAGAGGATCACAAGTTTCAGACCAGCCTTGGCAACTCAGAACATAATTTTGAAAAACTCTTTTTTTTTTTTTTGTGGTGCTGGAGATCAAACCCCAGAACATAATTTGGAAGGTTCAGGCAAGGGAACTTAAAGACCTCTCTATAGTTTTGTTTTTTTGTTTTCAGATTTTCATATGACTGTCAACTGACAAAAAAGGGATTATTTCAAGAAGGAACATTTATACTTCGCTACGTTTTCTTTGCTCTTTTTTTAAAAATATTTTTTTAGATGTCGATGGACCTTAATTTTATTCATTTATTTATATATGGTGCTGAGGATCGAACCCAGGGCCTCACACATGCTAGGCAAGCACTCTATCACTGAGCCACAACCCCAGCCCCATGTTTTCTTTATTCTTTTTTCCCCACCATTTCTGCATTGCTATGTTTAGTTTATATTATTATTATCATTATTATTATTACTATTATTTGTTCATAAACAGGGTACTAATGTGCTGTGCAGGCTGGTCTCAAACTCATGGGCTCAAGTGATCTTCCTGCTTCAGCCTCCTGAGTTGCTGGAACTACAGGCCTGTACCACCATACCTACAATTGAACAATTTACTTAATTTGTGTGTGTGTGTGGGGGGGGGGGCGGCCCAGCAGGGGTAACAGGGTACCAGGGATTAAGCCCAGGCCCTTGAGCACATAGTACTAAGCTACAACCAACCTTTTTTTATTTTATTCTGAGACAGGATCTACATTAACTTGCCAAGGCTAGCCTTGAACTTGCCATCCTCTTGCCTCAGCCTCCAATAGCTGGGATTACAGGAGTGTACTACCATGCCTGACATAACTGAATATTTAAAAATCTCCTTAGCCAGGCATGGTGGTACATGCCTGTAATTACAGTGACCTGCGAGGCTGAGGCAAGAGGATGTCAGTTCAAGGTCAGCCTCAACAACTTAGAGAGGCCCTAAATAACTGAGCAAAATAAAAAATAAAAAGGGTTGGGGATGTGGCTCAGTGCTTAAGTGCCCTTGGATTCAATCCCCAGTACAAAAAATTAAAATAAAGGGGCTGAGATTGTGGCTCAGTGGTAGAGCACTCACCTAGCACGTGCAAGATGCTGGGTTCAATCCTCAGCATCACATAAGAATAAATAAATAAAATAAAGATAAAAAAAAATTTAAATTTAAAAAATTTCCTTAGAATTTCACTTGCAGAAATGGTGAGTCAAGTTTTGAACCCTAGTCTTCAGAAAATACCGCAGTGGATAGTTTCAGTTCTTTCCCTAGATTTATGAATGACTAGTCTTTTTCTTTGGGGGGAGGCGGATAGTGGGGATTGAACTCAGGGTCACTCGACCACTGAGCCACATCCCCATCCCTATTTTGTATTTTATTTCGAGTCAGGGTCTCTCTGAGTTGCTTAGCAGCTTGCTTTTTGCTGAGGCTGGCTTTGAACTCGAGATCCTCCGGCCTCAGGCTCCCAAACTGCTGGGATTACAGGTGTGCACCACTGCTCCTGGCCATGAATGACTAGATTTTTTAGGCAGTATATTTTTCTTCAACGAAATTTATTCTGCCAACATTCATTGGGTTCCTGCTGTGCAAGACACACAACCACTGAGATGATCCGAATTCAGTGATTTTTTTTTTTTTTTAATGAGAAAAGAACAGGAAGGTGGCACGCAGTGGTGCACATCTGTGATCCCAGCAAATCAGGAGGTGGAGGCAGGAGGATGGCGAGTTATGGCACTTGCAGGTAAATGGATGGAGTTGGAGAATATCATGCTAAGTGAAGTAAGCCAATCCCCCAAAACCAAAGGCTGAATGTTTTCTCTGATAAATGGATGCTAATCCATAATGTGTGTCGGGGGGAGGCGGGGTGGAATGAGTGGAGGAACTTTGGATGAGGCAAAAGGGAGAGGGGGGAGGGCAAAGGAGTAGGAAAGAGACCGTGGAATGAGATGAACATTAATACCCTTACATGTATGATTGCATGAATGGTGTGACCCTACTTTGGGTACAACCAGAGAAGTCAAAAATTGTGCTCCATTTGGGTATAATGAATCAAAGAGCATTCTGCTGTCATGTACAAGTGATTAGAACAAATAAATAAATAAATAAAAACCAGCCTCAGCAGCTTAATGAAACCTCGTCTAGAAAATAAAAATAAAAAAAAAATAAAAAAGGCTGGGAATGCAGCTCAGTGGTGGAGAAGGTCAGGGGGGAGGAATGGAAGAGGAGAAGGAAAGGACCAGAAGATGATTCTCCTCGAGAACAAGACGATTCTTGTTATGACAGAATCTGCAATTTGGTGAAGACCTACTACTTTAAGATAGTAACAGATGTTCCTTCTCTTTTAGTAAAATGATAATATGTTTATTCCCTAAGAATGTGATTGAAAAAAAATCAATCTTTGTGCACTCTGGGTCAAATAGGCATGCAAATATAAAATGCTTTATATGAGACAGATTACTTAAGAGCATAAGACAGTGAATTTGTGTTTGAAATGAGAAACTGAACTTGCCCTGCATGAAAGCATGCAAGCCGATTTCATCTATCTGCTTTTTAGCAATTTATCAACCAATCATTAAGTGAGTTAACTCTACACCCAGGGAATGCTGATGGCAGCATTAGCCATAAATAAATAAGCTAATATGTACAACAGCTAAATGAATAGACTTTTCCTTGGTGTTTTATGGCCTGAAAAGAATGCAGCTTTTCATTAAAGGAATCATTTGAAAATGTGGAAACTGATACTGCCCCAGCTCAGCGCTCTCTGCTCATTGATAATGGGCTCTGGATTCGTGGTGGGGGTGGGAGACTGATGTCCATTTACTTTAGCAAAGATTGTTATTGAATGAAACCTTTAATGGGGGCGTTTATGATTCCACTCAGCTAAGAGCTCATGGCTGCCTTAGAATAGTCTTTCCCTCCACCTTGACAGCTCTTAGAGAATCAATACAGGTAATATGTCAGTTGGTGGTCAGCAGTCCTGTAAGTAGAGAGGTACGACTGAAATGGAAACTGACAGGTAGCCACTTAGAGAGAGGGTCTGGGGTAAACACTTTGAAAAGTGAGGCTTCTCTCGGGAGTGAGGGAGTGTCCCACCCTCAGACTGCAGTTGGTGCTGGGATCAGACAGGAAGAGATCAGGAACAAAGACTAGATAGCAGCTTCATCATTCAGAGCTTAGGAAACATTTTACATAAGGAGGTGCCTTTGGAGTCCACAAGTCATAAGGTTTGTCCACTTGTAGCATCTGTCAGTAGTCGCACTTTAAAAAAATATATTTAAAAGAAAAAAATATATTTTTTTGCAGTACTAGAGATTGAACTCAGGATGGTTCTATCACTGAGCTATATTCTAGCTCTTCCTTTTCCTTTCCTTTTTTTTGGGGGGGAGGGTGCAGAGGGGTAGCGGGTGTTGAACTCAGGGGCACTCAACCACTGAGCCACATCCTCAGCCCTATTTTGTATTTTATTTAGAGACAGGGTCTCACTGAATTGCTTAGAACCTTGCCATTGCTGAGGGTGGCTTTGAACTTGCGATCCTCCTACCTCAGCCTCCAGAGCCGCTGGGATTACAGAAGTACGCCACCACGCCCAACCCTTTTCATTTTTTATTTCGAGACAGAGTCTCATTCAGTTGCTGAGACTCAAACTCCTGCCTCAGCCTCCTGAGTAGCTGGGATTACAGGCATGAGCCATCTCACCTGATTCAAAGACATTTTTTAAAAAACTGCAGTAAAATACACAAAACAAAAAGTTACCACCTGAATTTATCAAACTAACAGTTTGGTGGCAGGAAGCACATTCACACTGTTGTGCAGCCATCTCTACCATCCATGGCCAAAACTCTTGTCATCTTGGAAAACCTAAGTTCTTTCTTTTTTTTCCTCTGTATTGGGAATTTAACGCAAGGGGCTTAACCACTGAGCCACCTGCCCACACTTTTATTTTTATTTTTTTTTTATTTTGAGACAGGGTCTCACTAAGTTGCTTAGGGCTTCACTAGGCTGCTGAGGCTGGTCTCAAACTTGCGATCCTCCTGCCTGAGCCTCCCAGGTCTCTGGGATTATGTGCATGCTATCCTAGCAAGACTGAAACTCTTGTACCATTGAACAATAACTCCCTACAACCTCTGCAGCCACCATCCTACTTTCTATGAATTTGACTACTCCAGGTACCTCATGTTAGTAGACCCATATAGTATTTATCCTTTTGTGACGGGCTTATATCATTTGGCATAATCTTCTCAAGTTTCATCCATATAGCAAGTATCAAATTTCTTTCCTTTAAAACTTTTTAAATGAAAGCATATTTTTAATTTTTTGCTTTGATATTTATTTTTTGAGATGGGTTTGCTATGTTGCCCAGGCTGACCTCAAACTCCTGATCTCAGGTGACCCTCCTGCCTTAGCCTTTTGAGTAGCTAGGACTAATGGATAGATATTTTTAAATCAACACATAGTAACTGTACATATTGATGGGACACAGTGTGGTGTTTCAGTTCATGAAAATAATAGGAAATTTCCTTCCTTTTTAAGGCTGAACAATATTTGATTGTATGTATATACATTTTATTTATTCATTCATCCATTGATGGGAATTTGGGTTGCTTGTGCCTTTTAGCTCTTGTGTCATCTCTGATTTTGGACCTCAAACTCACTAACTCATCTTTTTTCTTAAATAGCTGTTTCATGAACTACAGAGATGTAAAAACCCTTCTTGAGAAACTTTAAAAAGCAATACTTAGGCTCGGAGCACCCCAAATCTCCTCACCTTTGTCCTTCAGTATATGTTACAACAGTATAAAATACTATTTTTAATGATAATCAGTAGTTGGGTATGGTGGGATACAAAATCCCAGTAGTTTAGGAGGCCGAGGCAGCAGGATTGCAAGTTGGAGGCCAGACTCAAGCAATTTAGGGAGATTCAGTAGCTTCATGAGATCCTGTCTCAAAATTAAAAATAAAGGGCTAGGGCTGTGGCTCAAGCGGTAGAGCGCTCGCCTGGCATGCGTGCGGCCTGGGTTTGATCCTCAGCACCACATACAAACAAAGATGTTGTGTCCACCGAAAACTAAAAAATAACTATTAAAAATTCTCTCTCTCTCTCTCTCTCTCTTTAAAAAAAAAAAAAAACAACCAAACAAAAAAAACAAAATTAAAAATAAAAAGGGTTTGGGATGTAGCTTAGTGGTAAAGCACTCCTGGGTTTAATCCCTAGTACTACTACTTCTACTACTACTACTAATTATTATTATTCCCAAACTTCTGACCCTAAGAATCTTCTGGACACTACCTATAATTTCAGATTTTCAAAAAATAAATAAATAAACTTTAAATCTCAAAAATAAATAAATAAATAAACTAACTTTAAATCTCAAAAAAAAAAAAAAACAAACCCAAAAAACAGATTCTCAGATCCTCACCCCCACCATGACTGGGAATCAGTGGTTGCAAAGAACATCCTGGGAGCCTGGGTTGGGCTTTAATAGACACTGCAGTTTATTTTTAGCTTCAGGGAAATTTGAGAAAGACTTTAATTTCATAGGGGCTCCTTATTGCTACCAACAAGACCTCTCTGAAGTTAAAACATTACTTTTTTTTTTTCCTACTGGAGATCTAACCCAGAGCATGAGAAGAGGATTACCATTCAGGAGAGGTGGGAGGGAAAGGGAGAGAGAAGGGAAATTGCATGGAAATGGAAGGAGACCCTCATAGTTATACAAAATTACATATAAAAGGAAGTGAGGGGAAAGGGAAAAAAAAAAACAAGAGAGAGAAATGAATTACAGTAGATGGGGTAGAGAGAGAAGATGGGAGGGGAGGGGAGGGGAGAGGGAGAGTAGAGGATAGGAAAGGCAACAGAATACAACAGACAGTAGTATGGCAGTATGTAAAAACGTGGATGTGTAACCGATGTGATTCTGCAATCTGTATACGGGGTAAAAATGGGAGTTCATAATCCACTTGAATCAAATGTATGAAATATGATATGTCAAGAGCTATGTAATGTTTTGAACAACTAATAATAAAAAAAAAATTTTAAAAAACAGAAAAAAAAAAGAATTAGGAAATAGAGCTAGCAGGCTCTCTCCACAGGAATTACAACCTTGGAACAACGTCTACCAGGTACTAGTGGAAGATAGTTTTTAAGTCAAATTAGAGAGAGTTTGGCTTTGGCACCTTTAATTCAGATAACTCAGGGTAGAATTCACCAAGAGAATTTTGAATGGCCTTCTCTGGATCAGGTCTAGGCAGCCTTGTAGCAATCATAATAAGAAGACTGTCCAACTGTCCTTGAAAACAAGATGGAAAGCCAGATGTGGTGGTGCAGGCCTCTAATCCTAGCAACTCTGGAGGCTAAGGCAGCCAGCCTCCAGCCTCAGCCACAGTGAGTTCAACCTCTGGTTAAAAAAGTATATATGTATCAAGGATAATGAGTGAGTGACTTTATCATGTTTTCCCTCTCTACTGCATCTCACTAGATGAATTGGTTAATAATGGGGAAAAATCACAAATTTGATCCTAAGTCTTGCCTACTATTTTTATTAGCACTTAAAAAATAATTCACATAGATATATGAACACATATGAAAGCAAGAAGAGTAATATTAGCACTTTTAAGGAATTTATAAAAATCAAGAATGAGATGCCAACCCCTTTGATATTACACACCGACACACACATATACACACATATGTCGGGGGGTACACATATACAGGATCTCGCTAAGTTGCTGAGGATCTCACTAAATTTGTGATACAATTTGTGATCCTCCTGTCTCAGCCTCTTGGTGCTGGGATTATAGGTGTGAACCACCATACCCACCCTGATATTGTATTTTCTTGATAGGGAACTGATTTCAACACAAAGTACTATGCTAGAAATAAATCCAGAACAAAGGATGTAAATCTATAAAGAATTTACATAATGTTAGAGCACAATTTACCCTACTTTTTAATATATAAGCAACGTATCTCAAAAATTCTTATTTATTTATTTATTTATTGAGATAGGGTCTCTGTTGCCTAGGCTGGGCTTGAACTAGAGATTCCCTTGCCTTGACCTCTTGAATGGCTGGGATTCTATCTGTGCTCCGATAAAAATCCTTTTAGCTTTTGTGTGTGTGTGTGTGTGTGTGTGTGTGTGTTTTACTACAGATTTGAACTCAGGTCTTTGTGCATGTTAGGCAAGAGCTCTATTCCTGAGCTACATCCCCTGTTCCCAGATAAGAATTCTGATAATTTGGATGAAAAAGAATGAAAGTGAAAAGAATATATTATCCTGAGATCATATCATATACAAAAATAGAACCACAATCTTCTCCCTAACCATTACCTTAGTAATTAGGGCTAAGTATCTCATTTCAAAATACTATAATTTTAATTACTTAAGCCAACAAACCAATAAGGTGAAAACTGTTTGCATTAACAAATGGAAGCAATTTCCTGAATATGTAATTTCTTTAAATCATAGAGAAAAATGTGTTCCCTCATGGAATTCCCATATTTTACAGAGAAATTATTAATATGGGAGGCAGTTATTTCTGTATTCTTTTTCTTTTAAAATAATTTTGGTTATTTTATCTTAATATTTGTCAGTGAAAAAGTTCTGAAAGGACTGTGGATATAGCTCAATGGTAGAGCACTAGACTACCACGCATGAGGGCCTGGGTATGATTTCTAGTACCGTGTAGAGGCAGGAGTAGTTCTATAAGAAGATATTGTAGAATCATGGTACCTAGTCTCTACTGAAAGAATTCAACGTACAAATTTGTTCTCCTGAACTTTGTTCATAACAAAGTTATGCAATTACTGCCCCGCTACAAGTCAAGAAATTCTGAAAGCACTTACAACCTACCATGTCAAAACTTGACCCCCCCCAGTAGTAGATGGTCTAGGATGGTACTCGTGATCTCAGCTCTATTATACTGTGAATGGCAGCTCCTCCCAATCTTTCCTGTATTTTGCCTGTGTAAAAAACTAAGCTGACTTTATGGCCACAATACTGAGCCTACCGCAGGCCCACTGGGGTCCCAGGCATCTGTCTACTTTGACAGTTTTGTTCGCTGTGCAACTGACAACTTCCCCAGGTCCTAGGATACCCTGAGGGCCCATTAAGTGCTCCATCAATATCACTGATGCCACTCGACTTCGAGCCTCATTTTTATAGGGTTTCAAATGTCCCTTTTTATACATTTTTTGTTTAACTCTAAGGAATGAACAATCATTTAGCAGATAGAATCAGGTGGGGCAAATAAGTATGAGCAGAGAAACTAACAGTAGTTTCCAGAACAAGGCTCCATAGCTGCGGAGTTCCTTATTTACAACAGTAAAATGACCAAATGTATTCTATGCTTTTCCACTAACCCCAGTAAGCAAGTATATTGCTCTGCCTGCAATCTACATGCTAATGCTTTCTCCTAATATATGGCTTTGTGATTTTGCCATGCTACTAACTTTCATTCACTGCTGTTTCAGGAACTGGGTGAAATCAAATAAAGTAATGGTTCCTGAACTCATTATGGACTGCTGAACTCCACTTCCCCAAAATTTTGGATTCAGTAAAAAAATGGGTCAAGTCAAGAGAATTTTCATTTTGGGGGTACTGGGGATTGAACCCAGGAGCACTCTACCATTGAACTACATTCTCAGCCCTAATTTTCAATTTTGAAAGAAGGTCTCACTAAATTGCCCAAGCTGGTCTGGAACTTTCAATCCTCCTGCCTCAGCCTCCTGAGTTGCTGGGATTACAGATGTGTGCCTCTATACTCAGCTACCTTTTATGGTAACAGTTAAAGAGAAGGAAATATTTATCAAGCATCACCCAGTATACACAGTCTCATTTAATTCTCATAACACCCTACAAAATAATTATTGCCTTATTTTATGGATGAAGATGTAAGACCTCAGAAATTAAATGACTTGATCAACTTTATACAATGAGGAAATAGTGGGGCAACTCCAAAATTCTATATTTTTATATAGTTTGGTGCTTGTAACACTTTTTAGTCATCACAATTATATTAGTTCAGAGTTTTAATCCCATTCTACTTTCTTTTTTTAATTTTTTTTTTGTTGTTGTTGATGGACTTTTATTTTATTCATTTATTTATATGCGATGCTGAGACTTGAATCCAGTGAGTCACACATTCGAGGCAAGCGCTCTACCACTGAGCCACAACCACAGCCCCATCTCAATTCTACTTTCTATGAAGTGGTTTGTCTTCAACTTTTTATTATTGCTACAAGCTGGTTCAAATCATATTTAGAGAGGTGACATACACAGAAATAAACATAAAAAAGCTTCAGATTAATTATCAAGAAAGATATTATGACTGACTTTATTTCCAAAACCAAAAACTGAGATATGTAACCAGATAAATATATTCAAAACTTTTCAAACAGATCAGATTGAATGAAGTGATTCTCAGAAATTTCCAGTATGGCCAGGAGTGGCGGTGCATGCCTGTAATCCCAGCAGCTCAGGAGGCTGAGGCAGAAGGATGGCAAGTTCAAAGGCAGCCTCAGCAACAGTGAGGCCTTAAGCAACTCAGTGAGACCCTGTCTCTAAATAAAATACAAAATAGGACTGGGGATGTGGCTCAGTGGTCGAGTGCCCTGGGTTCAATCCCCCATACCAGAAAACAAAAATTTTTCCTGTGTGGCGTGCATGCATTATTTGGCATGAATATATTTGGGTGACTATTGGATAGCAAAATGAAACAAACAAAAACTCACCTGCATTTGCTGTTATTCAATTGCAAAAAAAAGAAAATAGTTTGATTTTTTTCAATGAATGAAAAAATGGGGGTCATATCAATTTCTGGGGACTTATTCTACTATTCAATTTAAAAACAATATTCAAAGGCTGTGGTTGTGGCTCAGTGTTAGAGCGCTTGCCTAGCATGCGTGAGGCACTGGGTTCGATCCTCAGCACCACGTAAAAATAAATAAAGGTATTGTGTCCATCTAAAACTTTAAATATTTTAAAAAACAAAAGGACAATATTCAAACCCCTATGCAGTAAGAAGTGTTTTAAGTAATATATTTTGAACTTGCAGTGAAAGAAAGGCTGCCTAATTACATGATGAGCCCTCCCCCCAATCTTTTCAAGACCATTGTTCTGACTTAATTAACATGAACTAAAATAGTCTGAAAACAACAGGGCACATTCCCATTAGGATAAATTACTCAGACCTAGTCAAGGCAGCAAAGAATTCCCTGGAGTAAAATCTGTCACTGCTTTTCCACCTGCATATATCTATTGCTCAAAGGACCCTGCTATTGCTGGGAGCCTCCCTCTGGAAGGCACATCTGTTCAATATTGAATTTGCACCACTCTGAGACAGTGGGTTATGGCTACAGGGAGAAGCAAACCCCTAAACCCCTAGGTGGTCAACAAAACCACGACCAGGGCTGGGACACATCCTTAGTAGCTCAGGTTGCTTGCAGAGCCTTTACTTTGTGTGAATATTTTATGATGGTGGAATGTGATGATCATTATTTGTGAAGACATGAATTGGTATGAATATACTTTGTATACAACCAGAGATATGAAAAATTGTGCTTATGTGTAATAAGAATTGTAATGCATTCCACTGTGATATAGAAGTTAAAAAGTGTTTTGTTGTTTGCCTTGGTGTAGGGAAAGATGTGATAGTTAATAGGAAATGCTATTTCCTTAGCAGGATTTCATAAACTGACCATAGTGGTTAAGAAGTTGGTCTTGCCAGGTGTGGTAGTGCACACCTATAATCCCAGTGGCTTGGGAGGCAGAGACAGGAGGATCCCAAGTTCAAAGTCAGCCTCAGCAACAGTGAGGCCATAAGCAATTCAGTGAGACCCTGTCTTGAAGTAAAATATAAAATAGGGGCTTGGGGATGTGGTGGTCGGTGGTCGAATGCCCCTGAGTTCAATCAAAAGAGGTTAATCTTTAGAGTCAATCCTACTCCAAAGTGGGAGTGATCTCCCACTACTTCCTTCATCTCAGCTTCAATTGCTATACAGTGACACACTCAGTGAGTGGTACCATCATGTAGGGTTGATGCTCAACAAACAAGTCTATTACTACCCACACGAGGTGAGACCATCTCTCTGCACATTAGAAAAGCTGAGTCCCACCCCCAACATCAGCCTTGGGATACCTGGTACCTTTATCTTTTTTTCAGCAGGCCTCTCTTATTTATTTATTTTTGCACTCTGTGTTACCCTGATCCTGGAAAGACAGAAAGACATGGGAAAAAGTAGTCCACTTTCTTTATCAGGAATGAAATCAGAATTAAAGCCAGAGCAACATAAATGTTTATTTTTTTAGGCTTTCTTCATTTGGCTATGATTTTTCTTCTGCAACTGGTAATGGCTGTGCCCTCTAATTCTGTTTGGTGCTAAACATACATTTATCGTGTGGTGGGGGAGGGGTAGGAACAAAAGGTTTAAAATGAATCCAAATAAATATCAAAGACTAATTCACATCTGAAAAAGTTCTGGCTTGGGTGAATATTAGGAAAATTTGTTCTGTGAAGAAATTCAACAGTTGACAGCCACAGACAGTACAATCAAGGACCCACAGCAAATAGCAGAGAGAAGATCTTCTTTTCTTTGATTATGAAACCTAGGACTTGGTCTGTCATCCCTGAGCTTCAGGGACTTGGATGGACGCTCTGGGGGCTTCTGTTGGATCTTCAGGCCCTCAGGCACTGTCACCCTGCAGCTCTCACTATTTGTAGGTAAGCTGATCAGCATTCTAGTCTCGTGAACAATTGTGAAAGACCTTTCGGCAAAAGCCACAGTCAATATTCTGGTAAGTTCAGCAGATAGGCCAGTTCAATAGGATGACCAGTTGTTCCTATGACACACCTATAACAAAACCAGAAGGAGGGCATCCAAGTCCTTGGTTTTCACACTGCTCCATTCTCACACTGCTTCACTTGGATGGCTAGAGGTTTCCATGAAACTGCATGTGGCAATAAAGAGCATCTGAATCTGGGAAGGTTCTCCCACAAATGAGGCAGGAGCCACCGTCATCTTCCTTGTGAGAGCGCCGGACATGACTGTCATGGGCAGCATGGGAAGCGAAGGATTTCCCACAGTACTTGCACTTGAAGGGCTTCTCCCCAGAATGCTGCCTAATGTGTGTGCGGAGTATGCTGGAGGCAGTGAACTTCTGCAGAGAACAGAAAGCAGAAGGAAAAAAGCCAATTTCTGTGGGCTGGTCAACTTGTTAAGAAAGGCATAAATAAATCTACCCCCAGGAACCCCCCAACCCCCACCCCTTGTAAACCAGTGCTCCCCCGCTGAGCTACAACCCCCAGCCCTTCTTAAATTTCATTTTGAGACAAGATCTGCAAAATTGTCCAGGCTGATCCCGAACTTGTGATCCTCATGCCTCACTCAGCCTCCCAAGAAGCTGGGATTACAGATAGGCAATATAGTACCCAGCTCCTTGTTGCTAATATGGATGTCATTCCATTACCTCTCCAATGAACAAATATCTTAGATTCAAGGTGGCAGCAGAAGCCTTATCAAAAAGAACTAGACTGCTTTGTCATTCTGGCTAGTTTTGAGTAGCCCTGGCTATGATCACTGGGAACTCCAGTTAAAAATGCAGATTGCAGGCTGGGGTGTAGGTCAGTAGTTGAGTGATTCCTAGTATGCACAAAGGCCTGGGTTCAAACCCAAGCACCACAAAAAGATTTAAAAAAAAAAAATCCCCCCCAAAACTCAAAAGCAAAATTACCAAAAAAACCTCCCCAAACCCAATAAAACATTATCAATTCTACCCTAGAGAGCGTGACACCCAAAAAAACATGACACAAGACCCAGGAGCCAGCATTTAAATAAGACATCCTTCAAGACAAACTGCATTACCAAAGGACAGGTTAGTATAGGCTAATGTCTTTGCATAAGTCAGTGCCTTATTAGTTTTCCTTTTTTAATTTAAACTTTGAGATAACTATAGATTTATAGTCAATAGTAAATAAAAACATAGACCCTTTACCCAGTTTTCCTCAATGGTTATGTCTTACACCAAAACTATATTATAACATCACAATCAGGATGTTGACATTGACAGAGTCAAAACATTTTCTTCCCCAGGATACCCTCCCCCCACCATAGTGTTCTTTTGTGAGCACACCAAATTCCCTTCCATTCCCACTTTCTTTTTAAACTATGACAACCACTCATCTACTCTCTATTTCTATAACTTTGTCATTTCAAGAATGTTCTATCCATGGAATCGTATCATCGGTAACCTTCTAGGATTTGCTGAGGTTTACTGAGGTTGCTGTGCTCAAACAGTTCCTTCCTCTTTTATTGCTGAGCAGTATTCAGCACAAGTGTGATGCACCCGTCTGTTTCATGACACTGATAGAAGCGTAGTCTACCAGAGCTCTCCAACAGGACTTTGCAATGGCGGCCATGCTCTTTCAGTACCTGTGCTATCCAACATGGCTGTTGCTAGCCATGTATGGCCACTGAGTTTAAAATGTGCCAAGTGCAACCTAAGAACAGAATTTTCAATTTATTTCGTTTTTATGAATTCAAATAGCCACATACGGCGATGGGTACACATTGGACAGTATAGATGCTTATTATCAAAACAGAAGGAGGTTATTTTGTTATATTTTTCCTAAAGCATGAACAAATTATCTCTATTCCAGCAATCTCTCACTTCTAATCCCTCTCCATTTTTGTCTTCTTTTTCTCCCCATCCCTGTTTTTATAACTCTATATTCTGTGTAACATAGATTAGAAGTCGCCCACCATGTCTCTCTAGAAAGCTACATCAGCAGCATTCCCCCAATTAAGTCTTCATACATTTAAGTAGTAATAATAGTAGATAACATTTCAATAGTGGTTACCATATGTCAAGCACTATTAAGTGAGTTTTACACATTTAACCTAAAAACTCTGTGAAGACTATTTTCTCCCATTTTACCAATGAGGAAACTAAACCATGGAGAAGTTAATGAATTTTCACAAGGTTACACAAGGTTACAACCAAGTCCAAGTCCATCATGCTATGCTCTTTGAACCTTGGCCAAGTCCATGCTCTTAAATTCTTTTTTTTTTGCGGGGGGTGGGTATGGGGATTGAACTCAGGGGTACTGACCACTGGGCCACATCCCCAGCCCTATTTTGTATTGTATTTAGAGACAGGGTCTCACTGAGTTGTTTGGCACCTCGCTTTTGCTGAGGCTGGCTTTGAACTTGTGATCCTCCTGCCCTGGCCTCCCGAGCCGCTGGGATCACAGGCGTGCGCCACTACACCCAGTCATGCTCTTAAACTCTGTCTCTGTGATCATCAGATCTCTATAATTATAATTTAGGGTATAGTTTATTACACATGCTCCAAATGCCAGCTTGGTAATAGGAGGTCATGTCTGACCATCTTTAGCCTCTTTAGACCATCTGGAACATATTTGTGGGATGCAAATGGGGATTGGGCTGGTTAATTGGACTAATATTTACCAAAAACACATTATAAACTAGGCTTTACACTCCCATTCTTACCCATGGATTACCATGCAGGATGCTAGATATACCACTCTGAAGGAGGTTCCGCTTACCTTTGTACAATACACACACTGGTAGGGTCTGTCTCCAGAGTGAACTCGCATGTGCTTGTTCAAGCTGGAGGACTGAGAGAAACATTTCCCACATGTAGAACACTAGGTGAGAAAGAAAAACAGAGTTGAAGCCCTGTCTTCCTCTAACAAGTCTATCCTGACATTTTGTCCACTGGTGGCTGAAAGAACTCTTATGTTTATTGTGTGTGTGTGTGTCTATAAGCAGTGGATCGATTGTACTCCCTAAGCTAAGGGTTCACTGAAGAGGTAGAAAGACATCTGGGGTAAGCTGAAGAGTCAGGCAGCGCGGGCTTTGGTCTAGATTCTGCCCAGTTCTATTAACACTAATGCTATGACTTTAGGTATTTCATCCAGCACCTTTGGGTGTCAGAAGCTTCACATGAGTCAGGTATGATGATGCATGCCTATAATCCTAAGCAATTCAGGAGGCTGAGACGGGAGGACTGCAAGTATCAGGCCAGCCTCAGCAATTTAGTGAGACATTAAGCAACTTCAGTGAGACTGTCCCAAACTAAAAAATAAAGAAAAAGGGCTGGGGATGCAGCTCTGTGGTAAATTGCCCCTTGGTTAAATCCCCAGTACCAAAAAAAGAAGTAGCTGTGTGACCAAGTCAGTAAACTTTGAATCTTTGTTTTCTGTTCTTCCTCATGGGCAAAATATCTATCTGCCTTCCTCACAGGGCCATGAGTGAACCCGCAAGCACTGTGTGATTAATTCAAGTATTTATGCAGTACTTATTATGTGCCTAACACTCTGCTAGAAGTAACAGGCTAAAAATCTGGTAGGGGTATCGGTGAATATATAAACTGCAATGGCAATGCAGGGAGACAGGTGATCTGAGGCATGTAATACCTACAAAAAAGGCTAGTTTTGGGGGGTCCAAAGTGCATACTCACTTCAGTTACACACTGTGAAAGAAATTACTAAAGGCACAGCCACCAAAAAGGTTGCCAGGGGGTTGGGGATGTACTGTACAAGGTCCTGGGTTCCATCCCCAGCACCACAAAGAAATATGAAAAATGGAAAGACAAAAACAACAAATGTTTGAGTAGATATGCTTACTCTGATTCTAACATTACACAATGTCAACACACACACACACACATCACATAATTCTCTCATACAAATGGACAACTTTTATGTATCAATTTAACAGATCAATGAATAAAAACAAAATTCTATATCTAGCCAATATTTTAATTTAATATGAAAATAAAATATCCTTAGCCATAGAAAAAAATTTCAACATGTAAACGGGGAATGGCAGCGCACACCTGTAATCCTAGCTGTTCAGGGGGCCGAGGCAGGAGGATTGCAAGTTCAAAACTAGCCTCAGCAACTTAGTGAGGCCCTAAGCAATTCCCTGAGACCCTGTTTCTAAATAAAATATTAAAAAGGGATGGGGATATGGCTTAATGGTTAAGCATTCCCCTGAGCTACTCCTCAGCCCCAGCTTGGCTAATTTCACCATGTATTCCTTTTTTTTTTTTAAACGATTTTTTAAAAAATATCTTTATTTTGTTTATTTTTACGTGGTGCTGAGGATCGAACCCAGGGCCTCACATGTGCTAGGCGAGTGCTCTACCGCTGAGCCACAATCCCAGCCCCTCACCAGGTATTCTTATAAGCAATTATTTGGTGGGGACTATGGTGCAACCCAAAATCCCAGGGATAACAGGAAGATCCCAAATTCAAGGCCATCTGGTTAACTTAGTGGGGCTGTGTAAGGGCTAGAGATACAGCTCAGTGGTAAAGCACTCCTGGGTACAATCCCAATTATCAACCCCCCCCCCCCAAAAAAAAACCTGATAAATCACAGGCAAATAGAAATAATATATTTTGGGGCTGGGGATGTGGCTCAAGCGATAGCACACTCGCCTGGCATGTGCGCAGCCCGGGTTCGATTCTCAGCACCACGTACAAACAAAGATGTTGTGTCCGCTGAAAACTAAAAAATAAATATTAAAAAATTATCTCTCTAAAAAAAATAAAATAAAGAGCAGAAAAGACTCCACTCACCCCAAGGAAAAGGAAACCTGAAAGGTAGAATTCATAGAAGGGGGGAGGTCTTCTCCCCTTTATAAAAAAAAAAAAAAGAAAGAAATAATATATTTTTAAAATTTAAACTTTATTAATAATGAAGATGCAAACTAAAGCCCTTTCCCATCTATCAAAAAAGGATAGTTTTATTGGCAGGAGCAGTTGCTGCTTACTGCATAAGCCCAGGTGGCTGGACCATAAATGGATACCTTCTCTGGGAAGCAATCTGGCACCCAACCTAAGGTGTATATCTGTCTACCTCCTTCAGAGAGCTCCCTGCCAGGCAGTGCCCTTCCAATCAGCCCCCAGGAGGCCCTCCACTGGTGTCCAGGAGTGTGGGGAGTGTGAAAGCAGAGTGCAGTGACAGGGCCTGCAGCTCATTCACCCCACCCCACCCCACTCACCTTGTGAGGCCGGTGCTTCTCATGAACGTGAAGGATGTGGATTCGCAGCCGGTCCCGCTTCTCAAAAGATCGATTGCAGAAGGAACAGGGAAATTTCCTATCACCCTTGTCCACACAGGGGGTATACTTGAGGTGCTTATCTCTGTAGTATTTGTAGGTAAACACTTTCCCACATCTTTCGCATCTGTAACCTTCTTCAGATTCTGTCAAACACAAGGATAAGTGCCAGTGGGTTTGTTGGCTACCTTGCCCTTCCTACTCCTCCAAAGGATTTTAAAACTGTAAACAGATGTTTTCATCCTTACTCTATGTGTGAATATTCAAGATCTGGAGTCTCCCCACAAAGTTTAAACAAATTCAAAAATAATAGTGTAATAAACTCTCTTACCAGGCACAGTGGTGCCTACCTATAATCCCACTGGCTCAGGAGGCTGAGGTAGGAGGATCATCAGTTCAAATCCAGCCTCAGCAACTTATCAAGGCCCTGAGCAACTTAGTGAGAACTTGTCTCTAAATAAAAAATAAAAAGGGCTGAGGATGTGGCTCAGTGATCGAGAATCCCTGAGTTCAATCCCTGGTACCAAAAAAAAAAAAGTATAATAAACTCTCAACCAATTTGGCAATGACCAACTTATAGCCAATTTTAGTTTTGTTTGTGTCATTTCTCTTCATAATGATTAGAGTTCTAATACATCATTTGGTTCATAAATAACTCAAACTGTTATTTTTAGAAGGTAAAGACTTTTTAAAAAGAAATCATAGTTGTGGTGGTGTATGCCTGTAATTCTAATGACTCAGGAGGTTGAGGTAGTAGGATCACAAGTTTAAGGCTAGCCTCAGCAATTTAGAGAGGCCCTAACTAACTTAGCGAGACTTTGTCTCAAAATAAAAAGGGCTGGGGATGTGGCTCAAGCGGTAGCGCACTCGCCCGGCATGCGTGCGGCCCGGGTTCTATCCTCAGCACCACATACAAACAAAGATGTTGTGTCTGCCGATAACTAAAAAATAAATATTAAAAAAAATTCTCTCTCTAAAAAAAAAAAAAAGAAATACACATATGTTATTTACAGTTCGACTAACTTAGGATTCAAAGTCTACATAGTCTATAAAACAGCATGGTTGAATGTTTCTTAAATGTCTTCATCTGCAGATCTCTTGCTCTTTGCTTCCCTGAAACATTTTAATTGAAGAAATCCTCCCTCCAGCCTAATTTAAGAGTGGTTCAGTTCTGTACTCCTTCTTGCCTGGCCTTGTCACAGGTAATATATGGAGGAATGTGTAGTGCGTAAGGCATTCTGAACAGCCATTACCCACCACTGGCTTTCCCAGGCTGTTCCCTCTTTAGTTTATAACTCATTTGCCTGAACTTTCCAGGGAGACTCCAGATCTAGAATATTCACACAGAGTAGGGTGAAAACTACTTAATACAGAGTGACTGTGATGTCTGATTGAATTCTAACCATGTGATACCAAGTTACCATGTGGCAGGCAAATCTGAGAAAGGTAAATCTGTTTTTGTTAGTGGAGGAGAGGCAGGTTAGGGAGAAGAGAGAGTAAAGGAAGTCTGAGGTCCTGGGGTTCTATGTGTTGGGGGCAGGGGACAGAACAGGGGCCACTTACAAAAATACCCCTGCTGAGGACACTCTGGAATCCAGAGGATAAAGTGGCTTTGACTATGAAATGCACCATGGAGACCTCATTGTCTGCTCCCAAGGAGGGAGAACAGCCTACAGTGAGACTATGCAAGAATCTGCAGATAGAAATCATTTAACATCAGGACAGCAGGGAAGCTGTCCACCAGGGACTTTGTTAATTGGCAACTACGTCCCAGGGTCCCAGGCATCGTCAACAACAGGTGACTAAGGAAATAAACCATTCATTAAGTAAATAACCAGGAAGGCAACAGCCAACCCAGGAAGAACCATCATCCTGCCTGTCACTTTCATGGAGGAGCTTAATATTCTCAGAATCCCCCTGCTGAAGGGGATAGCTCAGCTCTGGGCTAGAATTTTCATTGCTCAGAAATACCTGCCTTTCCTGGAGTAAAAGAGAGGTTCTTCAAACTAGGTCTGGTCAGTGATTCTACAAATCAAAACATTTTACAAAGAACACCAAAATTTAAAAAAAAAAAGGGGGGGGTCTAATACTGATTTCTCATAAGAATAACTAGTTAGGAAGAAATAAAACAGTGATCCTTACTGAGCCTCAGTTAACTCCATTTCCTGATCAGTTCTTTGGAACTGTACCTTAACCTGATTTTATTGTGTTTCTTTCCTTTTTCTTCTTTCTAATGCAATCAACCATTCCATTTAAGCCAAGGGGTTTCCCAACACTGATATTGATACTTTCTGCCCAAACAGTTTATATTGTTTAGTAATGATTAAGAGTTGTCTTCAAGATGGTAGATTTCATGTTAAGTGTTCTTACCATAACAAAAAATATTTTTTTCATGTCCCACACCTCCACCAACACACACACACACTCAAATAACTTACCCACATAGGGTCCTGACCCTTCCCTCCCCACTCAAGATCTTATTCTCACTCAAGACAAGTCCTCACCAAAAAGCCTTTGAGACAGACACACACACACTTCTTTTGACAGAGTACCACAGAGGAATCTTTGGGGGTTTTTTGTGCTAGGGATTGAACTCAGGGGACACTTTACCACTGAGCTACATCCCAGCCCATTTTCTTTTATTTTCAGACAGGGTTCCACTAAATTGCAAGGCTGGCCTCAAACTTGGGATCCTCCTGCCTCAGCCTCCCCAGTTGAGTCATTGGGATTACAGGTGTGCACCTGTAATCTTTTTCTTTCTTATGTCAAAATAAATTAATATTGGGCTGGGGTGGTAGCTCACAGGTAGATCACTTGCCTGGCATGGGAGAGGACCTGGGTTCAAAATCATATTAATGGAAAACATCTATAATGAATTCATCTACAAGTCTTCCCAACAAATTAAGTTGTTTAAAAGTTCCCTTCCAAACAATGTTTATATTACAGGTCATCTAATAATGCTGTAAACATACAGTTTGGTTCAGAACTGGAACATGGGTCACCCACTGTATGTTATTTTTTTCCTCCACCATAAGTCTTTACCCTGTTGCTTGTTATAACTGTGACCTCAGACAACTGCATACTGCTATGGTAACAATATATTATGGTTTACCTAATGACAATTCTACTGTTCAGCAATTAGGCTGTCTTCATTTCTCATTAATATGGATGATGCTGTAGTAAAAATCCTCAAGGACAAACCTTTTTTTTCCTTTTCGACAATTTATTGGTATTTTTTTTTTTTGGGGGGGGGGTACCAGGGATTGAACCCAAGGGCACAATATCACTGAGCTACATCCCCAGCCCTTTTTATTTTGAGACAGGATTTTGCTAAGTTGCTTAGGTTCTCTCTAAGTTGTGGAGGCTGGCTTTGAACTTGCCAGCCTTAGCCCCCAAAGCTGCTGTGTTTACAGGTGTGTACCACCATACCCAGCTAATAGTTCAGTTTTAAAAAAATAATTTCTCAAAAGGATGATGATTATATTTTGTAAGTTAATTAGCATTCTTCTCTTTTCTTCTTTTCCCCCCACGGCACTAGGGATTGAACCCAGGGCCTCACACATGGTAGGCAAGCATTCAACCTCTGAGCTACATTACATCCCCAACCTATTTTAAAAATTTACATTTTTTGTTTTGACACAGGGTCTTGCTAACTTTCAATCCTTCTGCCTCAGCCTCCTGAGTATCTGTGATTACAGGCCAGTGCCAAGGCATCCAGCAAATCACATGTTCTTTAGTCTGTGATTTAGTACATTTATTATACCATATGATATTATATTATTATATTATGATACTATATTATTACACATAATAATCTAATTAGTCTTGTGCCACATAGTAGATTAGTAGTTCCCAAACATTTGTATGTGTAAGGAAAAACACAAAATCAATTAAAAATGCAAATTCCAGGCCTAGGATGTAGGCCAATAATAGAGCACTTGGTTCATGTGAGAATCTGGGTTCTTATCCCCAGCCTAGGATGGGGGTGGGAAATGGATTTCAGAGGCTCACTCCCAGTGTTGGTGGTCCCCAACTTCTTGCTACTCTAATGTGATTCAAGGACCATCATCATCAGCAGCAGCATCCCCATAGAAATACAGAGTTTTGGGCTAGGGATACAGGGTAGAGTGCTTACCAGCCATGTGCCAGGCCCGGGGTTCCCAATCCCCAGCACTACAAAACACACACGCACACACACAAACACGTATGTGCAGTGGGCTCCAACCCTGAATGAGAACTGACAAATTTACAAGATCCCCAGGTGGTTCAAGTTTGAGAACTAAAGCCTAGCTCAATGTTTCTCCAACTTGCCTGCGACACACGGTAAATACATTTCATACTTGACAACAACATGGATGTATCCCTTTGAAACAAAAACTTCACAAAGCAACGCTTATTTCTTAAGTGATTCCCATCAATATTCTCTTCTAATTTGTTCCTATTCTTTTTCCTTTAATGCTGGCCTTGATCACTAAATTGATTTCCTACCCCACTAAGGTACTGCATCCCACCATTTAAACAACACTGCTCTAAGCACTTTTTCTTTATCAGGATTGTTATCAGGGCAGAGATTAAACCCAACTCACCTAAGGCAAAAGTGGCATCCATTTACTTCACTTTTTTTTTATTCTCAGGAAGGGGAGAAGGGGTGGGGAAAAAAAAGATGTCCTGGGAATGAAAGTAGCTTGGGAAAGAAGAAACAATTTCTTCCAGCTGGGTGATGACCCCCTTAGAGACATCTGCAATTTAGCCTTATGCATCACACCTGGGATGGAGAAGCTCTGCAAAGAAGGTTTAGGAAAAGAGCCCAGTTCTTCCACCAGAAGGTCCAGATGGGTGCTCACCTTCAGAAGGATTAGATAGCGACTTGCCCTGCTCAGTGACCTGAAGGCTCACAGGAATATCCAGAAACTTCTCATAGCAGTCTCCATACCACACAAGGAGCTCTTGGTTCTGGTAGATCTCCTTGCAGCTCTCATAAAATATCTGCCCTTGACACTGTATGACAACCAGGTTCTGCTCCTTCGGAAATCGGGCACAGTTGACATAGGTCATCCAATTCCCTGTACCTTTTCCATCTATAAAGTGGCTCAAATTACCACCTTCAAAGACCTAAATGAAATAAGACATGAAATTTGTATTTGTACTTTTTTTCTTTTTCTGCATAATCTATAAAATAAATGTAGTAAAAATTAATAATCAGGCCTAGGGGCATAGCTCAGTGGTAGAACACTTCCTCATGTGTATGAGGCCCTATGTTCAATCTCCAGTGCTGCAAAGAATTGTGTTTATTACATGTATATAGTTTTCTAGGCAAACAAAAAAACATCAAAGGCTGGGCATAGCAATATGAGCCTGTAGTCCCAGCTAACTGGGAGGCTAAGGCAGAAGGATCACTGGAGTTCAAGGCCAGCCTGAGTATCATAACAAGAACCTATCTCAATGGTATTAACAATAATCCAAATCTTACACTGGAGTCTACCAAATACACTTCTGTATATCAGGGTTGGGTCTTGTTTTTGTGGTTCTAGGGACAATATCCAGGACCTTACATGTGATAGCAAGCACTCTACTACTGAGCTACATTCACATCCCTTTTTATTTTGAGATAAATTCTCACTCAGTTGCCCAGGTTGGCCTCAAACCTGTGATTCTCCTACCTTGGCCTCCCAATTAACTGGGATTACAGGTGTGAACCACCATGCCTAGCTACTTCAGATTTCTGTATCATTAAAAGAAATTTATATAAATCTGTGTAAGCCTAAGTAAATTTATTAGCTTAAGGACATCTCCATAGGGGACATACTTTTAAAAGATCCATACTTTCATTCTTCTTTCTCTTTTTTCCCCCCAGTATTGGGGATCCAACCCAACTGAATCCCCAACACTCTTGTCTGTGCTAGGCAAGTACTCTACTACTGACTAATCTAACTCCTAATCCTATCACTTTTGTTTTTGTTTTGGATACTGACGATTGAACCCAAGGCACTTTACCACTGAGCTACATCCCCAGCCCTTTTTATTTATTCATTTTTAAAAATATTTTTTAGCTGTCAATGGACCTTTATTTTATTTACTTACATGTGGTGCTGGGAATCAAACTAAGTGCCTCACACATGCTAGGCAAGTACTCTACCACTGAGCCACCACCCCAGATCCCCGGCCCTTTTTATTTTTTGAGATACAGTCTCAAAATCAGTTGTCAAGGCTGGTCTTGAACTTTTGATTGTCCTGCCTCAGCCTCCCAGAGTCACTGGGATCCTATGCATATGCCACCACACCCAGTCCTATGGCTTTGTTGATTCCCAAATTTTGTAAGCCTATGTTAATTTCGTGAAGAGGGAAGGTAAACATTTAACCCCACCACTTCAAAACAGATTGATTTCTATCTAGTTTTCAACAATATGGATGGAGCCGTAATTGAATTCTTTTTCCACTGCTAGCACAGCAAGTTCACTTTTTTTTTTTTTTGTGGAACATGGACACAATACCTTTGTTTTACTAATTTACTTATTTTATGTGGTGCTGAGGATGGAACCCAGTGCCTCACATGTGCAAGGCAAGCACTACTCTACCACTGAGCCCGAGCCCCACCCCCAGCCCCATGAAAGTGTTTTGAACATTTTAAGATACTTAGTAGTTCTTATAAATGGTTTTCTCCTGCATATTAACAAAGTGCAGTGTCACCAGCACGCCCCATATACTGTCACTAGCTTGAAGAGTATCAATTCATAAACCCTCTGCTAATTTTATAGGTAAACAATATCAAAGTCTAAAATCCACTTTTATTGCCTTCAGCATAATTTAAGCACCCTACAATATTTAAAGCATTTGGTATTTCTACAAATATAACAGAACATATTAATTCTTTAAATAAAAATTTACATGTATATTCAATGGCTAATCTTCACAGATTAAAATGATCTGGGACATCAAACAATTCATGCAGAGATGCCTCTGATGAAGTGAGCAGCTGCTGTCCCTTCTCCCTATGACTATTGCAGAGGCAAAGGACAAGGTTTCTCCCTCCAAGTCTCTCTCCCCACTTAAAGCAGACACACCAGAAGATATTTACCTCCCACATCAGAGAATTGTCTCTGTGGGTCTTGAGTTCACTGGCATTGACCACTTTACCTTCAAAGGGCCCAAACCTGATTCCTTTGGCAATAAAGCTACTGCAGAACACACCAAAATGTGGAATTTCACCAAACATCATCTGCATGATGCAGAGACCTAGGAGAAACCCAAGGCAGGAAAAAAATGAATAAGGAAAGTGATCCATATTAGTTGAGAGAAAGAAATCCAAGCAAGGACTGCTTCCCACCTTCTGGAAGCTGAAGGGAGTCTTTATCCAGAACTTGAGGAATATGATCAGACCCTAGGAAAAAGGGAGGGTTAAAAATTTTTTTCAATTAAAAATATATTGAAAATGCTTTTATAATTTCCCTCCTTACTCTTTAGAGGAAATCATCACTGAGTTTGATGTTTATCTATTCTTTATTATTTTTTCCTGCTTCTTTACCATGAGCTTTTCATACATAATCTCTCATCTGAGACCCAAAGCAATCCTCCATGGAAGTAATTAATTCCATTTTGCGAACTTGAGACTCAGAGATAATTCTTTTTTTGTGGTGCTGGGAATTGAACCCAGGACCTTGTGCATGCAAGGCAAGCACTCTACCAACTGAGCTATATCCCCAGCCTTGGAGACAATTCTCTCTCTCTCTCTTTTTTTTTTAATTCTTTTTCTTTTCTTTCTTTCTTTTTTTTTTTTTTTTTTTTTTGGATTGCTGTATGAACCTTTTATTTCACCATTTTTATTTATATGCAGTGCTGAGAATCGAACCCATGCCTCACACTAGCTAGGTAAGTGCTCTACCACTGAGCCGCAACCCCAGCCCGGAGATAATTCTTAATTAAGGTCAAGGTAGATCGCTAGACTGGCACCAAGTATGCAGAACTTGAGGCTGCAGTATAGAAACTTGCACGCCCCCAAGGCTTCTGCATGAACCATTTCTTTCCTGGTCCTCAGCTTTTACTAAAACCAATCTTAGGGATTATGCAGTTAAGTAGAGCCTAACACCCCCCACTCCGCTGACTCTCAACCTATTGGCTCCCACCCTGTTCCCATACAGTCCAACTCCTGATGGTGTGAACTCCCTTTACCAGAACTGTCTGCGGGGACGAGTAAGCCGGAAATCGCATAGTGGAAGCGGGCTGGCTGTTCCAGGCTGGGAGTAACCCCATAAAGAACGAAGTGCAGGTCCTCCTTCGTGAAGTGGAAACAAGGAGGAGGTGATTTCCCTTCTGGGTCTAGCTGTTTGGGACCATCCTCAAATCTCTTGCTGGGGGACCGAGATGCTAACTGGGAGGTCTTTTGCCCCTCCGATGACAAGGAGGCCTCCTTAGGAAGCGGCGGAATTGAAGTATCAGGTCCACAACCCTGGCCACTGTCGCTGCGGCCACCAACGGGGACCAAATCTTCGTTGCTGGCACTGGAGTACTCATGGCTACTCGGAAAGTGTGGCACCTCCCTGGGGAGGTGAGGAATTGGGTACCACAGTGACATCTTGCTGTACCAAGTCAGATCATAGAGTGGCTCCCTCTGTAGAGCCAGATCCGAGGTCAACAAGGGAGGTGCCATCGGGAAGGGGAAAGGAGTCAACCCCTGGGACGCAGACACCGCTGCCTCCAGACGCCCTAGCGGCTGGAAATCCTCCTCGGTGCTGGACAAGGCACTCCTGTAGTGCCCATAGGCAGAAAAAGGCGGGTAGTAGGCAGCCAGTTGTTGGGGGGTGCTCTGGAACCTCTCGAGTGGGTAGCACACCTTGTCTTGGAGCTCGGCTTCACCTGGTGCCCACAGAGCCATTGCGGGCAACGCTGTGCGAGTCCGCGGGAAAGCAAACGCGTCCCTGGCGGTGCTCCTGCCCGCCTGGTTTCTTCCACCCAAGTCTACCCCAGATCGCAGTTAAACTGGATAAACTTCCCAATTCGATCCCTCCAGACCTATCAAATAAAAACAAATACAAAAATCACCAAACGAAAATTGGCCGGGATCCCGCCCGACTCCAGGTTCTTGGATACTATCGTCTTCGCGTTTCCTCTCCAAACGCACCTGGACCAAGCACTGTTGGATTCCAACACCCCTCTCTGCATTCGACCCCCCAACCCGGTTCCGGCAAACTTGTTTAAATTTCTGTTCCCTTCTTCCCTGTTCAACAAAACTCTTAAGAGGACCAGTCTGAACCACCGGACCTTTCCACCAGCGGAGCGGGTACCGGGAGCCTCGCGCAAAACCGTGCTAGGGCTTCAGGACAGGCGGTCACTCCAGGCACGCTCGGGTCCCTAGCAGGGAAAGAAGAGCCAAAGGTCCGGAGTCGAACCGTGTAGACAAGAGTTCCAAGAAAGTCCGAGGAATATGTGCCGGGCTGCAAGCCCCGCGGTATAACCCGAAGCACTTGGTGTCCCGGCTGCAAGCAGGGGAGCTGAGCACCAGCTTCGGCTTCCCGGGGAGTTCGCAGCCAGGCCTCTTGTTTTTCACGCCGGCGGAGTCCCTCCACATCTCCCAGTTCCCTCGGAAACTCCAGTCATCCCAACCTAGGGTTTAAGGGGAACCAGGTCGCCTCTCGGGACCCAGCGAGGTCCAGGTCCAGACCAGGGAGGCAAAGAAGCCCGTCCCCGCGCTGCCTCCAGGGTCCCCGCCGGGAAAAGAACTGTGTTTTAATGGAAGGGCAGCAAGTTCACCAAGGCTGAGGAATCTGAAGCCCCTTCGGGGCTGGCGGGTCTTCAGGACAAGATCAATGAGCCCAATAAAGAAACCAACCAGGGTCGTGACTCAGAAATTAAAGAACACCGGGTCAGGAGAAGAGGTCAGCCGACACACGCATCTCCCGGTCTCCTCCCCAGCCTCCTCCCGGCCACGTCCGACCCCAAGGATCCGGAACTTGGGGGTCGAAAGACATTAGGAGAAAAAGCCCCCGCGAGAACAAAAAAGACCATCCAAACCAACTGCGCTAGCGAGCAGCCTGGAACACTGGGTCACCTACCCAGGGTCACCTACCTCTGGGAATCCAACTGTCCAGGACCCAGGAGTTGGGCGTGCGCTAGGGACTAGTAGACTTCCGGCAAGCCTCTAGGGACCAGCGGGTTTAAAAAGAAGGGTGGGCGGGCGGGGCCGCCGGCACCTAGAGGGCGAGGGAAGGGATCCGGCCCACGCATGTTCCCAGGTCCACCTTCTCCCCGCCCACCGCAGTCATTGGCCGGAACTCGAATCGCCCCAGGGTCCCCAGAGGTCGTCCACTTAACTCATCAGTCCTCCAAACCCTCCCCGGATTCTAGTGGAGAGCGCTTGCTACCCGCTTTCTGAGGCTGGCACTATTGCCGCTCCAGGCTTGCGGCTTCTGTGAGCCCAAAGCTGGGCAAGGGTCGTTAGTAATCACCTCTGCGCTCACACCCTCCCTGAACAGGCGTCCCCAAAGCGGGGACCCCCATCCTAGATTTGCGCTCCTGTCTCTCGGCTTCGAGTTCCTAAGAGATGAACCTGATCCAGGGTGGCGTCAAACCTGCCAGGTGATCAGGTGGACATTGGTCACCGACACCTAGTAAGGAGATGGTCGTTTGGGGCTTTTACTCCTTAAGTGACTTTCAACCACAAAGGGCCACCCCCATCCCCCACCCCGTATCGTCTCCTGTGACCCTTCTAATACTTGCGACCTTGGAAGCACTGGGCTCTGAAAACCAAAGTCCAAACCGGTACCGGTGCTCAACGACCATATTTTTATTCCGCATGCCGGCCTTTGAAGAAGAAAAGGGAGAGCTTAATTCTATTCACATTCACAGATGGAAACATCTAGGGTGGGGGAAACCGTTGTAAAGGTGGGTGACCTTGGCCGGTTCCTAGCCACCCCAGTCGTCCGCCGCCGTTTCCCCTTCGCTAAAAGGAACTAGCGACTTGCCTCTGGGCGGGAAGACCCTCACCCTGGGCCCGGCTGTGGTTTGGTTGCTAAATAATGTTGGGGTCGGCAAAGGACAAAGCACCCAGTCGGCTAAGTGATGCCAGAAAGTTCCCGAAGCTGGCGGGGGAGGGCGAAGGCCGAGCGTGTCCCTGGGTTCTAGCCCTGACCCTCCTCTGCAAGCTGGCGGAGCCCCCTTCTAGGTCCGGGGAACATGACCCTGCAGCCTCCCCCTTGGCCCGGCGGTGGGGAACGAGAAGGCTTGACATCTGAGGCCTCGAGGACAGGGACCGCTGCGTCTCCTCCCGCGCGGGGGCCGCCAGCTACGGGCCAAACCGGATCCCTTCCTACGCACGCTCTAGACACGGTGGCGAGGGCCCGCGCCGCCTGTGTTCACACCCCTTTCCTAGTCATAAAGATGATCCTAAATGAGAGGTGGCTCGATATTTTCAAAGCCGAGATGGGAATAACATGGACCCCAGGGCTTCTTGGTCTCCTTGTTTTGAGATTTAGATCTTAGCTAATAAATCGAAGAAGAGGAGTACCCATGGAAACTTGTTCAGAGCTCCAAGCACCTCTGTGGGAGGATCTTTTACTTGGAAAAGCAGAATAAGTTCTTAGTCCCTTCCTTTCTGGCAGCATGCCCACCCCTGAACTTCAGACCCACTTTCTTTCTTTTTTTTTAAATTATTATTATTTTTATTTATATATTGCAACAGAATGCATTACAATTCTTATTACATATATAGACAGATTTTTTCATATCTCTGGTTGTATACATAGTATATTCACACGGATTTGTGTCTTTATACATGTACTTTTTTCTTTTTTAAAATATTTATTTTTTAGGTGTATTTGGACACAACACCTTTATTTTACTTACTTTTATGTGGTGCTGAGGATCGAACCCAGGGCCTCCCATGGGCTAGATGAGTGCTCTACCGCTGAGCTACAACCCCAGCCCCTAAACATGCATTTTGGATAATAATGATCATCACATTCCACCATCATTAATTACCCCATGCCCTCTCCCTTCCCCTCCAACCCCTCTGCCCTATCTAGAGTTCATCTATTCCTCCCATGCTCCCTCTCCCTATCCCACTATGAATCAGCCTCCCTATATCAAAGAAAACATTCGGCATTTGTTTTTTGGGGATTGGCTAACTTCACTTAGCATTATCTTTTCTAATCCCATCCATTTACCTGTAAATGCCATGATTTTATTCTATTTTACTGCTGAGTAATATTCCATTGTGAATATATGTCACTTTTTTTTTTTATCCATTCATCTACTGAAGGGCATCTAGGTTGGTTCCACACTTTAGTGATTGTGAATTGTGTTGCTATAAACATTGATGTGACTGTGTCCCTGTAGTATGTTGTTTTTAAGTCCTTTGGGTATAGACCAAGGAGAGGGACAGCTGGGTCAAATGGTGGTTCCATTCCCAATTTTCCAAGTAATATCCATACTGTTTTCCATATTGGCTGCACCAATTTGCAGTCCCACCATCAGTGTATGAGCTTCCGATTTTTCCCCACATCCTCGCCAACACTTATTGTTGTTTGTATGCATAATAGCTGCCATTCTGACTGGAGTGGGATGAAATCTTACAGTGGTTTTGATTTGCATTTCTTTAATTGCTAGTGATGATAAACACAGACCTACTTTCATTAACTGTAGCTTCTTCTTTCAGACCTTGAGTAGAATTTAAAGTCTTCGATAAAGACATACAGGTGATCCATGGATGTTAGCTCATCCTAAGGCTTTTTTTTTTTTTGGGGGGGTGCACTCAAAAGTTTTAGCTTTAAAAAGAAAAAGCAAGCATGTGTCGGGTATGTGTGTGTGTATGTGTGTTTTAGTGGGGATTGAACCCAGCCCAGGGGTTCAATCCTACCACTGTGCTACATCCCTAGCCTTTTAATTTTGAGACATGGTCTCACTGAATTGCTAAGGCTGTCCTTATGTTTAAGACCCTCCTGCCTCAGTCTTCAGAGTGGGATTACAGGTTGTTTGCCACAGTGCTTTGCTAAGAATTGTAGCTTTATTTTAACAGAAGCAACATATACCTTACCTTAGAGTTTTTTTCTGCATACAAGAGTTTAGGGTATTTTAAGTATATATATATTTTTTAAACTGTAAGACCTGCTTGTTTCAATAATTTAAAGAAACAAACAAAAGTGGAAATGCCTCTTTCCCTCATCCACCCCTAACATGGCCATCCCCACTTTGGGAGGTAATCCTAATTAACAATTTGGTTTATTTACTTTCTACTCTCATTTTAAAAAAATACTATAGTTTTTGTTTGCATTTACATGTGTAGGGTTTCTAAAAAACATAATGGAATTATGCTTTACACTTTTCTACAACTTTTCTTACCAAATATCTACCAGTCATCATTTCCAATATTAACTATTCCTTATAATGGCTGCATAGTATAGAATTTCATTTTATGAGTGTGCTCTCCTTTTTTTAAATCAATCTCCTCCTGAAAGGTGTCTATAATACTTGGAACAACTTCTGAGAACGCTGTTGTATATATTTGTGCTTCTGTGCTTTATAGAAGAAATACACATGAATGAATTTGCTTGATCAATGTTTATCAAACACTGTACATTTGAACAAATGCTTCAACCTACCTATTGCAATAATATGTACAAGTGTTCTGTTTTTTCCAGGTCCTCATCAAACTCTCAATATGGCCAATCCTTTAAAATTGCCCATATTTCAAATGAAAGTGGTATCTTATTCTAATTTGCCTTTTAACTATTTACTTTTTTCAAGACTGTGTTCAGGCTGGCCTCCAATTCCTGGGCTCAATCCATGTTCCAGCCTCAGCCTCCTGAGTGTCTGGGACTATAGACCCATGGCACCATCCCCAGCATAGCAAACATTATTTTCAGTGCTTAACTATTCATGGACCCGGCACCAACTCAGGTATAGGGAATAATGGTGAACAAAGAAGCCTCAGCCTCCATAACAATCTGATAAAGAAGATCGGGATGTGTGAATACTTGACCACAGTCAAAAAAAAAAAAAAAAAAATTAACTACCAGCAAAGAAAGAGAAAAGCAGAATAGTTGAGAGGCCAGAGGGTTTTCTTGAGCTATGCAATCAAATCAGGAAGTTCTGTAGTCATTAACTCACTGAAGATGAGAGCAGCTGGTTTCCAGGCCCCCTCACCCTGGGCGCCACGCCCTGAGGCCCAGGGGTACCTGGGCTGACCCACTGAACTGAAGGTAGAGGGGATGGCTTGGGAGGGTTGGGAGGATCAGCAGAGGCCAGGTCCCCAACAGCAGACACTTGGTCAGATGGAAGTGTCTTTACATCCTTACTTGCAGTCTTCATTGAAAGCGTTGACTCTCCAGGACTGCAGGTCCTGCATCCTGAATTCAACCAACTGTAGACTAAAAATAATTGAGCTGGGCGCGATGGCGCACACCAGTCATCCCAGAGGAGCAGGAGGCTGAGGCAGGAGCATGTGGCTCAGTGGTTGAGTGCTCTTGAGTTCAATCCCAGGTACTCCCCTTCAAAAAAAAAAAATTTGAAGAAAAATTACATCTGTACTGAATATATACAGATCTTTTTGGGGGTCATTTTTCCCCAAATAATATTATTTTACAATTATTTACACAAGATTTACATTTTATTAGGTATTATAAGTAACCTCAAGATGATTTAAAGTATGCAATAAGTCAGGGACAGGGTCACATGCCCGTATTCCCAGGATTCAGGAGGCTAAGGTAGGAGATCAAAAGTTGGAGGCTAGCCTCAGCAATTTAGCTAGGATCTAAGCAACTTATCCTGTCTCAAAAATTGAAAAGGACTGGGAGTATAGCTCAGTAGTAAAACACCACTGGGTTCAATTCTCAGTACTAAAATTTTTTTAATATACATATTTTATATACATATGTAAATATATATTTATGTTGTATATTGTATATAAGTATATATTATATTTATATTATATAAGTATACATTATATAAATACATATTTTATAATATATACAGGAAGATGTGTGTAGGTTGTATTCTAATCTTATACAATTATATACAAAGGATTTATGTATCCTTGGACTTTGGATGTAGGCAGCTGTGAGAGCAATTCCACAGATACTGAGGGATGACTTTAATGGAAAGTCACTATAGACATCAGCGTACTTCCCCCTAAAGGGCTCCAACGTGCATAGCTTTAAAGTTCAGCCTTTGTTTATAGGATTTTTCTTTTGTTCTGCTTTTGAGTGGTGGTCCCTGGGATTGAACCCAAGGGTGCTCTACCATTGAGCTACCTCTCAGCCCTTTACATTTTTTGTTTTGAGATGGGTCTCAGCTATGTGGTCCAGGCTGGCCTTAAACTTGCAATCCTCCTGTCTTAACTTCCTGAATACTTGGTTTCAGGCATGAGCTCGGCCTGCTGTTTAAAGTCTCCCTCCCTCCCTCCCTCCCTCCCTCTTT
>NW_026000093.1:20932782-20971008 GCF_001458135.2 Marmota marmota marmota
TATCTCCCTCCCTCCCTCCCTCCCTCCCTCCCTCCCTCCCTCCCTCCCTCCTTCCCTCCCTTCCTTCCTTCCTTCTTTCTTTCTTTTTGGTACCATGTTTTTGAACACAGAGCTCTTAACCACTGAATATATCCCTGGTCCCCATTTTTCTTTTTCTTTTTTTTTTTTTGAAATTTTGAGACACTGTCTCACTAAATTTCTTAGGGCCTTGCTAAGTTGCTGAAACCAGCCTCCAACTTGGAGATCCTCCTGCCTCAGCCTCCTGAGTTGCTAAGATTAGAGGCATGTATCACCACACCTACCTAGCAGTTTTTTCTTTTTTTTTTAAAGGTAAAATTTACCTGCTGGGCATGGTGGCCTACGCCTGTAATTCCAGTAACTTGGAAGGCTGAGGCTGGAGAATCACAAATCCCAGGCTAGCCTTAGTAATTTAGCAAGACCCTTTTTTAAGCTGGAAAAACAGCCGAGGGCTAGGGATGTAGCTCAGTGGTAGAGTACTCACCTAGCACGAGTGGGGCACTGGGTTTGATTCTCAGCACCATATAAAAATAAACAAATAAAATGGAGGCATGCTGTCCATCTAAAATGACAAAAAATAAAAATAAAAAAAAATTTTAAAAAGAAAAACTAAAAAACAGCTGAGCACAGTGGGCACATACAAGTAATCCCAGAGGCTTGGGAGGCTGAGGCAGGAGGATCGTGAGTTCAAAACCAGCCTCAGCAAAAGTGATGTACCAAGCAACTCAGTGAGAACCTGTCTCTAAATAAAATACAAAAAAGGACTGGGGGACTGAGGTTGTGGCTCAGCGGTAGAGTGCCTCCCACACGCGAGACCCTAGGTTCGATCCTCAGCACCACATAAAAAAAATAAATAAGTGAAATAAAGGTATTGTGTCCAACTACAACTAAAAAATAAAATATTAAAAAAAAAAGGACTGGGGATGTGGCTCAGTGGTTGAGTGCCCCTGAGTTCAATCTTCAGTATCCCCCCAACCCAAAAAAGAAATTAAAAAACATATCCTGGCACTGTGGCACAGGCCTGTAATCCCAGCAATTTGGGAGGCTGAGGCAGGAGGATCACAAGTTTACATCCAGCCTCAGCAACTTATCGAGGCCCTAGCCACTCCTGGGCTCAATCCTTGGTACCAAAACAAAAAATCATGGTATAGTCAAGGTTTGTGCATTTTATCACAGGTAAATTTTTATTTATTTATTTATTTATTTATTTATTTATTTATTTATTTATTTACTGGGGATTGAACCCTTGAATACTTTACAGTGAGCTACATTCCTAGCCCTTTTTTAAAAAAACTATTTTAAATTCTTTCTTTCTTTTTTCTTTTTTTTTTTTTTGGTACCGGGGAATTGAACCCAGGGGCACTTAACCACTGAACCACATCCCCAGCCCTTTTTATGTCTTATTTTGAGACAGAGTCTCACTAAGTTGCTTAATAGTTATCATTTATCATCTCCAACATTTATTATTTCTTTGTGATGAGAACTCTGCAAACCCTCTCCTCTGGCTATTTCCATTACATACAACATAATACTAGTGTAATAGTACAGGCTGCATTAGTCCTCCATTCTGGCTGTAACTTTGTACCCACTAACTAATCCCTCTTCATGTTCTTGTGAGTTTTATTTGTTTGTTTGTTTGGGCTCAGGGGATTGAACATAGGGCCTAAGCATGTGCTCTACCAGTGAGTTATACCCACAGCCTTCTTTCAAGTTTTAAGCGAACAATGAGAAGTTGGGTGTTACCTTCTCTCTTGGAACCTTCTCATTATCTGCCAGATACTGTCTAGCAAAAGTGAGACCGTGAGCTGGGCGCGGTGGCGCAAACCTATAATCCTAGCAACTCAGGAGACTGAGGCAGGAGGATTGTGAGTTCAAAGCTAGCCTCAGGAAAGTGAAGCACTAAGCAACTCAGTGAGAGCCTGTCTCTAAATTAAAAAAAAAAAATACAAAATAGGGCTGGGGATGTGCCTCAGTGGTTGAGTGCCCCTGAGTTCAATCCTTGGTACTAAAAAAAAAAAAAAAGTGAGACTGTTGCAGGAAACAGACCAGTGGAGAAGCAGCAAGCAGCACTTTGAGAGGAGGAGAACTCCAAACTTTATTTTATACTGCCGGGCAAGAGGAGAACAAACTCCAAATTCTGAGCCCTAATCCACAGTTCCTCACAACATGTATAGGCTATTTGACATCATCTTGGACTGGTCCTATCATTAGAGGATATTTTTTGTCTTTAAAAAAATTCCTAATCTACAGGACTGAAGGCCTCTTCTGGGGTCTCTAACATAAATTAGCATGCTTATGAAACAGATGGAAAGAAGTAGCTCTTCATCTGTTAAATCTCTAGCCTTGAAAGGCTGGCACAGGCGTGTTCACATTTTGAAAGGGAGTAGTCAGACCCCTGGAGATAGTATTTTACAATCTGAAAGGTAGGAATCTATGTGATTAGGTTTCCTAAAGAAAGGCTGATAAAAGGGGAGGGGAGTTAATCCTTTCCCCAGGCATGGGTTGCATGTCATAATGTTCTTATAATTTCATTTTATCATCAAGTCTGGTTTTTTTTTTTTTTAAAGAGAGAGAGAGAGAGAGAGAGAGAGAGAATTTTTCTTTTTTAATATTTATTTTNTTTTTTTTTTTTTTAAAGAGAGAGAGAGAGAGAGAGAGAGAGAGAATTTTTCTTTTTTAATATTTATTTTTTAGTTTTCGGCGGACACAACATCTTTGTTTGTATGTGGTGCTGAGGATCGAACCTGGGCCGCACGCATGCCAGGCAAGCGTGCTACCTCTTGAGCCATATCCCCAGCCCATCAAGTCTGGTTTTGCCATTACATTCCACCCCTATTTTGATACCCTTAAAAAAAAAAAAAAAAAAGAACTTTTCCCATAGCTTTATTTAAGTAAAATTAAAATACAATAAAATGCACATATTTGAAGTAGGCAATTTGATCAGTTTGTCATGTATGTAATGAATAAAATCAATATAAAAAGCATTTTCATTACTTTTTAAAAATTTGAACTCACGCAGACTGTGTTTCCTGCATGATTCATTACATTAGAAATCAATCACATTCAGAGTTATAAAACCCACCTATCAACTATTTAAAAATTAAATGGCACACATTTATAAATGTCTCGGAGGTCAAGAAAGACAGCATAAAAAAGTAAATGAAAAGTGCTTTGAACTAAGTGATAATAAAAGCTTAAAATATCAGGGTCTCTGGGATGAAACAGTACTCAGATAAACATTTATAACTTAAAGTGCTTGTATCAGGAAGAAGCTAGAATAACAAATTATTTTCAAACTATGTAATAGGGAGGGAAAAATAAGAGTAGGAGCAGAAATATATGAAATAGAGAAGAAATAATACAGCTAAAATTTGATAAAAAAATAAACAAGTTCTAATCAAGAAAAAGGCAAGAACACAAAAATTAATATCAATGGAAAGGGAACTATCAAAATAACCCTACAGATGCTAAAAATATGTTTAGGGAATATTACAATTGTATGCCCACCTCTGTGACAGCTTACATAACAGAGATCTGTGTGATGCTGAGAAGAAAGTGTTTGATATGCTTTTAAACCTTTATTATTATTATTATTATTATTATTATTATTATTATTATTATTGCATTAAAATTCTTAATACACATCATTATACAAAATACATGTATGAAGATGTGAATTTGTTGGGCTAGGGACGTGGCTCAAGCGGTAACGCGCTCACCTGGCATGTGCGGGGCGCTGGGTTCCATCCTCAGCACCACATAAAAATAATTAAAAAAAAATGAAGAAATGAAGATGTTGTGTCCACTGAAAACTGAAAAATAAATATTAAAAAATTCTCTCTCTCTCTCTCTCTCTCTCTCTCTCCTCTCTCTATCCTTAAAAAAATAAACTTTTATTATTATTATTATTATTTTTGCATTACAATTCTTAATACACATCATTATACAAAATCATGTATGAAGATGTGAATTTGTCAACATATCTCATATACAGAGACATGATAAATTGTGGTATAAAGGTGTATTAAGCTTTTAAACCTTTTTAAGAGGCATCACCTGTGTCCATGTCCTCCAAGTTAAGCCACTGGTAACACTGGAGGACCATATGGAATTTCATGGCCTCTGAATGGGAGACAAATCAAGACAGTATGTTAAGGATTCAGAGGCCAAACAGCAGTGCCAGCGGGGAGCCGGACAGTAAATAGACCAATACAGACAATAAGAGTAGTCCATTCATCCCAATTAGCAGTCAGTTCCCCAAGCTTGGCCATGCATAGTTTTCTGAGTGACAAAAGCAGGGCTGGCTGTTGTCCTTGAGGGGACTTTCCAGGTTGTTTATTTTGGATGGTTACCTTGCTCGGAGCAGTTGAATCAGGAATGAACTCCCAACTCCCAACAGTAAGAGGCTGGTTTTACCCTGATGAATCCAAGGGGCCACCCAGGCCACCTTTACTGCAGTCGAGGTGGATAAAATGACACTAAACAGACTCCTCCAAAGAAGCTCCTTTTGTTTTTACCCAAATAACATCTCCTGGCTTAAAGGGGTGTGCCTAATTTGGTTCGTTTTTTAGATCTTTTCATATACCTCTTATAATGAGAGGAGGGCTTCTATAAAGAATCTGATGAGAAGAACCCGTCTAATAGGGGTAGACCTAATTATTAACAAAGCAATTGGCAACACTTGATCCAGAGTAGGTGGGTTTCCTGATATAATTTGCTTAGTTGTAACTTCCAGGTGATCTTGAACCCCTTTGCCACGAATTGTGCCATCTTAGCCATGAACACCAGCATGTGTATGCCTGTACTTTGGTTTTAACTCTCCTGCCGTGTGTTTAAGACCAACTCAGTTAAAACTGACCTTGCTCCTATCTACTGTTAAGAATCAGCTGAGATTTCTCAGGGTATCATTCTTGGGAATTTGTGAAAGCCTCTTAGCTTCTCTTGTGCCATCTGCTAGGACAGGTCAAGGTCTTGCTGATCATGTGTGGTTTTTCTTGGAAGTATTAAAGACATTTCCCTTTCCAATCCGCTTCCCATTCTCTAAGGTCTTATTGTCCCCAGGTTGGGAGGTCATGTGCCTAGAGTTGTAAAGCCCTAGAGAAGTCCTTTCATTCCCTGAGTTTGAGCTGACTTCAGAGAGCAAGAGCCACCAAATATTGGCTATTTTCCTTGGCCCTTTTTATCTTTAGTCTCTAAGTTTGAGTTTTAAGTAGGAGTCTTAAAGTAGGAGTACTGGGTTTTAACTTTAGTGTCTATAATTTTACAGTTATTTTCCTCTTTCATTTAATTGGGTTCAATATTATACTGGAATTCAGCCTTATGTTTTGTCTAGCTATAGGTGATGACTCATTATCTCAAATTAACTCAGGTATTATTACAGAAGTTGTACTTCTATAAAACACTGATCGACAACAGTTATAAGGTTTACAAGGAAAATACAAAATGAAATTAACAAGAGTAAAAAATATTTAGTTTACATTACAGCTATGTACCAAGAAACCTAGATTTTGTAATCTCAAACCTTTACTTACCTTTATGTTATATTCCCTTTTTAAGGTCACAGTAATCCTTTGAGCAAACAAAAATCTATCTTTTTAACTTAACTCCAAATGAAGGAAATGTTTCTTGAAGAGAGGGTGTTTTGTCTGGTAAAGTAATATTCTTGTGCTAAAGTCCAGGATGAAAGAAGGAGGAGAAAACCAAAGGTATAAACAAAGTTATAGAACATTTAAGTAAGTTACACAAGTTTTGTGGAGGGTAAATCTCAAAAAGTTTGTGTGACATTAAGTTGGCTATAATCAGCACAATCAGTTGAAGTTATTTAAGTGTTTTTTTAAGGTTAAATATTAATGTACTGATATAAATCAGAATTTAATTTTCTATGTGTTGAAATAACAAGGGTTTCTTAAAACACTGGTCTGCTCATATCTTTCAAGATAATTTCTGGGGCTGGGGTTGTGGCTCAGAGGAAGAGTGCTTGCCTAACATGGGTGAGGCACTGGGTTCAATCCTCAGCACCATATGAAAATAAAATAAAGGTATCTTGTCCACCTACAACTAAAAAATAAATGTTTTAAAAAAAGATAATTTCTGTGTCTTTTGGGTTTTATTATTTGGGGGAACTAATCTTAAAGGGATTAATGTTTGTACAACTTTGGTTAAGTAAACAACTGTCATTTTAGATTATTACATTACATTACGGATTCTAAATTTTTATTAAAAGTTAATCTTGGGGGGCTGGGATTGTGGCTCAGCAGTAGAGCGCTCGCCTAGCATGGGCGGGACTCTGGTTCGATCCTCAGCACCGCATAAAAATAAAGGCATTGTGTTGTGTCCATCTACACCTAAAAAAAAATAAATATTAAAAAAAAAAGTTAAACTTGGTTAACATAAGGACATCAGTGATGCTGTTACTGGCTTTTAAAATTTTTTTTAATTTGTTCTTTTTAGTTACATATGATGGTTGAGTGTATTTCGACATATTATATATACATGGAGTACAACTTATTCTAATTAGGATCCCATTCTTGTGGATGTGCATGATGAGGAGTTTCACTGGTGGTGTATTCGTATGTGAACATAGGAAAGTCATACTCGATTGATTCCACTCTCTTTCTTATTCTCATCTCCCCTCCCCTTTCCTTGACTTCTTTGTCTATTAAATGTATGTACCAAAAAATATATTTTTATGCCTGTAACTATCCTTTATCTTTTGTAGTTTTGGACCCTTTCTTAAATTTATATTCTGAAACCATCCTCATGAATGCTATCTATGCATTTAATTTACATAATAAATTTCATCCCAGAAGACAGGTCAGACAATCTAGCATATACAAAAACTGTTTTGTTTTGTTTTGTTTTTTCCTCCCAGGTTGCCTTCAAGGTTTTGGAGCACATGATATTTTGAGCCTGACCTATCTCCCTTATCATTATTATAATGCCATCAACTTAGTGAGTGCCACACTGTCAGTTGTACCCAGATTCTCCTTTGGGGCCTTTTTCTTATACTAAGCATATTGATATTCAGCAGAGGAGGCCCAGGGAGATGATGTGGATCTGCCTGGGGCCGGGCTGAGAAACCTTGCTGGGACTACCTGCCCGGGATTGAAAGGATTTAACCCTTTCTTTTGGTGTCCTGCTCTTCTTGCATGTCAGAGACAGTGCCGTTGGCACCTTCAGCTTAGTTTCTGACTGTCCAGACTCCCTATCATGCAACTGCATAAATGCCTATACGTACAGAATCTTTTATATACTCTACCCCAGATGGACCAAGTCCAAGTCCAAGATTAAATAATAATAATCCAGAAAACTATTTTTTAAGGCCCAATTGTGTTACAGTAAAACATCTTTCTTTTAGAAAGACTTGTTTGTACCTACAGGTGGCCCATTCAGCCAACATCTTTCTTTCTAAGAGACTACTGGTAAGGTCAATGTAGTATGGCCTATGTGTTAAAGGGCCATAACAAATACAAAATAAATAAATAAATAAATAGAAAAAAAAAAATCCACCCCAATAGGTGAAATGACTTATTTATTTATTTATTTTTTGTAGATGGACACAATACCTTTATTTTATTTATTTATTTTTGTGTGGTGCTGAGGATTCGAACCAGTGCCTCATATGTGTGAACCAAGTGCTCTACCTCTGAGCTACAATCCCAGCCCAAGAGATGGCTCTTTTCACAGGCATCTGTTAAATCTTTAGCAAAAGCCTGGCACAGGGGTGTCCACATTTCGAGAAGGAGTAGTCAGACGCCTAGAGACAGTTATTTACAATCTGAAGGGTAGGGACCGTGATTAATTAGGTTTCCTGAAGAAAGGCTGATAGAAAGGGATAGAAAGGGAGGGGAGTTAACCCTTTTCCCAGGCATGGGTTTGTTAGCATATATTTTTATAATTTCATTTTATAATCAGGTCTGGTTTTGCCATCACAAGACTGCTGGTTTTACAGTGTCATTTTTTTTTTTTTTTTTTTTTTTGGTACCAGGGAGTGAACTCAGGGGCACTCAACCACTGAGCCACATCCCAGTCCTATTTTGTATTTTATTTAGTGACAGGGTCTCACTGAGTTGCTTAGCACCTCGATTTTGCTGAGACTGGCCTTGGATTCATAAACCTGCTGCCATAGCTTCCCAAGCCACTGGGATTACAGTTGTGTACCACCATGCCTGGGTTTACAGTGTCCTTTTTGTTAACAGTAGCAGCAAGAGTCCTGATCAATGAGCATTTTGTTGGGAGGCTTAAGTATGTCGGGTTATTCATTTATTTACTTTGGAAAAGCATTAACTTGTTTAGGGTGTTACTCTGGTTTTGTTTAATTTAGTTTTTGAGCCACATCTTTATTTATTTATTTTGGTTACTTGGAATTTAATCCACCATTGCTCTACCACAAAGCTACATCTTCAGCCTTTTTATTTTTATTTTGAGACAGTATTTCATCAATTGCTGAGGGCCTTGCTAAATTGCTGAGGCTAGTCTTGAACTTGCAATCCTCTTATCTCAGCCTTCCGAGTTGTTGGGATTAGAAGTATGCACTACCACTACTGGCTTATTTTTTGAGATGGTCTTGCTAAGTTGCTGAGATTGGACATGAATTTGTGATCCTCCTACATCAGCCTCTCAAGACCCTGAGATTATAGGTGTGCACCACCACACCTGGCTCTTATTCTGTTTTTGTTCTAAGACCTTCCCAGAAAGTCTGGACAATTGCTATGGCTTTGTTAGTAGGGTTATTTCCTATTCAAGCCTAGAAGTACCAGATTCCTGATTTCTTGCTTAAGGTTTTCGTAAAAAATGACGATAAGGTGGTAAAAGCATTTGCCTGTTGATCTATCCCAGACTATTGTCTAAAGGAGGTTTCTAAAATCTTTATTATTTTTTATTTTTATTTTTTGTAGTGCTGGGGATTGAACCCAGGGCTTCCTGCATGCTAGGCAAGTGCCGCTGAGTTATATCCCCAGCCCTTTTTACTTTATTTTTGAGACAGGGCCTCTTTCAATTGCTCTGGCTAGAATTTGTGATCCTCCTACCTCAGCCTCCTGGTTTTCTGGGATTACAGACTCCTGCTACCATGCCTGGATGATTTCTAAAATCTTTAATAAATGTGTGTGAGAGACAGAAAGGAAGTTTTTAACAGAATTTTACCACATTTTATGTTTTTATATTTGTTTCCTGTGCTGGGGATTGAACTCGGGCCTCCTGAAAGCTATGCAAGTGCTTTGCAACTAAGCTAGACTACCAGACACACGTTGTTTTGCTTTTTAAAGTTCTGTTCTGAGAGCTCCACGCCAGCCAATCAGAATTATCCATGTACTAACGGAGGCGGGGCCGCTAAGGGAGGAGGAAGGTGGCGGCGGGGGCGAGGTATTTTCAAAAGAAATAATTCCAGATTGATGGATGAAATTTTAAAACAACAGCAGGAACTTCTGGGCCTAGATTGTTCCAAATACTCACCGGGGTTTGCAAATAGTAATGACAAAGATGATCAAGTTTTAAATTGCCATTTGGCAGTGAAAGTGCTGTCCCCAGAAGATGGAAAAGCAGATATTGTGAGAGCTGCTCAGGACTTTTGCCAGTTAGTAGCCCAGCAGCAAAAGAGATCTACAGATTTGGATGTAGATACGTTAGACAGTTTACTTAGTTCAAATGGTTATCCTGATCCTGATTTAGTATTGAAGTTTGGTCCTGTGGACAGCACATTAGGCTTTCTTCCCTGGCAAATCAGATTGACTGAGATTGTCTCTTTGCCTTCCCACCTAAACATCAGTTATGAGGACTTTTTCTCTGCCCTTCGTCAATATGCAGCCTGTGAACAGCGTCTGGGAAAGTAGTGATCCCTGGTTGCATAATTTGATTTCAGGCTTTTGGAGAAAAGGACCCAAGTGACTCTGATGTTTACAAAGCACCTATGAAACCCTGTGCACACCTAGTTCATATTCCTCATAATTTATCAACAAACACAAAAAAGTGTCTTACTTGAGAGTGAGTATATGGCTGTGTGTGTGTGTGTGTGTGTGTGTATGGAATTAAACTTATAAATGGGGGAAGTATTGGATAATGAAATGTATAGACCTACAACTTTGAGCATATAGCAATGTTATAGGAGCCAAGATTTCAGATATAAAGCTTTGGGCCCCTACTACTTCCCTGTTTTTGTGGGGAGTAGAGGGAGAGAGTGACTAGAACTGTTTGGGTTGTTTGGGGAGAAGGGAATAATTTTTGTTCAGTCTTTCCTAGTGACCAAACTTTAATTTTTAAAAATAATATATTATTAAATCAAGGTATTCTCAGTTTGAGGGAGTTGCAGGGGAGTGGAGTTCTGTGTTGCTCACTTGTTAAAAGCTTGCTCCTCTTCAGAGGAGAGAGAATATCTATCTTGAGATATCCGTCCACTTTCATTTCTTACTTCATTGTAGTTAAACAATGTGACTTGAGAATGTTGCTCTGGTGTCTGTGTTCTGTGTTGTGAAGAACATTTGAAAAGAACTCTTGCTACACTGAAATGCAGAATTTAAAAAATTTAAATGTTGAATTAGGCAGTCAAAAGGGAAAAAAGTTGAATAAGTTGTAATCTTAAAAGTAAACATGGAAATTTTCCTAGAAAAGTTTTGATTTCCTATTTTGTGTAATGAGTAGTATGCTGCATACTATCCAAAGTTGGTTTAAAAAATATTTCCAGTAACTATTTTTATTTAAAATGAGCATTTGAGAGAAATTATCAGGGCAGTTCTTTTCCTTAGTAGTAACCTATTCATCTTTAAAATAACACCTGGGGGCTGGGGATGTGGCTCAAGCGGTAGCACGCCCGCCTGGCATGCGTGCGGCCCAGGTTCGATCCTCAGCACCACATACAAACAAAGATATTGTGTCTGCCGAAAAAAACTAAAATAAATAAATAAATATTTTAAAAAATAAATAAATAAAATAACACCTGGGATTTTTTTTTCTTTTCCAGTAAATTCCAGTGGTGACTTTGCATAAAAAATTAAGTAGGATTGAGACCTGTGTGTGGGGAAGAATATTACCAAAGTCTACAAAAATAATTTAGATTAATTTTATATGTTCTCTTTTATGACAGAGAACTCATTGGTTCTGTTTTTTTAAATGAATAAATGATTTCTTGAAAGGTGTTTAATATTTTCCCCTCACTGCTGATCCTTGGACAGAAACCATACTTTATATTTGATGGACTGTTTTCAGAAAACTCTCTTACAACAAGTGTACAGTAGTTATCTAAAATTGTACTTTTAGAATGGAGTAGTGTAAATACTAGGTCTCAGAAGTCTGAAAAACAGCAAAGAAGACTGAATTTGGAAAGCATGGTCTGGAATTGCTTGTCAGATTCTAAAGTAATGAAGAATAAATGTTTCAACTTTGGATTATAAAACCCCATTTATGATTTTAAAAATACACTTGAAATAAAAATGATTAAACTAAAAAAAAAATAAAGTTCTGTTCTGTTGGATGGAACTCTGGAATACATAGATTATTTTTCAGTTCCTTTCAGTGCACTCTTCAAGTTGGGTTAGCAACTGACAGAACTAGTAATATATGAACTAGTTGATGTAGGGAGGCTGGGGCCCCTAGTCTATCCTTAACATTTAAGATTTGTTCTTTCTCTGTTTTTATTTTTTGTAGTAGTGGGGATTGAACCCAAAGCCTCACATGTTAGGAAGTGCTTTACCCACAGAATCTAAGATTCTTTATAACATTTAAAAAATGTTAACCACTGAATATTAAAATCTTGCTGTTCCCTCCTTTTATGCCCTTTTGTTTTAAGATGCTTTAAGATGGATAATTTAGATCACATTGAAAATTTCTCAAAGTGGTCACGTTGTAAGATAAAGTGTCATTTTGTAAGGTGTATGTAAGAATTTGGATTATAACAAGAATATGTTTAAAACCAAGCTGGAGAGGGTGGTACGTGCCTGTAATCTTAGTGACTAGGGAGGTTGAGGCAGGAGGATTGCAAATTTCACAAGGCCAGCCTCAGCAATTTAGTGAGGCCCTGTTTCAAAATTTTTAAAAAAGGACTGGAAATGTAGCTCTGTGATAAAGTGCCCCTGGATTCAATTTCAATCCTGAGTACAAAAAAAAAAAAAAAAAAGGAAAAGAATACAACAAATTATTCCTACATGCAATAGTGTTATCTTCAAAGAGCAGACCTGTCTCTGCCACTCTGTACAGCTACTACAGCTACTAGAGTCAGCTTTGTTTAAAAGTCCATATCAGTCTGTTACTAGACAGAAGAGAAATGGTACAGTTGTTTGAACAGGGAGCACTTAATACAAAGAATCAGTATTACTGGGTGTAGTGGAGCATACTTTTGATCCCAGCTACTTGGGAGGCTGAAGCCAGGAGATTTCAAGTTCAAGGCCAGCTTGAACTAGTGAGACCCTGTCTCAAAATAAAAAATAAAATAAAAAGGGCTGGGAATGTAGTTCCGTGGTAGAGCACACCCCTGGATTCAATTCCAGCATCACACACACACAGACACACAAAAATTATCTGTACGAGGGGGTTGGTATGATCAGGGATTAGCTACTAAGAAGTAAAGAGAACTCTAAAGGACACGGCAAAAGTAGATATAATATAACATCGCAAATATAATGTCCTATAATACTCTATTAGCCATTCCACACTCCCTGGGCTGAGATCCAGAACTTGCTGGAGAAGGCTCAGTTGTGGCTCCGGAATGCTGGACAAGTGAACTTGCCAGAAATCTTCACTTTCAAATGCTGGGGAAAGCTGTTCTCAGGGAGATGGCTCCCTGCAGGCACCTGCTACAAGACCACCTGAGAAGGGGTTGGGGGAAGTGAGTGATAGCCTAAAGGTGAAGGGTGTCCCTTTGGAAAAGGCAAGTAGGTAGTTCAGAACAGGAAAGAAACAATAACCAGCTTTTGGAACAAAAGTAAGAGATCAGACATTGAACAGTGAACTTTCTCAGTGAGGCGTCTGTGCGCTCTTGGGTGGAGGCAAACACGGTGGTCAAGTCTCCCTCTTCTGGCAGGTTCGCTCAGACACTTAGCTTAGTGTTTGGAGCCCCCCAGCGGGGGAAGCATCTGGCTGGTTTACCTTCATTCTAGAACAGTCACAAAGGTTAGGAAGTTGAACATGCCGAGCAACAGCAATAGATCGGCCTTGATAAGCAAAACCTCCTGCTCTTGGGCCCAGGCATAGGCTCTCTCTCTCTGCCACCATGGCCATTCCTTTCATGGCCCCAGCCAGTTCTGGAGAGGCTGCTGATGAAACCCGGCTCCTGTCAACTGACTGAGTCGTTTTGTCTACTTGGTGCACGGTGCCTCTCAGCGTTGGATGTTTGCTGGCAGGAATTAACACTTCAATCCAAAGTTCTCAAACCATGTTCTAGTTCTCCATATGCACATCCATGTGTCTTTCTCAATCTTACAATCTCTTCCAAGTCTCTGACCAGATGGTCAGACTGTTGGCCACTGACTGAGCAGATCCTTCATCAACTGAACAGATCCTTCTGTAAGCCAAGCTTGGGCTTTCTCTTCTTTCAGCCAGTCACATGGGACCCTCTCTTTAAGGCCATTTATGTAACCAGGGGAGGATCATTGGTGCATCTGTGGCAGGTGAGAGGGTCACATGGGCTACCTGCTCCTAGAGCTTACTTGTATCCGCTGGCCCTATAGGACTCAATCCTGATGTACCATTTACAATTGCTACTGGGCATGTGTGACTTTATGACCATGTTGAGTCCAAAAGAACTCAGCTTATAAGCAGTCAGTTATGGACACATGGGAAACTGGTGTTTACTGGTCAATGGTGCTATCTCTACCAGGGCCCAGTAACTTGCTAGGAGTTGTTTCTCAAAGAGCATAATACACAGTCTGCCTTCTGTATCCATGATTGCATCCACAGATTTAATCGATCATTGATTGAAAATATTGGGAAAAAAAAGTTGCTAGTACTGAATATGTATAGAATTTTTCCTTGTCATTATGCCCTACACAATATAGCATAAGAACTGTTTACACAGCATTTACATCATATTCTTTATTTTAAATGATGCAGAGATGATTTATAGTATATGGAGTCAAGGTAGGTGGTGTGCACTTGTAATCCCAGTGATTCAGGCTGAGGCAAGAGGATTGCAAGTTTGAGGCCAGCCTCGGCAACTTAGCAAGACTCTGTCTCAAAATAAGTAAGAACTGGGGACGTAGCTCAGTGGCAAAGCACTGCTGGGTTCAATCCCCAGTGTAAATAAATAAATTGGGAATGTGTGCATAGATTACATGCGAATACTATGCTTTTTTATGTAAGAGACTCGAACATGCATGGATTTTGGTGACCACAAGGGCATGTTGGAATCAGCCGTCCACAGATACTGAGACAAGTGTAATTCTCCCTGTGGATGTCATAGTTTTGTTCCAGAATCTCAAGAGCCTGTGCTTGCATCTTTTCTAACCACCTGCCCTTTCAGCATGATAGGGTCTGAAAATCTGATGATCCTAGCAGTAGGGCTGTTTGCACTGTGACCTGGACCAGAAAGCTTTCCTGCTCCAAGCTCCCCATAGAGCTGGGTGAATTCTGTGTCACCAGACAGAGGAGCTGAAATAGTTCTCCTCTATATGGAAGGCCTTGAACTTAGACCTCTGAGTGGACAGTGTTGCCTCCAGAACCCATGCAGCCCTACTAGGTGCCATCCTGCTTTCATGTTTGTGGTAGGAGATACAAGATGCAGTGATTTTTCTTCTTATTTTTTTAAAATTAAAGCTAAATTTTATTTATTTATTTGGTACTAGGGATTGAACTCAGGGGTGCTCTACCACCCTGTGGCAGGTGGTTAGAAGAGGTGCAGAGTGGAGTGAGTTCTGGTGGGAGAATCAAAGCACAGCCCCAGTCATTTTCACTTTTTATTTTGAGACAGGGTTTTCACTAAGTTCCTGAGGCTGGCCTCAAACTTGTGATCCTCCTGCCTGAGACTCCCAAGTCAATGGAATTATAGGCATGCACCATACCACCTGCCCCTTGCTTTGTCTTGAAGACCTGATGTGATCTGGTTCCTGCTGGGTCCTTGCCTCCTGCTGCTGCTTCCTCAGGCATCATCTTCAGGACACACTGAGCTTCAGACACTGCAACTAGTTGCTGCTTCAGACTCTTTGGATTTCTGTTTATTCCACCTGGAGCATTTCTACCCCTGTTCCTGACCAAATGATTAAAGGGTTAGTTTATGAGAAGACGTAACTGTCATGTATGTCCATGTGCTTGATAATGTTTCAAAACACAAAAGCAAAGATAATATAATTAAAGGGAGAAAGAGGCCTTAATAATCTCTCAGCAACTGATAGAAAGCCAGATAAAAATTGGTATGCAATAAATGAAGATATAGTATGCAAAACTAATCCGGCTTCAATGAGCCTATATGTAGGTTAAAGAAAACAAGAGAGGGAAGATTACCAGAGGGTAAAGTGGGCATGTTAATAAAAGGGTCAGTTTGGTTTGTCTTTTTTTTTTTTGGTACTGGGGATTGAACTCAGGGGCACTTGACCACTGAGCCATATCCCCAGCCCTATTTTGTATTTTATTTAGAGACAGGGTCTCACTAAGTTGCTTTAGTGCCTCATTTTTGCTGATGCTGTCTTTGAACTCAGAATCCTCGTCTCAGCCTTGCTAGCTGCAGAATCCTCTTGTCTCAGCCTCGCTAGCTGCTGAGATTACAGGCATGCACCACTGTGCTTGGCTGGTCAGTTTGTCTTGAAGAGATGTGTATGCTCCTTATAATACAGCCCCTTCCTCCCTCCCTCCCTTCCTTCCTTCTTTCCTTCCCTCCCTCCCTCCCTCTTCTTCTCCTTCTCCTTCCCTTAAAATGTGTTTGTTTATAAGATCTGTGATTTCAACCTCAGTAATATAAAACTTAACATTTAACATTGTAATATTAAAAAATAATGCACGGATAATCCTAATTTCAAAGCTAGCAAAGAATTACAATTAATGTGTAACTATTTTTATAAAATAAAGCACAATATTACTAAGGTCTTGAGATCATGACACATCAGTCTAAGATGCAGAGCACAAAACACTGTATTTAAATTTTCCTTTGAACGTCCCAACTCTTATTTCTGTGTTACAAAACAAACTTTCACTCAGTTGTTTTTAAAATATCTAAATGGGAAAAGTATACCAAAAATCATCAACAAAGACTGATTTTGATTACTCTTGGTTTCTAACCCATTTAGATAAGCATGTCGCTTAGAAATGCTTGCGTGTACAAATTAATGTTATTATGCTCTTCAACATAAACATCAGCAAACATATGGAGTTTGAAATAATACAGGAAAAATTCTTGATAACAAAGCTTCTGATGGATACAAGAAGCAAGCTTGATAGAAATGACAACGAAAACCCTAAACTATAATTAAAGATTTTTTAAAAAAATTATATTTGGACAGTTTTGAGTATCAAACCCAGAACCTTGCACAGAGCTGTATTATAAGGAGCTTAAGTTGTGTTATCAGTAGCCCTTGAATAACTGGAGATTTACATTCATGCACCATATTAAATTCATAATATAAGCAGATAAAGGTATGAGATGCTCCTAAAAGTGGTAAACAGGAAAATTTATTGCCTTGAGATCCATATATTAGAAAATAATAAAGTTTAAAAATTGATGAAATATTTATGTTTTCAAAAAGTTAAAAGAACAAACACCCATTCTCCCATAAATGTACCAGAATATGCCCCGAGTGAATACAAGCTTGGAAAAGCGGGCAGGGGGGAGATTCAAATATGCAGCATGTAGAGTAATCCACAGGGCAGAGAAGACATCTGGAACAATTAAATTATAGGCCACACAACTCAACATCTATGGCCTCGGTGATGAATTCTGCCCCAAATTCAAAGAAGTAACACCAATCTATCCATATTTACACATTTATCCTGGATGCCAAAGTATTTGTATTCCCATCTGAACATGGTGGTATTCATGGCTACTAGACTCTAAGTTTTGCCAAATACATGGATGAAAAATGGCATAACCTTGTTTTTGTTTGCTACTTGATGACTAATTATGTTATTGATGTTCATTAGCCATTTTAACTTTATCCATTCATATTTTGCTCAAACTTTTCAACCTTATTTTGCTTTAATAAATTTTTATATTCTTATTTTGTTAACTTTATGTTTGCAGTCTTTGTTTTTTGGCAGGGAGGAGGTACTAGGGGATCGAACCCAGGGATGCTTAAGCACTAAGCCACAACCCTAGTCCTTTATTTATTTATTTAGGGTCGGGGTATTGATAAATTGCTTAGGGCCTCAACTGGTTGCTGAGGCCGGCTTTGAACTTATGATCTTCCTGCTGACCTCCTGGGTTTCTGGGATTATAGGTGTGTGCCACCTATTCCAACTTTCAATTTAGTAGAATATTAGATATTAAATATTCAATTTAGTAGAATATTATTTATTCTCTTAATAACTACTGTTTTTTCTTAACAAATGCTTTCATTTTTTCAACAAAATATATTCTAATAACTTTTATTGCAGTATCTTTAGCCCTCTGATCCATTTGCAACTCAGTGAAACCCTGTCTCTTAAATAAAACACAAAAAAGGGCTGAGCATGTGGCTCAGTGGTTGAGTGCCCCTGAGTTCAATCCCCAGTACCTCCCCCAAAAAACCAACAAGAAACCCCACAGAAGTTCCACATCTTTTTTTATTTAAATGTTCTCACCTATTGTTGCACATTTATCTTCCAAGTTCATATTATTTTTTGGATATTGATTGAAATTTTAATGAATTTGAGGGAGGAATGGAGAGTTTTATAATAATGGGTCTTTCTGGTTCCTGGAATGTCTCCATTTTTTCAGGTCTTTTTAGCAAAATTTCAGAGTTGTCTCCATAAAGGTCTTTTACACTTCATGTTGGGTGTATAATTTTACTTGATAAGCACTGCAATATCGTTATTGTGAATGGAGATACCTAAAAAGACATTTATGAACTGGTTATGGGGAAAAGTTGATCAATAAGTACTGTGACAGGAACAAATCCTGGTGTGTGTTGTATTGTTGCACAATACAGTTTGCAATAATGGACTGTATATTTCAGAAGGCTGGAAGAAGTGACTTTGAATGTTTTCACCATAAACAGATGTTCAATGTTTGAGCAAATTGATCAAACATTATACCATGTATACGTGTACCAAACATGGCATCCCATGTTTAATGTTTACATAAAAACGAGTTCAAAAGATTGGTTATTAGCGTGGACTCAATGTTGATTTTGCATATCACAGCCATCTTACAGAGCCTTTTTATTCATTCCAAGAGCTGGTCAATTGATTCATTTAAGTTTTCCCTATAGATGGTCAAATTGGCTGAAAGTGTTTTTTTTCTCTTCCATCCCTAAAATTCATACTTAATTTTTTAGCATTGGCTGTGAGCCTTTTGTTAACTTTACTACTTTTAGTGGATTTGGACTGTACCAGATGATAAATAACCTTAAGTAGAATTATGATATTCACTCTTCCTAGAAATCTTCCTATGAATGAAATCTCTTCTATGAAGATTTATCAAATAGCATCTATTAAGTTAGGAGTTTTTTCTTCTCTTCATCAGCTAAGACCGCTAATAGCATAGTTTTCTCATCTCTATTCTTATTTTTGGTACAAAACATAATCCCAGGGTCTGGGGCGTGAGTAGTTCAGTGATAGAGTACTTGCTGAGTATGTTCAAGGCCCTGGGTCTGATCCCAAGCACCACAAAATAAAACAAACAAAAAGCTCTAGGATATACTCCCAGCTGAATAGAGCTCTGTGCCTTGTACTTGTAGAATTTATCCCAGGACTCGGTCCTTTTCAAGCTAGCATCTGTAATGGGCTGAACAAACCTGTGTTTCAGAGAGAGAGAGAAAGAAAGGAAGAAAACAGATATATTTACTAATATTGCATATAGTTTATGATATAGGATTTAGATATTTTATATTTGCATTATTTCCCAATTATGAACAAACAAACCCAGTAAACCATTATGAATATTCTCACATGTGAGATTTTTATATATAAAATCTTAATAAACTAGTTCAAAGTCCACAGTATTCTCATGAACCTTTTTGGAGATTTGGGAATGGGAAGTGGAACCGAATGGTGAAAAGACTACTAACATCATTTCGGACTCTGTGGAATAGACTTGTCCTATATAAGTTGTATTTAATCTTAAACAGGACACATTCCTTATCTTCAAACTGAAAATCTAACCAGATGTGGTGGTACATGCTAGTAACCCCAGAAACTCAGTCAACCTCATCAATTTAGTAAGATCCTAAGCAACTCAGTGAGACCCTGTCTCAAAATAAAAAATAAAAAAGGGCTTGAGATGTGGCTAAGTGGTTAAGTGCCCCTGGGTTCAACCTCCAATATTAAAAAAAAGAATGGGTTACTGGGGGGCTGGGGATAGCTCAGTGGTAGAGTGTTTGCCTAGCATGTGCAAAGCCCTGGGTTCATTTGCCAGCAAAAGAAGGAAAGAAAGAAGAAAGGAAGGAAAGAAAAGGGTTATTGTTAGAATGAAATGTTAAACTGATGTGAATGTGTCAACTTCTGTATCAATATGAGAAATTACTAAATGACAGTTAAGGTATTTTTAATTTAATTATAAAAGAAAATACAATATGAACACATTAAAATCTCTAAAGCCATGTAAAACCCGAAGGCATTAAAATTTATTAAATGATGCAATAACAACAGAATTCTTTATTTACAATAGCATTATTTAACATCAAATAAGCAAATAGCATCAGCAAAGCAATATTAACTTGCATAAATGTATTTAAAATTTCTCTGAATATATCTACCTTTGCATAAACTGCTCACACTAGAAATACAAACATCAATGCAGGTGAACAAAGTGATGTTCAGAGTCAACTCCGTTTTGAAAATAAATCACAACCTGAAACACTGTAAGCTTTCTCCTGAAGAACCATAGTTAATATATTGCTTAATTTTACCCTTGTATAATCTTTTCATATACACACATCTCAGATGCAACTTTATGAGGAACTGTACAAATAAAACCCACAATGACAAAGGAAAAAAAAAAAACGACAGTTAAATGTTTGAAGAAATGTATCATCATCACTATTCAATAACATAAAGATTAAGTGATGATGCACTTATTCAAAAATTGTACACAATTCACTATACAAATATAATACATTGGACAGCTATGTAGGAATATACAAGACTTAAAAACAGATCTAAGGCATTATGCTAGATTTTAGCATTTTGAGGTTCTTGCACATAGCTTTTACCTGTAGTAAGAAACTTAAAAGATTTTGTTTTAGTCTATAAAGAAACACCAGGGAGAAAATTCTAATTAAAATCGAAGCCACTACAGTAATTTTCTTTTGTGCAGAGAATGCTTTGCTCTTAGGCAGCATACTACCATACAAACACTAGAAAATTTTAAATTCACACCAACAATTAATGGCTTAAGTTGCATTTCAAAATTGATTGTGTATCTTTGGGTTCTGCAAGTGGATCTGTGCCACCCAGTTCATGTGTTAAGCCCATATGAACTCCATTTTTAAACACAGATTAAAAATTGCATTATATAAACTGCAAAAACATTGCTTTCAATTATTACAGGCCATAAGAGATACACGTGGTGGGAGGGGCATTTTAATCTTTGAGTCAAATGAATTCATTGTAGTAAAACAACTCACTTCACTTTTTAAACTTACCACATTACATGAACACTTAAATGGGTTTTACAACCAAGTTAATGTATGTATACTTTTCACATTATGTTTTTCACATTTAGTAATATAAGTAAAACACTGATTATTTGTTCTCTTAAACAAAAACCAAGTACTCAGTCTAACAAATTTATTGTGTACAGCATGAGAAATACTGATAATGAAGGGAACTGATTTGGCTTTTGCTTCTATAGTGATCAATATGATCAGAGGATTCCTTCACTTATTTCTTCTCCTAATTAGATGTAAAACAAAATCCATTACCTGATCTGAACCTTAAGAGAATTTATAATCTCTTTTCCTTCAAGACAGTAATGATCATGAGTTATTCTGAACTACCAGTACCACAGATCTGCAGATTTGTCCAACTTGGATTGATGTTAAAACACAGTGGGCAGATGGATAAAAAATGAAAGATATGGAAGGTATTTTTGGATGGTAAAGTGAAAAAGGACTTAAAATAAATCCGGGTTAAACTCCATTTTCTCTTTTGTGCTGTGTGAAGTTAAAGTCAGATTCTAACTCTCATAGTTCTAAAAATTAACTCAAAACTGATCACACTAAACTGTGCACCATGTGAGCCTCATCACATGGATGAGGTCCTGGAGTTCTGGGCCCACATCTGCTTGCTTTTACCATCACAGCTGGGCAACCCAATGGTTTGGTGGAGAAAAGTAGAGCCTTTTGAGGGGACATATGAACTGGTGGCCACCGAGAAATGCTGTTCCTTGGCCACCTCCCTGTATTGAGATCCCTCTCAAAGTGGAAAAAGGTATTGAAATGCAAATTTCCAGAAGTTTCTTTAGTATGGAGCAACACTTTTAGACTGTCTACTTACCATTTATCTTTGGGTTATATCTCTTTCTATATTTCTGTAATCCGTGCATATAGAGAGAGATATAAATATAAATAGGGGTAGTTTGTACATTTTTCACCCTGCCACAAATAAACAATTAATCAAATTTCAAGGAAAAACTTCTCTGTTCCTAAAAAGCCTGGCTAATGAGATATTATAAAATGCTTTGCTTTTTAGACATCAAAAAGATATCATTCTGAAATTTAGGTAAGAAAGTATGTGTATTAGGGGTTGGGGAGAAATAGCTCAAAAAGGTCATCAGTTTCTTGGTATTGCAGTTATCTGAAACTGACACCAATTAATAAAATATTATTCCCCTACCAGAGTGGGCAGAAAAACAACCATAAAAGTGGCCTGCTTAGTAACATGTAGTCTTTCTAAGGTTCGTTAAGAAAGAATATAAACATATAAAAATCAAGAATTGGTTCCTACAGCGGCTGCATATCATACAGATTAGATAAATGATTTATGAGCAGAATCACAAGGTTTAGAAAATAAAAAGTCTTAAGTCTACAAATTAGGTCTAATCAAGGCATTGATATCCTTTACAAAACACCTTTAGGAGACATTGCTACGAAGATATCTTATTTAATACTGAAGTACCTCATTTTTTGAGTCAATTCCACAATATGTATACCTCACAAAAATTATACAATTAAAACACTTAAGTTCTCAACTTAAATTATTGCTCGTTTACATATAAATTGGATTTTATGTACCTTACAAAACTTCGGCTTAGTCAGCACTGCTAAAAAACAAAATAAAAAACACATGGCAGAGGTTAAATCTGTCGTGATATCTGCTGTCAATTTCAATACACTAGTTATAGTGTTTTCTCCTGTTTTGGAGGCCAGAGTTGCTGGGGAACAGAATAAACATGCTTCCAAAGCAGGTGTCCTTAGCTTGACTGGTGTCAAGTCTTAACTTTGCTCCTCTCCTTGCCAGTAAATGCATTTTTCTGAAATTCAATAGTTAGCAATTGGTAAGTGGCTGGCAAAACATTTCAGGAAATAAAGGGCTTACCTGGTTTCTGTAGCTTATATTATTTTTTAAAAAATGAATGAAAGTAGGGGGAACAGGGGGAGGCAAGAGTCAGAACCAGAAGGGGAAGGGGAGATGCTAATTCAAGATGATCAATCTAAAGGAAACTTAATTTAGAAATGAAAAATATTTCTTCTCGAGAGAAAAAAATGGAAGAGATACTTGTTAATATTAACAGCCTTCTCACAGGCTTCTTTTCATCTGTTCAATAACTGGAATCCCTTTCCAACATGGTCTTTAGCGCTTTCTGCAAAGATACAACTATGACTTTATAGGTCTTCACTTATTGGGTGTGTCTGCACATACAGCACTGTCCACGGGGTCTGCTTCTGTCCCAAACGCAGGCTTTAGCTTAAAAACAGTTTGTTTTTAGAATTCTTTTCTTTCCCCCAGATGAAATCTTAATTTTTTTGTACTAGACTGATTAGCCAGGGAAAACAAAGCAAGAAACCAGTGTCTAGAACTGAACAGGAACAGAACAAGAGCATGGTTCTCCTTAAATACATACATTTAAATACATTCATCTGAAACAGTTATGAAATTTGCCTGTCAACATTTACTTTGCAGGAGAGATCTAAGTTGCACTAAGGTGAATGCAGTGAACAGACTGAGTGACTGTCTGGACTCGCGCTTCAGACTGAGACGAGAGGAGGCAGCTCCTCCTACAGCAGCCGAGTGTTGCTGGGAAAACTCGTTGCTGGGAGCCTGGGCCCAGGCCGTCAGCTCATCGTGCTCTGGGAGAACTGGCGGGCAGGTCAGTTGGGTCAAAACAAAGAGACACAGCTCTCCAGACTGGTAAGTATTTTGAGCAAATGAGCCCGGTCAGCTGAAGAAAGAAGCAACCAGCTACCTTCAAGGTCAGCAGTACTTCTGCAGGAAAACAAGCAAAATCATAAAACATCTTGAGTTTTTGATGAAACACGACAAAAACATCAAAATACTGACTATTCTAAAGGATGCAAATCACAAGGCCACATTTGGGAGAGTACAGGGATTCAAATCTGGACAAGTTTCCCACTGAACAAAACCCTTTCCTTCTTCTGGGGGGAGGGGGTAACAGGGATTGGACCCAGGAAAGTTCAATCAGTGAGCCAAATCCCCAGGTCTTTTAAACATGTTTTCATTTGAGACAGGGTCTCACTGAGTTGCTTAGGGCCTCACTAAGTTACTGAGTCTGGCTTTGAATTTGCGATCCTTTTGCCTCAGCCTCTCAAGTCTACACCACCGTGCCTGGCTGAATGCAATGTCTCCTGAAGGATGAGGCTTAGGCCAGCAGATCCACTGTGTGGTTTCTTGCAGGAGACAGATGACAAAAGCATCATTAGTCAGTCTCTCCTGAATGACCTCTGTCCGACTACGAATGGTGTATTAGTCCTATTTCATTTCTTTCACCTTCTCAACAAACATGACTGATACAACCCAGTTGCTGAATCTTGCTTTTGAGTAGCATCCAATCCAGAAGGGGCTGCTACTTCCTAATCCTTCCTCTGATTCCTCCAGTACAAACCCACTTCCTATGAACTATTTCTCTTGATTCTCTCCTATAAGATACTTCCCAGGTCTAGTGGGTGTGCTTTCCCTGGCTTCAGCAAGCTAAAAACCTGGGTTTTGGTCCTAGGGGTGTTCCTGCTAGTTTGGTTGCTATATACTGATGATTTGGATGACAGGCTATCAAGGCTGCTGTGAGCAGGAGTTAGCTGTAGGTATTTCCTCGGTTGCTGTGATTATATCTGTCAGTGATTTTCTTTGGCTATTACCCATCTTCCTCCCAGAAGTTTCTATCTATTTGGCAAATACTGAGTACATACTACAGTGATGTGCCCAATGATGGGACAAGACAGTTCTAGTCACTGCAATCACAAAAATTACTGAATAGGCAAGGCAAATCATCAAATACAAAAGTGATCTGAGTTCTCTGAGGGGAAACAGTAGAGTAGATGCTGTGGAACATGTAGCTACTGCTTCTGGGATTCAGACAGTTAGCACAGTTAGCAGAGAAGAGCCACAGAGATTATCTAGGTTTAGTCAGGTGCGATGGTGCATGCTTATAATCCCAACAACTCAGTAGGGCAAGGCAGGGGGATCACAAGTTCAAGACCAGCCTGGGTAACTTAGTGAGACCCTTTCTCAAAATAAAAAGGGCTGAAGATATTAACTCGGTGGGAAAGTGACCCTGGGTTCAATTCAGTCCTTAGTAACATACACGAGAGAGAGAGAGAGAGAGAGAGAGAGAGAGAGAGAGAGAGAGAGAGAGATTGAGATTGATTGAGATTGATTTTATATATAACCAGTTGACAGATCATAAATTCTAGAGGTCAAGGTAGAATTACATTAGTCCCTGACCAGGCACACACTTCTCTTCAGAGCCTAGAAGAACATTTGTAATTATGGTTCTTCTTAGAGAAAAATAGTTAATGTACTTTTATAAGATTAAGCTGAGGATATACATTCCTAGCTTGTATCACTAATATGATTTCATATGAATATACTACATGGTACTGATGAAAATGTTAGAAATCCTTTCAATATTCGAGTAGGTCCAGAAAAAAAAATCTACTAAGATATTTTTATATCCTATTACATTTATAGGGTTTTAATCATTAAGGCAGTATTTTTTCCATGACTAGCATCAATGGGCAGCTACTGGCCAGAATCAGTTTGGTGAATGACAGCAGCAAGCATGGTATGGATCTCTGGAGTCACACTACCTGGTGTGGCATTCTGGCTGCAATGTTGCGGGGACAGAAAGGGGTCATTAAATCTTCCACATACTTTTTTAGGGGGCACTGAAGATTGAACCCAGGATTTCATGCATATTAGGCAAGTGCTCTGCCACTGAGCTATATGCCCAGCCCTTTTTAAATTGTATTTATTTATATATTTTTTGGGGTTGAAGGGATTGAATTCAGGGGCACTTAATCATTGAGCCACATCCCCAGCCCTATTTTGTATTTAAATCAGAGACAGCGTCTCATTGAGTTGCTTAGCGCCTTGCCATTGCTGAGGCTGGCTTTGAACTTGTGATCCTCCTGTCTCAGCCTCCCAAGACACTGGCATTAAGGGTGTGAGACATTGCGATCAGCTTAAATTTTACTTTGAGACAGGGTCTCACTAAGTGGTTGAGTCTGGCTTTGAACTTGCAATCCTCCTGCCTTCAGACTCTAAAGTCACTAGGATTACAGGTGCAAGCTACCATACTCTGCAAAATTAGGGTTCTTGATTCGTTAATATAAGATCAATTACAATGAGTTTAAGGAAACAACTATTCACAAAAAAGCACTGTATGCTAAATGAAATGAGATAATTTATAACCACCTTTAATGTACTGGTTGATAATAAATCTATGCCAATTTTGGTCTACAAAAGATTCATGTCACTTCACTACCATAGTCTTATGCTGTTTCTTACCCGTGATGCATCTCCCTCCTGCTTAATCATATCCATTCCAGGCAGCTGGTTTTGGAAAAGGTTGCCTCCCCTAAGAGCAGGATCATTAACCTGAGGGCAACAAGACATGATAGTGGGACATCCAAAAGAGCACTGGAGAACAACCATCCCCTTATGCTTCCTATTCTTTTCTTAGGAGTATATGGAAAAGCATGATACAAATGGCTTCAAGTGTGGGGATGTAGCTTGGTGGTAAAGCACCTGCCTAACTTGCACATCATTACTGGGCTCCATCCCTACTGGGGATAAAAAAAAGGACTTCATCGCTATACCTATTCTCTCATGTATACATTTTGAGGAGAGTATATAGAAGCATAAAAATAAGTACTTGCAATACACTTGCTGCTTTTGAAATTAAATTTGATCTGCACTCTGTACAGAAATAAAACAGAGATAATACTGGAAACATTTTCATGCCATTCACTCTTTTGTCTGGTTCATATTAGACCAATGACTCATATTTGAGACTGTGAAAGTCATCTGAGATGCAATCTCCTGACATCTTTGTCACTTAGGCAAGTTAGTAATTAGCAAGAGCAAGTGTGAATACCCAAAACGGCACTGGATTCTGTAAATTACCCTAACAAAGCCAACAATCTGTTAGCAGTTGTGTGTGTGTGTGTGTGTGTATTTCTTTTTGGGGGACAGGTGGACACCAGTGATTGAACCAGGGGCACTCTACCACTGAGCCACATCCCCAGCCCTTTTTCTTTTTAATTTTGAGATAAGGTCTCACTAAGTTGCTCAAGGCTTTGCTAAATTGCTAAAGCTGGCCTCAAACCTGCCTCAGCCTCTGGAGCTGCTGGGATTATAGGTGTACATCACCATGCTCAGCAGCATCTGTATATACACACAAAAATGATTTTATCAGAAGACACTGCAGTTGTGTTTCTTGGCCTGCAAATTAACCCTGATATTCAAAAAGTTTAAAATTTTTTTTTATTTTTAACAGATTTTAAAATTATAGCATTATAGTTATAAACAGCGCTGCATTTATTTTGACTAAATCATACATGGTTGAGTTTAACTTATTCCCTTTCAATCGTCATTACCTTCTTTTCCCTTCCACCCTCCCTCCCAATATTCCCCTTCTTCTACTCTACTGATCTTCCTTTCACTCACTGATTTATTTTTGATTGGTGCTTTCTACATATACATAAAGGTGGAATTTGCAGTGCTATCTTTATATATTCACATAACACACACAGTTTTGTTAAATTCATTCCAGAATTCTTCTCCTTTCCTGTCCCTCCTCTCTTTGAATCTCTTTCTACTCTACTAATCTTCCTTATATCTTTATGATATCCAGTCTCCCCACTTTCCCCCAAAAGGTTTTAAATCCATGCAAAAGTTATAAATAACATACAGCTTTCTTAAATTACAAAGGGCTTTCAATTTCCTTATGCACCACCTTACATATTTATTAATCATTATTTTATAGACTAAAACACTTGAGGAGTTGTAACATTTTTGGAAAATTTCACAAAATTGTGGTTTACTAACATCAGAATTCAATAGACCTAATCAGTCAGGCATGGTATTACATGCCTATAATCCCAGTTATTCAGAAGCTGAGATAGTTTGAGGCTAGCCTGGGCAACTGAGTGAGACCCTGTCTTAAGATAAAAAATAAAAAGGGCTGAGGATGCAGCTCCATGTGGAAGGCCAATCTGCAGCATCACATTAAGAAAAAACAACAATAAAAAACAAGATTGAAATTCATGGAGCGGATAATGACTCATTACTTACGTTCTTTAAAGTACCCATGCCTCAATTTTTCCATATATGAAATAAAATTCAGGGTCCTTGCCACAATTTTACTTTGAATGAACCACTGAGGATCAGTAGCAGAATGAACAACATTTTGGGCCATTTAAAAACAAGATATTCTGAGGCTGGGGTTGTGGCTCAGTGGTTGAGCGCTTGCCTCACATGCATGAGGCACCAGGTTCGATCCTCAGTGCCACATAAAAATAAATAAAAGGTATTGGGTCCATCTACAACTAAAAAATATATATATATACATATGTATTAAAATATATATTAAAAAACTAAGATATTTTGTAAATGCCATGATAAAAATGCCATGGTAAAATTATTATTTTTGAGTTCTGGGTTGGCAGTTTACCATACCAAATGCTTTGAGTCTCTTTGCCACCTGGTGTATTCTTTGGGACAGAAATACTTAATACCAAATGAAATTATTAAAATAAACTAACTCCTTTCCAAAAATCATGGCACCCACGTTCCAATGATGAAAAGGAACACTTCTTGGATTATCTGTGTTAGCCTCCTTGCATGAATGAAGTACTATTTTAAGCTAACTGGGTGTCAGGTAGTTTGTCCCTTGCTTTTCATTTGGTGTTTACATTAAGAAAAAAGTCAGTTCTTAAACTACAAACCCAAAATAAAGCAATGTAAAATGCAGACTCAACATTCCATTTTTAGAGATTCATTTTAGATATCGCTAAATTCCTCAAATGAAAAAAAAAATGTAAATGATGTGAAGGTAACAAATATTTTTTAAAAAATTCTTCAGCAGTGAGGAATCCTTTCAAGTTTATTTTGTTCTTAATATTTTTGTTAATCTCACTAACAGGTGAAAACAGGGTGAAAAAACAGTCTTCAAAATAAATGTGGGAATTGAAGGAAGATGTTAAGGACGTGGAAAGACACAGTTAATGCAAAATTAGACAAAAGCTATCATCAGAGGACACCAGGCTGCTTGGTGTTTCATGTTTACCTGCTCGGGACCCATGGAGGACAGCCCCGACGTAGGCACGGAGGTCACTGAGGTCATGCTGATCTGTCCTGTCATCTGGTTCATGTTGTTTATGCCACCCGTGTTGGTTGCCATGGATACGTTGATGTTCATATTGTTATTGTACATGCTGGTGTTTGCTTGCTGTCCGAAGTGTGGTGGGGACTGTTGTGAAAACATGCTAGAACACAGGGGGGAAGATGCAATAAAATGTTAGAGCCCAATGGCAGACAGAAGCAGGCAGTTTTGAGAACTTGTTGCTAGGGCTTTTACTTTAGAGTGAATAACTAAACTGCATGAGCCCAGGGAGGACAGCCATCAGGTGATGGGGTCGATGAGGCCTAATCAGCAGGGGAAGTGCTGCAGGAACCACCCAGCAATTCTTGAAGTGTGTTCCCCACTTTCCGGCTGCATCAGAAGAGCTTTCCATTTTGCTTTTATAACATGCACTGAAAAAGGGTGGCTTTATGTTACTGCCTTTCCACAGCAGTCTCTGTGATAAATTAGTGGGGTGATACCTGCTTAGAGTTTTCGCTTTTACTTGAAAAGAAGAGGTATTTTGCTAAGCTTTTGCAAATTTTGGGTGACTTCTGCCCTGAGATGAATAAACTGGCTTACTTAGTGATTTACTTGAGCAAATAAGTTAAAAAAAATACAGAAACGAGAAAGGTAGTCTATAGAAAGTTTCCTTGGTGACCATTATCTCAAAAAGACACAGAAACTTGGCATTACCTGTTTCCGCCCATGTTCCCCTGCGCCCATCCATTCATGTCTGCCGGGGCCTGATAGGCTGGGTTGGCCTGAGACTGCTGCATCATAGGGCTCTGGGTATGTGCCATTCGGGGGGACATTAGAGGACTCTGGGGAGTTGTAGCCCCAGTAAAGCCTGGATCAGGTTGCTGACTTATTCCTTAAAAAACAAAACAAAAATTCAAAAGCAACCATTAGTTTTATGATAAAGCCTGGGGGAAAAAAGAACATTCCAAATTAAATATACATAGAAAATTACCTTCAAATACATGAGCATGTGCTGGTTAATTACTTACATTTGAAAAAGATTTTGAGCTGAGATAAAATGCAAGACTTAAAAAAAAAAAAATCTCCACACTTTGATTCTCTATAGTAGGTGGTGTGTGTGTGTGGGTGGGTGGGCCTAGAAGCCATACTAACAACCAAGTTCCGGGTGAGATAAAATATTACTCTTGCCTCAAATCCTCTCCAAATCAACAATGGGTTAATTATATATATATATCCATCTTTGACCTGAATGTCAAAGTCTTTAATATTTAAAAAAACTTAGTGGATTTAACAGTACTTTAATCCACTACATCAGGATTGTTTAGGTTTACACTGGATTGAAGTTCAGCTATAAGAAAAGTTAACACATGAATAATTTTTTATTAACAAGTCATTCCATGATGAGATGGATGCTTTTGAAAAATTATTATTCATGTTTAGCTTACTTTGTCCTTCAAAAGGACTCTGATACTTCAGTGCTATCCAAGATTAATGATAAAAGAAAATATTCAACATGTGATACTTGCTTAGTTTTGAGGCAAATGGAGTTTACCCTTAAAGGAAAGAAAGAATTTTTATGCAGACTTCTAAATTATCAAAAAGAAAATTGAGGGGCTGGGGATATAGCTCAGTTAGTAGAGTGCTTGCCTTGCATGCACAAGGCCCTGGGTTAAATCCCCAGCACCACAAAAACAAAAACGAACAAACAAAAACAAAAGGAAATTGAGCCAGGTGTGGTGCAGCATACTCCTATAATCCCAGTGGCTCAGAAGGCTGAGGCAGGAGGATCATGAGTTCAAAGCCAGCCTCTGCAACTTAGTGAGGCTGTAAGTAACTCAGCAAGATCCCGTCTCTAAATAAAATATAAAAAAAGGGCTGGGGATGCAGCTCAGTGGCTAAGCACTCATGGGTTCAATCCCTGGTATGAAGAAAAAAAAAAATAATAAGGAAATAGAGCAAACAAAGTAGAGGGGGGAGAAAGGAAGCAACTTTGTAGAATATTTCAGGGATGGTATTAAGTAAATTTTTGCTTAAGATTTGTGAAACATACATGCTTAATATTTAAATTAGCTATAAAAAGTTTAAGCTTTTGCTGGAAAAAAGCTGCACATTATGTTTGTTTCTTTAAAGTAATAGGAGACTTGAATTTTAGTCACAAAGACTTAATACTTGTTTTTATACATAATTCAGGCAAGGGTAGGAAAAATAATTTTGATGGTTAATGTAAGCACTTTAGGTTCATTAATAATTCAACTATTAATTATACATGACATGCACACAAATATTAATGTTTATGACATTATACTCTTGGAATCTCATCTCTTAAGACTGACATTAAATAACAAATCAATAGGAAAAAAAACTAAGAGGTCTCCCATTGTGGTTTCTATATAGCACTTTCTAAGAATTAGCTATTCATTAAAGATGTGGTATAATCATTAATCTTCATTCTTCAAAAGTTATAGAATATTTATTGTATATAAATTTATGTCTTTCAGTATTTTGTATCTATTGATTTGTTTGAGTCAGACTCAGAGGAACTCAAATATAAATATCAATATATACATATACACCTGTGTTCACAGACAATGACAACAACAAATATATTCATACACACTCACACTCTATAAGATAGACACACTCTACACATACACACTTACTTCGGTCATTCTTAAGTAAGACCTGCACTCAGAGAAAAGTGGTACCTGAGCTGAGAGCCTGGAAGGTACTGTGCTGCACTTGGGGACTCCTGACAGGCCCCAACTGTCCTCCCAGATTTCCTATCATTCCCTGGTTAGCCAGATTCATCTGGGAGCCATGCAAAGAGCTGTGAGAGAGGAGCTGTGACCCAGGACTGGGGGACACTGGGGAGAAAGGACTGGTGAAAGGTGTTGGGGATGTAAGTCCAGTACCGTAGTTTGGAGGAAATGGAAACTGCTGTGCATTTGCCTGGGGAATCCGGGGATTGCTCATGGTTGCTGGCATACCACTAGGAGCCACCATGCTTGGTGTCATATTCAACCCTTGTCCTCTCATCATCAAAGTCCGTTGCTGAACTTGCTGCTGCTGATGCATTTGTCTCTGTCGAAGATGCTGGTTCAGGATTTCCCTCTGTCTCTGGGCCAGCATCTGTGCATTAATAGGTGCCTAAAATCAAGGGCAACAGATGGAGGGAAACATTGGGGGTAGTCATAGATTAGATAGGACAATGAATGGCACCAGCTTGTGTAAAATCATTTGAAAAATAAAATTTATATGGAAAGAAATACTAGTTGAACAACTGATGGCTGAGCATGGGAGCTTCTAACTTCTACAGAAATGACTCTGAAAACTTATTAGGACTTAGCAGGGTTAAGCTGAATGTTATTATCAATTAACCCATTAAATATAGGACTCACAAAAGCACAGTCCTTTCTATAAGAAGACTGTGACATAAGCCCTGAGGATGGCAATTTAGTGTTTTTCAAGGGGCATTCAAATCTAAAAAGAAACCAAGTCACGATGCCAAAAAGGGACAAGGAACACTTCAGGAAAGGCTGAACACAGGAAGGAAAGAGGGGTATGGTGGAGCAAGAGAGGCTGAGAGGGACATACAGAGAAGCCAGGACAGAGGAGACAGGGTAAGGAGGAAGAACAGAGAAGAGGATGAGGGAAGAATGCTGGTGCTTGTTACAGTATGAGGTTATTTATGGGTCCCCTAAGGAGACATGGGCAGTCATCCTTATTTGTGACTTCCATGTACATGAAGTTGCCTACTCACTAAATTAATACTCACGGCACTGTGGTGGCCACTCAAGGACAAGAGCACAGGGGCAAAAGTTCCAGATGCCCATCGTGCATGTCTCCAGCTGACGCTGAACAAGGCTACTCTGCCTTCTTGTTTCAGCTCTCATACTGTAAACAAGGGGCCTTTTGTGGCCTAATTGGTTCCATGTTTCTCACACTGTCATGCTTTTCGTTGGTGATTTTACTGTTTAAAATAGCCCCCAAGTGCAGTGTTGAAGCACTGTCTAAGTGTGAGAGGCTGTGATGTGATCATGGAGAAAGCCCGGGTGTTAGATAAGCTTTGTTCAGGCCCGAGTTACAGTCTACTGGATGTGAGTTCAATGTTAATGAGTCAACAACATATATGTACATATTAAAAGCCTTTAAACAGAAAACACATTTAATACAAGGTTATGTACTGACTGGTTGATGAAAATGTGACCAAAGCTTATAGGTACCCAACCTTGCATTCCTCCGAGGAGCAATAGTTTAGTATTCTCTAATTTAGTGACTTTATATAACATAAATCCCATGAATAACAAGAATCAATGGCACCTGGCAATAAAAATGCACGTTTAGGAGGGAACTAAAAAAGCGACAGACTATTAAATAGACAGCTGGGACACTGCAGAACTAGTGTGTGGGTCTGGATCTCATGGCCCACACATTACTTCACTCAGGTTGTCAGGCAGGAGAAATGCTGAGACAATCTAAATGGATACAATAAAAGCTGTGGGCTGGTTTGCCCCCTTACCTGTGTAGGTGGTACTCCAGGCCTCAGAGTCAAGTTCACATTTGAAACATTGCTGATTTGATTCATAAGAGGCTGGCGATTCTAAATGCATACACATAGGAATCAGTGCATTTTAAAAACAAAATATACTTTACTTCAAATCACGTTTCCCAAGAAGTAGACCTCCCTAACCCAAAATATCTGCAGTTGGGGCATTGTTGGGCCATGTTAGTCCTCTTATCTCCCCTCGAACTGTATAGGCCTCACTGAAGAACTCACCTGCTGTGCTTGGAGGCGGTGCTGAAGCTGAAGTCTCAGTTGATTTGGCTGGTTCTGCACTAGGCCCGTGGGCCTGAGGCCTGGTCTGGGCTGCATACGGAGTGTAGCATAACTAGGCCGCTGTCCCATGGTGTGAAAGTTTGGCTCTTGCATGGGAGTATAGCTACTCTGCGCCATTTGTGCCTGAGACGCATACTGCTGTGGGAAAACAGGGGCCTTCTGTTCCAGCATGATGTTGGAATCCTGACTCGAGAACTGTTCTGGATCTACTGCTTGGCTCTGAAGAGAAAACCCCCAAATAACAAACAGATTAAGCCACTAAACCAGCACAGTAGATAAAAGGCTGTTTTCTCTCACACCTACACTGAACTTAACTATAAAAGATACCTTTAGCCTGACTCTATTTTCTTTCCGGAGAATGCTTCTTTGTTCAACAAAGAAGAGACCAGGAGGGAAGAAATGGGCGTGACTACAGCATGCCTCCTGCTTACCCCACCAATCAGAGCCTGGTCTGGACTTAAGGACGCAAATATCCCCTAGAAGTATTAAGTCCTTTTTGCTTGATCATTCATACTCGTATAAATCATTTTAATTAGATAAGTACACCTTGGTGTCTAGCTGGGATCAGCAATGTTGGGGTACCAACCAAACGATCCCATTTACAAATAACAAAGCAGGACGGGAGGTGTGGAGTTAGCTACAGGAATTCTCTCCACTTGGGACCTGAGCTCCTCATCAGTGTAAGAAGCTGTGTCTTGCTCATTTAACTGTTCTCTATGGCTGTTAATAATTCCTACATGCTCTACATTTTGCCACTGTCCACTAATTACCCACTAGACATGTTAATGTGTTTGTTACTTCTTGACTTTTATCTATGAAGCAAGCGCCAGGATTTCCCCCAGGGTGAACACTTCGGACGCAGGTGTCCCTGAATATCCACACGCAGAGGTGAGAGCTGTACTTGGGCGGATTCTCCTTTTCCTTGCCTACTTCTAGGAATGGCATACAGGCAGCAAAGACCCTATCAGTAAAAGAGAGTTCTCAAGCTTCTTTAGCCTGAAATTGTCCTAGTTCTTCCTCAAAGGCTCAACCATGTAATCCTGAAGCTATCCTGAAACGTAGGTCAGGTCAGCACCACCCTGTGGTCAGCCTGTGGACCCTGTCTTCTCCATGATAATTTAGAACATGTAGATGAAGCCTCAGTCAGGGGGTCACTCACTGTTGAGCTACCTCAGAACTTTAAATATTTGCCCACTTTTAACAGACAGAAAACCTAAGTAATTTTTTTTCTTTCTTTTTTTTTTTTTGTAGTACTGGGGATTGAACCTAGGGCCACATGCATGCTAAATAATTTCCATTTTTATTTTTTATTTTTTGGTACCAGGGATTGAAGCCAGAGGTACTTAACCACTGAACAACATCCCCAGTTCTTTTTCTTTCTTCTTTTGAGACAGAGTTTCACTAAGCTGCTTAAGGCCTCACTAAGTTGCTAAGGTTGGCCTTGAACTTGCAATCTTCCTGCTTCAGCCTCCTGAGTCACTGGGATTATAAACATATGCCAACATGCCCAGCAGTAATTTCCATTTTTAAAGATAATACATGACTCTCCTGAGAACAAATGAAGTCCATTTGTAGTTTATATTTCCCAACTACCTATTAGCCACATTTCTATAATTTAGTTTAATTTGACATTATAATGATGATGGATCTGATAAGACAAAATAGAAATAATACAAATATGAAAAAAGGAGCATAAAATATTAAATGACCATACAACACTAGTTTTGATACAAACAATGTTCCAACTCACTCAGCAATAAAGGATCAAATTTATTTTTCATAGTGCTTGGGACTGAATGGAAGCCTCACACATGTTAGGCAAGCATTCTACCATTCAGCTATATTCCTTGTCCTAGTGATCACATTTTTAAATGTCACTCAGACACTCAAGAATAACCATATGGAAACCTGCATTCTAGCTGATACTAAAGGCAAAGGCAGTCACACAGGAAATACTTAACCTTCATTTTCCTTCCTTGATTTACTTCAGGTTATATCTCATATATATAACACCTCACGTCATTTCTTCCCATTCTGTTGTTTTCATTATGAATAGACAAGTCTGAACTCCCACTTATGTCTGCTAAACTGTCGGAATTATGACAAGACTATTTTTAATGCTGCAGAGAAGTCTCCCTCACTCTGCATCACCTTTCTCACAGACCTGGTGACACGCCAAAGGTCCAAGTAGTAGACTGAACCTTGGAAGGCACATTTGGCAATAAAAAATAAATGCTGAGTGAAGAGGAAGACAGTGACCAGACTGTAATGGCTTTCTGGGTCACTTTTCCCACAGCACACCAGGAAGTGCTGCTTCACACATACACATACAGCTCCTGCCAGAGTCAGACAGCAGGGTGCATTTTGAGACTGTTAGGCTGGTTACTGTATCACTGCTGTCAGGTACTGTCACAGCAGAGAATTACATTTTAAAGTAACTAAGTACCAGAGGAGGAAAGCTAAAGAAGCTCACTAAGATTGGTAAACTTTTTTACATTCCCATTTATGTTAAAATATCCCCCAAATTTTCACAGGTGCTTCCACATATAGGTCAAATTGATTAATGAGCCAAAGCCACCCTTTTCAAAGCACTTCTGCTAGCCTATGTGCAAAATATTCCTTTAGCACAACTGTCCATGCCTACCCAAAAGCATGGGAGTAATACCAAATACCAATGCCCACTGGCACTGGAGGGTCTAGGTCACTGGGCGGCACGATCCTCACAGTTTCTCTGTTCTCTGCTCCTTGTGTGCCCCCTCCCTGTGTGCAACCGGAAGCTGGGCTTGAGTTTCTGCCCTGCTAATCAATAACCCAAATCATAACAAGTAAAGCTCATTCTCACTTTTCTCCTTCTTGGGCAAAAATTTAGTTGAGAGCAACAGGACAGAGGGAGAAAGAAAGCAGGGCCAGACTGTTAGGAGGTAAAATATAGTCTACAAAGCCGACTGCAGACTATCTGTAAACAAAACAAAACAAAAGGCCACCTCTGTGCCCATAAGAATGTGCCCATCCCTGCTCCCATGCTTACCTGGCTGACCAGTTCAGGTATTCCCAAAGCTCTATCAATCTCCTCAAGGCCATCGAAGTTCCGTAAGGCCAGATAGAGCTGGTCCAGGAGAGCTCCCTCATCACTTGGAGACTCAGCTGCAGGATGTGGACACAGCAAGTCATCGGGAGAGCTGCCAAACGGTTGCCTGCAAAGAGACAAACTTCACCTTGGGCTGATGGAAAAGCTGGTTGACTTTCAGGGTCTCTGCAATAAACTTCAGTGCCAGCCCAATGTACAATGAAATGACAATTTAAATAAAAGTTATGCTTAAAGAGAAGATACACTTATTCAGTGTTGATTACAGATCAGACACAAGTCTTGCATCTGAGGTATATCTTTTGTTTCCATTGTCCCGACTTCACAACTGAACTGGCAAAGCTCAGGCTTAGTCAGTTTGGTGAAAGCAGCTGCTGGAGATCACAAAGGTGGCACTGATCTGCCTGAATCCTGCTCACCTACTTCCACAAATGCACACCGACTCCTCCAGCATGTTCTATACTTTCCTGAACTTCAGTAAGAAGCACTAATTGACTTCACAGTCTTTTTCTACAGGAGGGTATGATGACCAGTGTGGGACAGACTGGATGGAGTCTAGTAATTTTCTCTCTTGCTATCTTTTGATATTGGGGATTGAACCTAGGGGCACTCTACAAACGAACCACACCCTAAGCCTTTTAATTTTTTGAGACAGAGTCTTGGTAAATTGCTGATCCTTCTGTCTTAGCCTTCTGGAGTCGTTGGGATTACAGGTATGTACCAATGTACTTGGCTAGAGTGGTTTTTAAAAAAAAGCTTCTGAGTTACTTTAATATTAAGGGGGAGACATGATACCTGTATTTTACCGAAAGTCTATTTTGTACTCTTAGAGCTACTATAAGTTGTTCTGGAGAATATAAAGGTTTATAAATAAGCAAACTCATTCTTCAAAAAGTGAGAATACATTTATCAAGGAGGGATCATGTTATCTCTCTAAATATGCTATGTTTTTCCAGTTAATTTGGTATGCTCTTTTGACCTAGAACCCTAAAATATTGAAGTGCTGGGCAATGAAACCAAGAATTAATTTCAAACAGTGATAGCAAGTGCGTCAGCATACAATCTGTGTCCTCCATCTAGCTCTAGGTAATTTTAGGAGAAAGTTGTGTAGTTCAGTGTCCCCTCAATGCCATACTTCACCTGTTGTCCCCAGCCCTAGGCTCCTCCAAGACATCGTAACTGGCTCTGTGGCCATTGTATTCAAGAGTGTTGTGAAGGGGCAGGCATGGTGGTGCATGCCTGTAATCCCAGCAGCTCAAGAGGCTGAGACAGGAGGATCATGTGTTCAAAGCCAGCCTCAGCAAAAGCAAGGTGCTAAGCAACTCAGTGAGACCTTGTCTCTAAATAAAATATAAAACAGGGCTGGGGATATGGCTCAGTGGTTGAGTACCCCCAGGTTCAATCCCCAGTAACTGCACCTCTCCTCCAAAAAAAAAAAAAAAAAAAAAAAAAAAA
>NW_026000093.1:20971028-21075003 GCF_001458135.2 Marmota marmota marmota
AAAAAAAAAAAAAAAAAAAAAAAAAAAAAAGAGTGCTGTGAAGGCTCACACCTCTGCCCTCTTCTTATCACCGCATGGCTCTTGCTATGATAGCTTGGCTTACATTGTAAGTTTCTGACAGTCCCTCTTGTTTCTCATTTACAGTCCATATTGTTCTTAAGTTTTTAAATACCTCCATGATCATACTAGATTATTGCTCTCTTGCTACACTTTGGGAGCAGGAGGGTTTTTAGAGATGTGGCAGTGAGGGAGAAAGCATCCAACTGTGTCATGGAAGTGAAGCAAGGGGTCTCCCCCAGTACAACTGCCCAAGAGCTGGAAGTGGCGAGTCTTGTGAAAAAGTTCCAGTCAGTCAAGAATGGATGTTGGGGGCTGGGGATGCGGCTCAAGCGGTAGCGCGCTCGTCTGGCATGCGTGTGGCCCGGGTTCAATCCTCAGCACCACATACAAAAAACAAAGATGTTGTGTCCGCCAAAAACTAAAAAAAAAAAAAAAAAATTAAAAATAATTCTCTCTCTCTCTTAAAAAAAAAAAAAAGAATGGATGTTGGCTTTTCACCAAATTCTTAAGCCTGAGAAGCTAGGTGAGTGACACCTGAAAGTGTCTTTTCTTCCAGATGTATTTTATAATTTTTGACTTCTGTTTCTTCAGAAGCTGCACCGATACAACCCTCTGTTGACATTTATCCTGTACTAGTTTCCATAGAAATAGTTTTCTATCCAATAAGCACACCTAGAAGAAGCCAACTCATGGATCTGAGTCCTGAAATGAGAATCAAATATCTGGACGCACTGCCTCCAAGTGCAACAACTACAGCAGTCTCCCTGAAGCTCTCTGCCTGCTGCTCTAGGCCACCAGCTATGAGCCAAGCCACCCAGCTCTCCAGGTGACTGTGGTTCTTCCTCTGTGGCCTGGATTTCACTTAAAGTGCAGCGGGAGTAGCAGTGGAGTGGTTATCACCTGGGGTCTTGTCAGAAATGCAGAATCCTGAACCCCATTCAGTCCTGGTGATTCAGAAGCTGCATTTCAATGAGCCCTCAGAGGTGGTTCCTGGACACAGTAAGGTTTGAAAGACTAGCCTTCTGCTTCTCCCCCTACATGGATGGACTGCAGCTAGGAAGCACTTTTCCTTCTTTCTCTCCTATGGTAGCTATCTGCTGCTTTAACCTATTTTTAGTTTTTTTCCTCCTTGGCATTGGGCATTGAACCCAGGGCTCCTCACATGCCAGGCAAATGCTCTACTACTGAGTTACATCTGCAGCGTCTCCCTAATCTATTTTTGAGTGAAGTTAATCTGAAGTTTCCAATTTTTTGTCCCATATTCTACTGCTGGGACCACATTCCTTTTTGCTAAACACACACACACACACACACACACACACACAATATGTTTTTACCCCTCTTTTTGAAACTTCATTGAAAGCTCTTAATCTCTTTTTACTCACTTAAAATACAGAAAGTGAAAGAGCCCAACACAGGAATTCTGAGGCTGTGCAATGCCAATTGGGATGAAAGCATTATTCTCAAGCAGGACTCAGTTCAAAACCCGCATTTAAAAAACAAATAAGCAGCTCTGGAAATACATTCCATCCTTAAGATATTTCAGGACCTTATTGCCTTTTGTGGATTTGGTAACAATATTACATGATTTCAAGTTTCAAATAACCCCCAAAGGACAAAATACGTAGTCTGCACAAAGGTCCTCTCAGAGTCTCTGATCCCAACTCTTAATAGAGCTTCCAGGTCAACTCTCTCCAGTAATAATCTTTTGTTTTTTGGTACTGGGGATTGAACTCAGGGGCACTCAACCACTGAACTACATCTCCAGCCCTTTATAATTTTTATTTTGAGACAGGGCCTCACCAACTGCCCAGGCTAGCCTTGAACTTGTGCCTCAGCTTCTCTAGTTGGTGGGATTGCAGGCATGCACCCACCATACCTGGCTCCAATAATCTTCAAACTGTATGATTTCTAACAAGTTGCCTCACTAAAAACATTGCCTACATTCTTTAAGTTCCCTCACTGCCTACTGCTTAGGCTCCAAACAAACTGATCTCTCTGCCTCAGTCAGTTTACCTCTGCTCTTCCATCCCTGTATGAGGAACATTATCACTTATGCCTCAAGGTCACCTGTGGAACTTCTGCTTTGAGTGCACTGCTATAAAACAAAGAGGTCATGCATACAACACAAGTGTGATACTAGGTTTGCAGGGCATCATTCTCAAAGGGGCAAATACAAAACCAAGCACACTACCTATACACTGAAACTTGAGCATCTCCTAAGCCACTGGTGACAGGTGCTGTTTTATCCATAAAGTAGAAGAGAGCTGGGGAACTGGGCTACTGCAAAGATGTCTATGTTACAAGAGCTAACCTGAGACTGCTGGATTGAGTTGAGGGAATCTGAAAGAGACCCAAGGGAGTGACTGACTCTCTCCCCCTAGCAAAACCCAACACAAAACTTCTCTCATGAAGAGCATCCTCAATTCAGACTCTGGGCATTTCACTGACCAAGATCAATTATGAATACCCAGTGAAAGAGAATCAAAATACTCAGGGAAACAGGCCACCAGGTCAATTTAGAACCCCAAGAAATCTGGATATTGAAATTAATAGATTGGGAACTTTATTTTTATTTTTTCAGTTGTGTGCTGATGAATCTTTTTTTTTTTAATTTTTATTGTTGGTTGTTCAAAACATTACATAGTTCTTGACATATCATATTTCACAGTTTGATTCAAGTGGGTTATGAACACCCATTTTTACCCCGTATACAGATTGCAGAATCTAGATTGAGAACTTTAGAAAATAACTATGAATATATGTCTAAAGGTATTAAAGATGTCAAACCAAAAATAAGTAAGCAATAAGAGAACATGAAAAATGAACAAATAGAATTTTTAAAGACAAAAGATATAATTGGATTAAATATAGCTAAAAAGATAATTAGTGAGCAAGCATATAATTATGAATACACTATCCTGAATGTAGTAGAGAAAGATGAAAAGAACGTAAATTAAGAAATAGAGGGTAGAATTAAAAAATATATAATGCAGAAAAGAGAAAGCGTATCATGTCTTATCAGAATCACAGAAACAAAGAATACAGAAAATGGAGGAAGGGCAATATAAGAAAGAAGATGGCTAAAAACTTTCTACCACTGATGAAAAATGTGAATCTACAGATAAGTAAAACACAACACAAATCAAATACAAAGCAGGCTAAATAAATAAATAAAGCCAGCCAGGCCTTATTCAGAGTAGTGAAACTATAATGCAGCAAAGACAAAGAACATTTCAAAATCATTTTGAAAAGATCATGTACCAAGAAACAACACCTGAACAAAACTCCAACAAATCTGATCACTTTCTTTTTTCAAGTCTCTTTTGACAGCTTAGTGAAAAAAATCTGAATTCTTCCAAGTTTGGTATTTACGACCTTCTATCAATCTATTCTATTACTAATCTATTCTTCTAGGCAAACCTTTTGAGACTGACTTTGAGTATTTTAAAAAATTTATTCTTTTAAAACAAATTTGTTCTTTTTAGATATACATGACAGTACAGTGTATTTTGTCATATTATACATACATGGAGTATAACTTACTCTAATTAGGATTTCATTCTTGTGGTTGTACGTGATGTGGCATTTCACTGGTGGTGTATTCATATTTGAACATAGGAAAGTTATGTCCCATTCATTCTACTATCTTTTCTATTCCCACCCCGCCCATTCCGCTTTGTCTAATCCAATGAATTTCTATTCCCTATCTGTTACTGTATGTTAGCACCCACATATAAGAGAGAACATTCATCCTTTGGTTTTTTGGAACTGGCATGACAGTCTTTAGTTCCATCCATATTAACATGATACTTTTAGCATGACAGTCTTTAGTTCCATCCATATTAACATGATAGTCTCTAGTTCCATCCATAATTCCATTTTTCTTTAGATGGCTGAGTAATATTCCATTGTGAATATACCACATTTTCTTTAATCATTCATCTGTTGAAGGGTTTTGCTATTGTGAATTGAGCTGTTATAAACATTGATGTGGCTATAGATACTGAATTTTTTTTATTGTGGTAAACTATATATAACATAAAATGAGATGATCTCCTGTTATTCTAAACATTTTTTTATTGCTTCTATAAGCTCTGGACCTCTGAGATGCTGTTTTTGCCAGTTCCACTGGCCCGTCACCCCTGCCTTCTCAAATCCTTCTCTTTTTACAAGACTCTGAAACCTCTCCCAAACACCCCAGCTGGATGAGCTCTGGAAACGTGGTTGATTTCTCTTACAGCATTTATGCTGCACATTACCTCCTATTACAGAGGCAGCATATATATTTATTTTCAACTAAATTGTCACTTGCGGGGCTGGGGATGTGGCTCAAGTGGTAGCACGCTCGCCTGGTATGCGTGCGGCCCGGGTTCGATCCTTAGCACCACATACAAAGATGTTGTGTCCGCTGAAAATTAAAAATTAAATATTAAAAAAAATAAAAATAAATAAATTGTCACTTGTTTAATGACACATTCTAGGACTTGCAGAGTTTTTCACTTTCTTCTCCCTTTTACTCCCTACCCAGTAGAGGATATGGTATAAATAAACAAAAACTGGTCAGGCATCACTATTCAGAAGGAATTTACTTCAGGCATAGGTCTGTAATAACTTACAGAACACAAAAGCCATTACTCTCATGGCTCTCCTGGAGCTTAGGACTTACCTGTTTTGGCTGGCAAAAGATGCCTGGTCTATCGGGAGGATGCTTTCAGGCCACGGGGCAGTCTGATTTGGAGGAGCCTGTTGTTGGCTGTACTGAGGTCCCCCCATGTTCATTTCTAGTTCAGATGGCCCTAAAAGAGGAGGAAGAAAAAAACCCCAGACACTTTACATCTTGTAAGAAGGATCTATTTTTGCTATATGATATATAGTAAAATATCTGGTTTATGAAAAATGGAAAAGATAGAAGCAATAATAATTATCCAGGTAAAAATAAGATAAAATTCTTATTTGAAACAGAAAAAAAAGGACATAAATAGTAAAGTTAATCACCTACTTCAGGGAATATCTTGAACAGCAGCAGTTCTAACAGGACCCTTTATACTCTTTAAATAAGCTTTGGTTCATGCCTGTAATCCCAGTGGCTCGGGGGCTGAGGCAGGAGGATACAAATTCAAAGCCAGCCTCAGCAAAAATGAGGCACTATAGTAGCAACTCAGTGAGACTCTGTCTCTAATTAAATATGAAATAAGGCTGGGGATGTGGCTCAGTGGTCGAGTGCCCCTGAGTTCAATCCCTGGTACACCCCCAAAAAAGATTTGGTTCATATTTGTTTTATTGATATTTAATGAATTGTAAACTGAAATTGGGAAACAGAAAAGCATTAATCATCTAAAAATCATAAAGGTAAATCAATTACATATTAATATAATCAATATTTAAAAATGAAAAATATTAACAACATCTAGAGATGTCGAACCTCCCATTCACTTCCATAGCCCACCATCTGCCATGTCATATGGCATGGAACTTTTGAAAAACTATACTGAACATTTATGAAAAGATGAAAGTGAAGAAGGCAAACGTGACTGTGTGTTACAATGAAGACAGTTTTGGCTCTGTGTATACCCTGAAAGGCACTGGGGTGTTGGACCATACTTTTAAGACATAAGTGCTGGTCTAGACCACTTGTACCTAAATTTTTGCCAACTGTACTTGGTTTAGCTCTTCCACCGGAATCAGGGCAGAGTAGAAGGGAGGCCAGACAACTCAACCTGCTCTCTCTCAGAATTTCCTTTAGGTGCTTTCCATATAATGGATGTTATGAGTTTTTAATTATAAGATTATCATTATCTGTAGACCTAATATCCATTACAACAATTTTCTGATGAGTTCATGGCTTGAGTTTGTTAAAAAATCAAAAAAATTCAGCTATAAAATAATGTTTACAAATCTCTATCTCAAGCTCTACAGCAAGATGTCCTTTAGTGAAGACTGAGAATAAATTAAATTTCTGGATATAAGGATTATTATTATTTTAAAATCAGTTAATCTCTTAAATTTCTCATTCTAATTTTATATAGAAACCTGGGTGTTTTAGCTCTTTTTAATGCAACCATTAAATGATAAGAACTTATGAGAACCACTCATTGCTTTGAGAACATCCAATGTAGAAAGACAATATGAATGCCATCTTTCAGAAGTAAGCAAAAATGTGCTGAGCAATTAAGTCACTACGTAAGAAAACTGATGCCAGAGTTATAATGAGAATTCTGTGTTGATTTGTCAAAAAAATCCTGGCATCTTTCTGAGAATGACTTTACTTTTTATTTATCATGAAACATGTAAATATATGAAAAACACATAAATATTGACATCTAAATTATGCTAATATACAAGACGATTAATAATTTAATTATTATGAAAATAATTTCAAGTAGGAGTGGCACAGGCCATTAACTTTTTAATAACAACAATTGACATAATTTATATACCACAAAATTCCACACTTTTAAAGAATAAAATTCAATGGGTGTCAGTATATTCAGAGTTGTATAACCATCATCACTATCAATTTTAGAACATTTTTATTCCTCTAAAAAGAACACCCCCTGCATTTGGAATTACTCCCCATTTCCCCTTATCCCAGCCCTAGGCAGCCTACTAGACACTAGCCTAGGCAGACTCTACTGACTTTATAGTATGATTTGTCTATGTTGGACATGTCACAAAAACTGGTTGATATAATCTATCACACCATCAATTTTAACAACATATGAATTGTCTCCAGATAGAATACTGGTGATCCTCACATTCTTGGCTATGTTCTGAGATCCTGTGTCTTTAGTGAGGACCTGGGAGAGTGACTTAATAGCCTAAGGCAGTGGCCCAGGATCCTCATTTTAAGTTCCAGAGAAGATTCTGATGACCATGAAGTTAATTAGAAACTAGAGCTAGACCATTGAACTATTTCTTTATTTTAAAAATATTTTATAATATACATATATTATATATAATAAATTATATACATATAATTTATAGTATGACTTCCTGTTTCTCCCCAAAGCTGAAGTTAGATACTTTAATGAAAATAAAAGATCACAAAGGTATTCAGTTTTCTTACATTACTGGAAAACATTTGAAGAGTCCATGAGTCTACCCAGAGTTCCAGCAAAATCCCACTTATGATTGTTTTACACAGCAGGATCACATGCAATCAAACTGCAATCCAAGATCAAGTCTTGAAAGAACTTATAGAGCTGATACTCCCTGCTAAGAAAGCATGCAAACTAAAAGCAAAGACCAATGGACTACCTTACCTATATTCATGACCTGAGACTGAAGCATCTGTCTTTGGCCAGGCTGGCTGTTGGGTCTCATGGGGATGCTGGTTGTTGGGTTCCGAATCATACCTCCTTGGATTGGCCGGTTCATGGCACTGGTGGTAGGAGCACAGGTGACTCTTACTGCAGCACTCTGCGGTGCCCATTCCCCAGATGGCATGGTGGGCCGGGAAGTATTACTACTGATCATTCCTGCATGCAAGCCAAAGAAAGCTGAGAGATGCAGTAACTGAAAACATGGTCAGCATGTACAAACACCAGACATCTTACTCTTTATAAAATGGCCATTCTGTGATCCACAGTGAGCCTGATAGCTAACACCCTCACTGGGGCAGACTTGGGGCTCTTGGCTAAGAAATAAGAATGGGCAATTACTACAAAGTTTTCAAAACATGAACTTGCCACTCATTATAGTTCAAAAAAGCTGTTAAAATTGTTCCCATATGTATTTAGAAATAGGTGCTGTGGCAAGTGGATAACCCCAACTTCTTTCCTGAGGAAGTGAATCACATTAGCTGACACACATGTCAATGCTTCACTTTCCAAAAGGGAGGTGAGGCTAAGGGAAACAAGGTAAAATCTGATAATCAAATCAATACCCTGTAAACCAGAATCACAGAGAACATCCCCTAATTCTTATAAGATTTCTGAATTCTTGAATCCTTTTCAGAGTATTAGAATTTGGTAAACTTCAAAATTCATCAAGGGCAGCCTCTAAATAATGGGGAATTGAATCTTTCTGGTATTTACTCTAATTCTTCATAAACAAGATAAGGGAACTCCTACTTATGCAATGTACCTGGATCATTATATTCCTGATGAGACATATCTAGAATGGGATAGGTAGATTTGTAAACATCCTTTTACACTTGAAATTTTAAGTTATTTGAGCATGCACAACAAAAGGAGCACAGCATGGGCAAGCAGGATCTGGTGTCTGTTCTATCCTGGCCCCTGGGATGCTGGCAATGACCAAACACTGGCAAAGACTTGACATTCTGAAGGGGAAAACCTCCAAATGATGTCTCTTTGTTTTGAAATGTTTAATGATGCGTACGTAAAGGTTTTGCTTTCAAATACATGGCTTACTTTCATTTACTTTGTGATTAAACAACCGAAAATTGGGTGTATTTAACTAGTGGAGAGAACATGTATGGGTTGTTTCTTGTGAAATGAGAGATGTTCTGAGGATGATCAAGGGTGAAGGGCAATTAGCTAGATTTCAATGTTAATACTTATTTTAAAAACATTTTAAGTTATATTTAAGCTATACAATGATAATTTAAACTATACAATGATATAGTATAGGAGAAAATATTATGTTTTTCTAAATATTTACTATCAAAACAATATCACAATTATAAAAAGACTAGAAAGCAGAAGGGAAAATCATCCACAATTCAACAATACCAATGCAATGATAACTGGAGTAGTCCATTTAAGTTTGTTGGTTGGTTTGTTTTTGGAAGCAGGATGAGGACATCATATGATTCTTATAGCTTATACACCAGTGATTTTCAGGCTGCCTAGATTTTAAGAGTCCTTCAACAACTCAAAACTTCTTGTACTTTGCTGATAAGGAGCCACCCTTAATAAATCACAGGCTCCTTTTCTCCTCTAGAATTTTATGTAAGTTAGCATTTTATTTTTATGAATCAATATTTATTCATCTTGAAAATAACAATGAATATAACACTGTTTCTATAAAATATGCACATGAATGAAGTAGTCAGTGTCAGGTGCAGATAGTGGGCAACAAATAAATAAGTAGTTGAATGAATAAACTACTTTAATACATTACAATTCAAGGTTCCCATGAATTACTTACCAATAATAAGTTTAAAAAACCTATCTTTTCCTCTTAAGTGGAACACTTACATTCAGTTAATTATAATATGTAGGTATAGGCAATGATAATGTATAGATGACATAAAAAAGGATTGCAAACTAGGCTAAAAATACCAAGAATTAAAACACCAGCAACTCTAGATTCTTTTTCTAGTATCTATTTCTTTCTTTTTGTCGAGTATCTCATTGAGACAAAGGAAAAAATTACATATCGAGAGGTCTTCTTTAGGAAAGTTGGCATTCTCCAATAGCTGTAATGAATAGATGACTAGGATGTGGTGGCAATAGCCATCAGTGCTGCTGCAATGATTTTAGGTCTGAATTGGTGGCAGTCAGGGAATATGGCTGCTGTAACAGCTGCACCTGTGATGGTGACTATTACTTAGGAAATGTGCCTGAGCAATTTGGCAGATACCTGAAATTATAGCAGATGAAGGTACAAACCAGATCACAGGCAACTTCCTATATCTTGAGAAATGGACCCCAGATCTGAAAGTTATTATTAGGCAGGCCAGGCATACTTCTATATTACTAGTTAGAAGTTCATGTGCGTGTATGTATTTTTTTTTAAGACAGAGTCTGGTTGTGTTGTCCAGGATGGTCTCAAACTTGTGGGCTCAATGATCCTCCTGCTCAGCTTCCTGAGAGACTGGGTATATAGGCGTGTGCCACCAAGTCTGGCTAAAGTTCTTGGCTTTTAATTTATATTTTTCTGAGTAAGAAATGGATCACCTAGAATTATGAAATGCTGGTTGAATTTTAAACTTTCATTCTGAAATTTTCTAAGCACAAATCACCAATTAGTAAAAAGTTTTGGGGCTATCAGCAGATTATCACTGGAAGCTAGCAGTCACTAATTTACACATACTCTACAATGTCTAGAAGAGTAACTGAGATAAAAGCGAAATAAACTTAGGCTATATAAGTGATCAGAATCCTCATCAAAGAACAATCATAGGAAAAAAACGGGTAGCTCACTAGAATGGTTTCTAGTATGCCACTTAAAATTTGTAGAATTTCCTTACTTTCCCATGTTTGTTTCTAATAAGTTCCTGGAAAAAGTCTACTAGTTTGATGTGGATAAATACATCATTAAGTTAAATAATACCAATAAAGTAACAGTGCATTTGAGCCCTTACCTGTGCTACTGTTCCCTAAGTTTCCTTGGTTTCCTATCATCCCTTGGTTACCCATCATTCCTGGCTGAGGTATCACTGAATAGGGACTATTGTTTCTGATTGGTGGGAAAGGTCCAGCACCAGTTGGGCTCTGCAATGTGATGTCAAGTGGTAAATTCTGGTTTGGCAATAACCTGCCCAGTTGCCCTGGTCGTGGGTTATTAAAAGCTAAGGAGAAAACAAATGAAAATTGAAGGTTAATATAAAATAATGGAAAAGAATATTAACAGTAGTAGTGTTTAGGGAAAATGCTGTCTGTAAAATAACAAGGAGATGCATGCCAGGGACCAACTACCTACAGCAAAGACAAATACACAGACAAAATATATATGCAGCACCAAAATATAGACATGTGATCTAATAATCAATAAGCCTCTAAAAATTCTTGATGAGCTTGCAAAAAAGGGGGAAAAAAAAACCACATTGGTTATATAGTTTTCTTCCCAATAGTGACTTTTAATATTCAACTATGCTTTCTAAGTAAACCATTAATGTGTTTTTTTCCCATGTATGTCATTCAAACTTAGAAGTATTGTTTTTTCACAGCAAAGAAGTTATAAAACATCTCTTGTAAAAAGCACCAAACCCACACACACATGTATTGGAAGTTAGAATATCATTTCTTAACTGGAGTTTCCTAGGATTAGAATTAAATTAAAAATGGATACTGCCATTGGAAGTTAAAAATCTTTAAGTGTAAACTATCTTACCTGAAGCAGAATTAAATTAAAATTTATTTATAGCTTCTTTAGATTCTGGACCCATTTAGATTTGAAATGATTTTTATGTTAGTCACAGGATTTTTTTTTTTTCTTCTTTGTACTGGGGATTGAACCCAGGGGTGCTTGACCACTGAGACACATCATCAGTCCTTTTATTTTTTATTTTTTTTTGAGACAAAGTTTTGTTAAGTTGCTGAGGCTGGCCTCAAACTTGCAATCCTCCTGCCTCAACCTCCTGAATTGTTGGGATTATAGGGATGCATTACCATGCCTGGATAGTTCACAAGAGTTTATTGTGTACTAAGCTTTATATTAGTATCACATAGACAACCTGTAATTTGATAACAGTGCTATTAAGCTTTTAAAATACTAAGATAATATAAATTACAATTTATAGAGCTGATTTATTAGATAATATCAAGTACTTTATTTTCTCTAAATTATATGAACACAGTCTAAAATAGGACAAATAAAGAGTAAGCTCTTAACAATTCACAGTAGAAATATTTAGAAAAATTAAGTCTGGGAATGGAAATTATGTATGTGCTTAATCATGGTTTCCTCAGGGTTAGTTGTCTGGTTTCCATTCAATAATCTGAATACCATTAGGAGTAACAAAGAGGCAGAGCCATGAATCCCCAAGTGGCCTTCATTATTTCTCCTGGCTACTGAGTAGAAACTATCTAGTAAGTTTCTTGCCTACATTTCAATTCTTTGACTTTCTGGAATCTCCCCTCCATTCCTCCATTCCCCCAAAACCTCCAATTCCCCCAAAGTAGGCAGGTTTGAGAAATAACATACAAAAACTCATTTTTCCTTTGTTTTACCAATGGTCAGGAATCACTTGAGAAAAGATTTAATAATTAAAGATATTCTGTGATTTGGCTAATGGTTGCCATTTCTGACTTGAGAACAAAACTTAGGCATTAAACTATTTGAAAAGGAAAAAAGACATTCTGTTTACCAACATTAAAGAGGTTATTTATCGTTTTATCAATTACAGTTTTGCAGCAGAAAAAACATTTTCTTCTATTCAGAACTATCAGATAACTTCAGATACTAACAGATTGGTAATCTAAGTGTTCATGGTAAATAGTTATCCTCATCTTATAAAATTCAAAGATAAAATGGATTTTATAAATAACACAATGAATCAAATTTAAAATATGCTTAGAAAGTTCCATGTCAAACATGTTTATATGAGGATTCCTAAAGGACAGGGTAAGATATGTTTAATGTGTGCAGTCTTATATATATATATGTTTAATGTGTGCAATCATATATAACTTACACACTTAAAGAATTTTTCTTTTTTCTTAAAAATATTTATTCTTAAGTTTTACGTGGACACAATATCTTTATTTTACATTTATGTGGTGCTGAGGATCGAACCCAGTGCCTCGTGCATGCTAGGTGAGCACTTTACCACTGAGCCACAACCCTAGCCCCAAATAATTTTTCTTAATAGTATATTATTCCCAAGTTAGTATAGCTTCCTAATTTTCTATATTCTAAGTATTCAGTTGTATATTAATAAAATATTTAAATTCTTATTTTAAAATTCACTATCTGAAGTTAGTTACTGAAATGAAGGAAAAAATGACAATCAGTTGAGGAAACTGATTAATGTTGGTCAGTCTTACAACATGCACCATGTTGACTAAATTTCCCACAAGAGAATGTCAAAGAGCCACATTCACCAGACTCCACTTTGAATACTGTTTCTGAAAGACTGGGACAGTAGATGGTGCTATTCGATCACAAAAACCTTGAAGTGACTAAGCTATTTGTATCAGACTTCAATAACCTCTGTTTCTGATAGTGATTACATGTGGGAATTTCTTGGCAAAACCAGCAATATCTCATACTTACTGCTCTGTGAAATTCGCAATGCTGTTTTCTGGGCTCCAACAGGTGTAACAGGGCTGTTTTCAGCTGTGAGTTGCATGAGGTCATTGATGATGGCTTGCTTGTCAACTGATCCAGCAGGGGCGCCTGGCCTTGTGTCTGGGAAAAGCTGTGGTAATTGACTATTCTGCAAATCATCCAAAATCTCCTCCAAGTTGTCCAGCTCACTGCCAGGCTGTAGTCAACAAACAGAATTCTGAGTTTACCCAGGCCTGTTCTAAGAGTGGGCACCCAGGCCCATTTGCAATCACAGACTGAACTGGTGCAAGTTACCTTGGCCAAAGAGAAGACACAAGTGTACGTGAATATCAGGCCTAATAGGTAACTCATTGTCTTTTTAAAAAATAAATTAATAAACAGGCGGGTGGACCAATGGTACAGAATAGAGGACACAGAAACCAATCCACAAAACTACAACTACCTTATATTTGATAAAGGGGCTAAAAGCATGCAATGGAGGAAGGATAGCATCTTCAACAAATGGTGCTGGGAAAACTGGAAATCCATATGCAAAAAAATGAAACTGAATCCCTTTCTCTCGCCATGCACAAAAGTTAATTCAAAATGGATCAAGGAGCTTGATATCAAATCAGAGACACGCCGTCTGATAGAAGAAAAAGTTGGCTACGATCTACATACTGTGGGGTCGGGCTCCAAATTCCTCAATAGGACACCCATAGCACAAAAGTTAATAACTAGAATCAACAAATGGGACTTACTCAAACTAAAAAGTTTTTTCTCAGCAAAAGAAACAATAAGAGAGGTAAATAGAGAGCCTACATCCTGGGAACAAATCTTTACTCCTCACACTTCAGATAGAGCCCTAATATCCAGAGTATACAAAGAACTCAAAAAATTAGACAATAAGAGAACAAACAACCCAATCAACAAATGGGCCAAGGACCTGAACAGACACTTCTCAGAGGAGGACATACAATCAATCAACAAGTACATGAAAAAATGCTCACCATCTCTAGCAGTCAGAGAAATGCAAATCAAAACCACCCTAAGATACCATCTCACCCCAGTTAGATTGGCAGCCATTATGAAGTCAAACAACAACAAGTGCTGGCGAGGATGTGGGGAAAAGGGTACACTTGTACATTGCTGGTGGGACTGCAAATTGGTGCAGCCAATTTGGAAAGCAGTATGGAGATTTCTTGGAAAGCTGGGAATGGAGCCACCATTTGACCCAGCTATTCCCCTTCTTGGTCTATTCCCTAAAGACCTAAAAAGAGCATGCTACAGGGACACTGCTACATCGATGTTCATAGCAGCACAATTCACAATAGCAAGACTGTGGAACCAACCTAGATGCCCTTCAATAGACGAATGGATAAAAAAAATGTGGCATTTATACACAATGGAGTATTACTCTGCATTAAAAAATGACAAAATCATAGAATTTACAGGGAAATGGATGGCATTAGAGCAGATTATGCTAAGTGAAGCTAGCCAATCCCTAAAAAACAAATGCCAAATGTCTTCTTTGATATAAGGAGAGTAACTAAGAACAGAGTAGGGACGAAGAGCATGAGAAGAAGATTAACATTAAACAGGGATGAGAGGTGGGAGGGAAAGGGAGAGAGAAGGGAAATTGCATGGAAATGGAAGGAGACCCTCAGGGTTATACAAAAGTACATACAAGAGGAAGTGAGGGGAAAGGGAAAAATAATACAAGGGGGACAAATGAATGACAGTAGAGGGGGCAGAGAGAGAAGAGGGGAGGGGAGGGGAGGGGAGGGGGGATAGTAGAGGATAGGAAAGGCAGCAGAACACAACAGACACTAGTATGGCAATATGTAACTCAATGGATGTGTAACTGATGTGATTCTGCAATCTGTATATGGGGTAAAAATGGGAGCTCATAACCCACTTGAATCAAAGTGTGAAATATGATATATCAAGAACTATGTAATGTTTTGAACAGCCAACAATAAAAAATTAAAAAATTAAAAAAAAATAAATAAATTAATAAAGGACAAATAATTTAATCTCTCAGTCCTGAATTCCCTCATCTAGAAAGAGAGAGATGGCTGAATTAGAAAGATCTCTTACCACATTGTGATTCATTGGCAATTTATGAATTCCCTCTTATTTTAATATTTATTTTTTAGTTTTAGGTGGACACAATATTTTTATTTTATTTTTTTAATGTGGCGCTGAGAATCAAACCCAGTGCATCATGCATGCTAGGTGAGCACACTACCACTTGAGCCATATCCCCAGCCCCAAATTCCCTCTTTTTTAATGTTAATAATCTATGAGAATATATATTTCCAATTAATTATGAGTGGACTAAATAACTTACAGTTTAGGACAAGGTTTGTGGTTAAGTCTCCCAGAGAAATAATAAGAACAAAAAACTAATATAAATGTGATCCAAATTTGCACTGTAAATCAGTATTTAGAAAATGGTCATTTCTATTTAGAACTTTCTACCCAAGTAAGGGTGGGGCAGGTGGGAAGCAGTTGCAAAAGAAACGTGAAGTAACTATGAACTAGCTAGGCATTGCTCTTTCAATTTAAGTGATACTTTTTCCTGCTTGCACTTTCAGTTTTGAATGACAGTGGCTTTCTCTGTCATTCACCAGTTTAGGTGACAAAATGTAGGGAAGCAAGATAAAAACTGGTCACTCCCAAACACAGCACTTATTAATTTGATTTTACAGAAGCCACAGACATGTTTCTTAGGGCTCCTTCCTTTTAAATTCAATTTCAATTACCAACATTAAAGTAGTAAGGCAAGCATTACCAATGTTTTATACCCGGTACTTTTCTTCTTCTGAGAAATTAAACTGATTTCATAGATATTCTTTTCACTAAAACCTATCTATATATGAATTATTTAATATTAGATTGTAATTACATGTAAAATCAGCTGAGTTAAGGCTAGGATTACCTTCCATTGATAAAAAGTGGTCAAGAATGATTTTCTTGATAGGTAGAGAGAAATGCAAGTCAGGCAGCTTCTATAAAGTCTGGATGGACTTTGAATCCTTGACCATGACTAGCCTTTTCCTCTATACTGATGAATCAAAACACATGCCATACATGTTGTGATAATGAGTTGTACTTATAAACAGAAAGGATTATATCTTCATCCTACATACAATTTCTATCTCCTGGGATTTGCTAGGATCATTGCAATTTATGGCAAATGTTATATCTACATAAGATATCTTTTGACTGGATATCTTTCTCAAGTTATGAAGGACAGTCTGAGGTCACATTTTATTTGATTCTTCTCAGAAACAACTAGCTTAGCAATAAACTTAAGAGACCTATTTTCCAAGGAATACTTAATGTACTGTTAAAGAAATTACAAGATCAATTTCTTGACACCCATTTTTAACAAAAGAATGGGGTATTTCCTCTCTATGAAAGTGTTATGTCTTAGATAAGGGTCAGATCCAAAGTTAGCATCTTTCAGGGTTGCAGGATATGACTGTTTCTTTGACCAAGACCCAAATGAAATAGTTCAGGTAGGGGCTATGTTGCATTTAAAAAGCCTGTAGTTAACATGTTCGTGCTATTAAAGCCACAAGGGAACCAAACCCCAGCAAACTTAAGTCACCCACCTGGTAATCACTCAGCTGGGGCATACACTCATTGAGCTGAATGGTGGCCAAAACTCACACATATGTAAAGTGATCTCACTATAAATCTATCTTTATTATGATTTGCCAAATACATAGGTATGAATGAATTAATACTTTCTGTACATTCATTACCCTCCAAGGACAGTGCCTGCAAGTAGTTGTGCACTCATTCAACAAGATGAGTTCCTTTTATTACATTAACACTTAATTAAAAAATAATCTTCCCAGGATCAACTAAATTTTCTCAGGAAAATCCTATAATTTCATCAAAAAAAAAAAAAAAGTTCCATAAGAACATGTAGTAAACATTCTTATCATTTGTTATAAAAATAGTGAGATCAGAAAGAGGCTCTGATAACCTGTGCCATGTACCTCTGGTTCTGTGGAACAAAGTTTCCCTACAATCCTGTCTTGTTAAAAGTATTTTTAAAAAGTGGCTCTTGAGGACTGGGGTTGTGGCTCAGAGATAAGAGTGCTCACCTAACATGCGTGAGGCACTGGCTTCAATCCTCAGCACATAAGTAAAATAAAGATATCGTATCCACCTATAATTAAAAAATAAATATTTTTTTAAAAAGTGGCTCTTGAAACACAATGTGTGGCAGTGAGGGAGATGGGCTGTCATAAGTGATAAACTGCCTCTTGAGAAAGCTTTGCAGATTGCCTTTAATGAAAAGCATCCGAAACAAATAGGTTTATGAAAATAATAATAGAAATAAAGTCTATTATTTTTCCCAATGGATGCACATATATTTGCCCCCAGTCCCAGATATGTAAAAGAAGGTCTATGCAAAATACATTAACAACAGTCTGGGCCTAGACTTCCACCTTTCCTTTCTACCATCTTCTCTTTCCCACAAAGAAAACTGTATTATAAACCATCTCAAATAGAATAACAAAATCACAGTTTCAAGGAATTCTAATGATAGAATTTGTAGGTCTTCTTTTATGATCTACTTCTATGTCTAAAATAATGAGTTTAATATAAGTATAATGTCATACACACATATATATATATTAAAATATAATTTGGTGATTTAAATCAACTTATTTCAACTAATTTCTAAATAATTAAAATCTTTAAATTTTACTTATTTATTTATTTTGGTACCAGGTATTGGACCCAGGTGTGCTTAACCACTCAGCTACATCCCCAGCCCTTTTTATTTTACGTTTTGAGACAGGGTCTCACTAAGTTGTTAAGGCTGGCCTGGAATTTGTGTTTCTCCTACTTCAGCCTCCTGAATTACAGGCATGTGCCACTGCACCCGGCTAAATTTTATTTATTTTTGTGGTGCTGAAACCTCAGGACTTGTACAAGCTAAGAAAGTACTCTACCACGGACTCATATCCTCCAGCCTTGATTTATATTTAAAAAATATATTTATTAAAATTAAATTGATTTTCAAATTTTGATCTCTGCCATTTTAAAAGTTAACTTAGGGCTGGGGTAGACGGCTTGTGCTCAAGGCCCTGGGTTCGATCCTTGGCAAGAGTTAATAATTTAACTGTGGACCAGTCTAACTCTAACAACTAAACACATTTGTCTTTAGAAAGCTATGCAAAGGGTAAGGATCTGGCTCAGCAGGGTTCTTGCTTGGCATGCCTGAGGCCCCAGGTTCAATCCTATCACTGCCCAAAACAAACACAAACCTTATGCAGAGTGGAAGGCAAAGGAATGTGCTGGGGAATGAGGTTGGTCAAATTATGTTATGTATGTACAAATATGGCATAATGAATCCCACTATTATGTATAATTATAATGTATCAATAAAAAAGCATGTGGGATTTTCTTGGGGTTGCATATCAAAAGGAATTAGTTCTACGGAGACTCATAACTGTAGAAAATGTTTGAATTCATTCAGCTTGCCATGTGAAAATGCATTGTGAAATTATCCCTACTAGAGATAATTTTGCTTTGCCTATGTTTATTCCTTATAAATTATGGCAGTGCACTTTTAATATTAATTTGTTATAAGATTACTTTAAAAATTCGTCAAGGAGGTAAAGCTCAGCATATCTGTACCCTTAAGGCTGGTTAACAGTACAATTCAATTACCATAGCATTTTCTTCTGTGTTTACATAAGTTCTAAAAGGGGTGAATTTTATTACACGAACTTTCTGATTCTTTAACTTTAATTCTCATCAAAAGTTCTTGTCCCTATCTACTTTGTTAGGCACAATTTCTTTGCAAGACAAAAAGATTAATGCCTTCCTTTAAACTGCTTTGCCAAGATACTTCAAAGTTTTGCTTAGGCATCTATTTGAATGCTCAAATTAGCCACATCAATTTGAGTAGTTAGTTTAAACTATTTCAGGCAGAAAATGAGTCAGAAAGATTTTTATAAAAGTTCTACAAAATGAAAAATAGACTTGATTTCTTAAATTTTTCATTTTTCTGGTTTTATGATTTTTTTTGTGTATCCAATCAACTTTTCTCTAAAGAAAATATAAAGAGCACATGTATTTTAGTAGCATGAGTATTCTAATAAATTACAAAGTAGCTTTGCCAAATATTTTAAATAAAAGTGTAATATCACAATTGCCTAATACAAAATTGTTAATAAATAATAATACAATTCTACCATATTTGGAGGGAACTTTCCAGGACACGAGCTAAAGCATGGTTTGCCTCTCTCTCTAAAGGCGTCAAATATAAGAAGGAATTCTCTTTAGACTGTTTCCAAATCCTGATCATAAGAGTCTGAGTAACATTAGAAAGGACACAAGAGTATCATTTGGCTAGGTATCAACTGTGCTCCATTGTGTAAATAACATATGACTTAAGTCAGTAAACATATTGGAAATTTTTCTGTCACTGTTTCTGTTTCCTGTTGGTTAGGAAATGCCATAGACACATATCTTGTTTAAATATTCTACCCAGTAAAAAATGCTATTTTAGGTATAACAGCACTAGTGAAGTACTTCCTGTCTTTAATAAGTTAGTAATAGGTTAAACACACACTCAGTAAAAGGCTTTTTTCTGAGTCACAACAAGATAGTTTATTGTAATTCAGGCTCACTAACTGTTTTATCTTAATAAATAACTCATTGTATTCTCTTGAAAGAAAGGTGACAGGAGATAGAACTCATGAGTATCTGGGAATGGTGAAGGGGAGCCAGAGGTGAAAGAATCATTGTTTTTTTCTCATGCTAACTTTGATCTAAATTTAGGTAATGCATACTTCCTGTGGTAACTTTTCAAGTTGCAATGTTTTTGATGTTAAAATTGCTCAGCAAAGCAGTATTTTTTGGTGAGTTATAAGAGGGAGGAGAGGGAGGGTGATACCAGGGACTGGTTTTCATTAAGAAAAATATACTTGCTGTGTGTGTGTGTGTGTGTGTGTGTGTGTGTACATACTCTGCTTTTCACTCCACCCAAAATAGCACATCTGTGATTATACTCTGGGCTTTATGTTTCTCAGGTGAGACAGTTCTGATTAGAAAAGTGTTCCTCCTAAATAATAATTACAAAGTGCAAGTGACTAAAGACCTTAAACTTCGCTTTCCTTGTCTGAAGTTAGGGCAATCCCATGTGTAAATAAAGAAATGCCAAATAGTGGTTCCCTTCCCTGGCTTTCCAAATCCCTGGGGTCTAAGGCCTGAGATAGAAACAAATTCTGTGAATGGCGAGAGGGGCTGGCTGGCCACATTAGACATAAAGCTAAGGTGAACCTAAGGAGCCAACATCTTTCCCTCTAGCTTGTGTCAAGACATCTGAATGACACTGTCTGTGCCTGCCACTCTGAACTGCCACTACCTCTGTGAAGTTCCATTTAGTAAACCTCAAAAGATTAAAACATTTACAGCTGTCAGTATGTTTGACACCTCACTTTATGCAAGACATCGCTATTGCTGAGATCCTGGTTCCCCCAAAGCCATGATTTTACAGTATTACAGAACAGCTGTGATGTAGAACCTTGTATTAACATCTGAGTTTATGGATTAATTCCCTACTGATTACATAATTTTGCTGTTTCCCCTGTGAAGTTCAAACAAAAGTTTGAACAATTCTTTCCGTCCCCAGGAATCATACCAGCTGTTGAAAGAAGCTCGGTGCTTACAACTGGCTGGCCTAGCTAGAAGGGCTGTGGCCTCAGTGTTCCTTACGGCAGCTCTCAATTCCAGCCCATCTCGGACAGCTTCTGTTGACTCAGCTGAGTTCAAGTCATAGCAAGAGCATGTAGCTCTTCTTGTCCCATCCACTCTTAGTCCCCAAAGACGGGAACACATAAATTATCTACTTGAAAAACTAATTTTAAGGACAAACTTGTGAGCTGTTTTAAGTGGGGAGACCTTTGCAGCTTCTTCACTTCTTAACCAATTATGACTTCATAATAAAGATGTGACTACAGAGCATGTCAAGGGATTAAGGGCCAAAGGCCCAGGGTAAGTCTTGGATTATTTAAGCCTCATTCTGTCAGTGATACCCAGGAATGCCTGATGTCAAACCATTATGGCTGCTCATAATCCATCTTTTTTTTTTTTCTTCAAGAAAAACAAATGTTTTACTTTTTTGCTATGATGCCAATATCAGCTTAAGAGTCCTATTAAGAATGATTTTGAGTGAAGTGGATTGATATATTTGGAAAGGATACGAAATTTCAAATAGGAGGAATGAATTTATCAGATTTATTGTACAACATGCTGCCTATAGTTAATAAGAAATGCATACCTGAAAACTGTTGAAAGTAGATTTTAAGCATTTGCAGTATAAAAAAAAAATCAGTGTCTGAGGTAATGCACATGTTATTAGCTTGATTTAGCCATTCCACAATGTATACATATTTTAAAATTTGTATACCACAAATATAGATAATTTTTGTCAATTAAAAAAAAGAATGACTTTGAATATCACCTTGGGTATCTTTTTCAGGGCATTAATTTTTCAGATCGAACAACAGGGAATGTAACCTATTATTTTAATTTTGAATTGATATATGATGGTTCAGGGATGGCAACACTAAGTGAATCTTTATCTCTCCTCCCCTACCACCCATTTTCTCTGATACTTTTTATATCAATGGTCTAAGAAATTCTATATTAATCACAAGTGTTGGTTGAGAAGAAAGAGAGGCAGAATCATCTTCATTGGGTTTGAAAATCAGTTAAATTCTGACCTTAAAGAAACAAAGGTAATTAAGAGACAATGCAATTAAACCTGCTCTGACAAGGCCCAGTTGGGAGGAAGTGATTATCTCCAAATTTGGGGTCAGCAAACTACAGCTTACCTGTGGGCTGAATCCTACCCATCCCTGCTGTTTTTAAGGGCCTACTTTTTTTTTTTTTTTTTTTTAAAGTGGGCACACACACAAAATCTTTTGTGCCCTATAAAAACTCTGTACCTTATAAATCAAGTTTTCTGGAGCACAGCTGCACTGTTTGTCTACACAGTATCTTCAGCTGCTTTGCACTATCATGGCAGAGTCACAGCCATTCAAGTTTGCCATGAGACTGTGGCCTGCTAACCCAGACCTGTAACAGGACCATTCCTTGCTAGGGGAATGCAGCTTCAGTGCAAATTAAGTCTGTTTCAAGGTAAGAAGCATAAAGAAGACGGCTTATTTTTACTGAATCACCGGAGGCCTCCAAATGCCTCTGTGGAGAAAAATCCTTGATGGATCCAGATTAGTGTACCTGGGGAAAAGATATTTCGACACTCACCTGGTCACTGGGCTCAAAGCTCATGTCCTCCTTCTCAGTTTTCATAGCTATTAGTTTTGTATTACCAGCAGGGTCTGTCTTACTATCCAGTCGCTCAAGTTTGGGGGTTATTTCTGGTAAACCAATATCTTTAGTATCATCTTTATCTAGCAAATATCGAAGTAGTGCATTCTCTTTCTTCTTGGGGCTCACTGGCTCTTGTTTAACAGTCACTTCTGACCCAGGAGCTGTGCTGCTGGACTCCTGGCTCAGCTCTTTGCCTGTGGCTTCTGCTGTTAACTTGGCCAAGTCCACAGGGGAACTGCTGTCCTGCAAGAGTCTGTGCAAAATTTTATGCTTTTCCTTGAGTGAGGTCCCATGTGTAGACCCAGATCCAGGCAAGCTCCCTGTGGAGTCCTTGTTTGTGTCCGACAACGAGCTGGGTAAGGGTGAGGGCTCCATCTGGTCAGACTTGGTGGTCAGCAGCTGCAGGAGTTTGGTCTGCCCTTTGCTGTCATGCAGCCTATTCTGTCCCTCGGCTCTCTCCCCACTTGTGGTTGGGGGCATGCTGGAATCATTTGTCTCCTTTTGCTCTCCAGGATGGCAGCTGCTCTCTGCTTGTCCAGTTGTACCTTCTGATGGCTCCCCATAAAGTCCAAAACAGTCTTTGGAGTCCAAGCTTCCCATCTTGCTGAGTGGGGGAGGATTCATATTAACTGGGGAGTTTTGCAAATTGCCTATTTTTAGGTCCGGTGAAGCCAACGATGACCCTAATGAGACCCCATGCCCCTCGCTGAGGGCCTGAAGTGCATTGAGGGAACTGTTGGTATAACTATGGCTATTTCCTGTGCTGCTGCAAACTCCCACAGGGGAATGCAAGCTTCCTGCAGGGGAGAACTGACTGGGTGGGATGCGAGGACTGCCAGCCACTCCAGGACTCATGCGATGCCTTGGTGAAAGCATGGAGTTGGGCTGTCCTGGATTCATGCCAGGGCTGCTTTGAGAGGGACTGTTCATTTTGAGTGCATAGTTACTACCCTGAGGAGTGGTTGCTTGCATTCCTGACACATGGTTCATTCCCCCAGAACCACCAAACCTGCCCATGGGCATGCCCATTTGTTCCTTTGGGCCATTCATGGGAAAATTTATATTGCTACTGAGGGTCATGTCCTGACCTGGGTTCCCACTGCACATGGCCTGATGGGCAGGGCTGCTAGAGCTAATTGGATTCAATGGCTTCCCCATCGCTTGTCCAGTCAGATCCGGATTCATTACACATACATTCTGTTCTCTGTAGAATGAAGAAAGAAAGGTAAGATAAAAGGAAAAATACTTAGCAAATTGTTATTAATTTTGATAAATGAGATGGCCTCTTTGGATAGACAATACTTGGATGAAACCATGTGCAATTATGAACAAGACTGAACATGCACAATTTTGGATCAAGAGGGGGTGTTTTTCAGGCAACTCATTAAGATGTCTGTGGTTTTATGGCGGGAGCATGTTTAAATTTGACTATTACCATATTGAAATTGAAGGTACTAGACAGGACATTAGAGGAGTTCCAATTACACAATACATCTTTCTTATGTAACTGAGAGCTCACACTGACTTAAAGAAATGATTCAAGTATAGCTGTCTTTAATTCTTTGCCAGAAATTATACCTCCTAACAACAGGTACATCCATAAGCCTGGAGAGATCTGATATATATTACTTGGCTCAAAATGGACGTCAAACTTAGAGGGAAAAACCTTGCTCCTAACTGTTGGAGAAACTGCCAGTTACAGAGTCAATAGAGTTACTGCAGCTGTTTGGAATTAGGTCACCTTGTCCAATCCCTCTGCGAATCAGAGCAAGGTCTTCAGAAAACACAGGAGGGAATTCTAGAGTGACCACAGTTTGTGACTTTATTCCCCACTTCTGGATAACTCCAAGCTAACCCCTTAACTAATGACTAAAAGCAGGTTTTTTGAGTGTAATGATTTCCCGAGCACCATGAACTTTCATTTTCAGCCTTGGCAGTCACTTATGAGTTACCAAACTTGTTCACAAACCCAAACAAAATAGCTCTCACACAAATCTCAAACATCAGCCTTCAGTTAGGTGGGTAAACTTTGCCACATCTGTAATCACTTTCAAATAGTTTCAGTTTGAGGTCAGATTTATTAACAGTTGGCAAACAGGGCTGCCTGATTTTTTTCATTCCTATATAAGAAAGCAAATAATTGAGAAATGTAATAAAATGGGACTCTTTAGCCCAAGCAACCTTATATATCTTCTGATAGTACTTCATAAAGTTTCACATAACACCCAAATATTTATCTAACTTGAAACTTAATCATTTTCCTAAATGTGTGCTCTTAAACAGTATGGTTTATGACATTTATTTTAAAATCAACATTCAATTTTCTTTATTATAAAAACATTTGTCACTCTCTAATTTAAAGTCTAATGTTAAGAAATTAAGCGTGAGAACAAATCTAAGTATATACATTTGAAAGTTTTAGACTTAAAACACACAACATCAGGAGTTGTCCTACTGGCTCCCATGTGCCTGCCTTGCCTACATCAATACTGAAGTGGACCAATTTCCCTTCTCCAGTGTAAAAAGCTGGTCATGTGAGAGCAAAGCTAGAGCTAGCCTTATGTTCTTCTAGCTAGGTTTTAAAATTCACTAGTGTTAAGGCTAAAATTCAAAGGATAGTACTACTATGCTGGTTTTTAGCCAACTGTTAATAACAATTTTATAGTTTCTATTACTGGGATGGATGAACAGAAATACCAAACAAACCCACAGAACTCTATGACGATTTGTTGCTTTTGTAACATTTCCTTCCAACCTGGGAAGAGAAAATGAGTTCTTAGAATTAGGATTACCTGTGAAGCATATGTAAAGATATTACAAGCTGAGGCTCATTAGTAGTCTGAGAACGGATGAGTTTGCTCTTCGTTTGTGCAGCAACAAGAGTGCCATCAGACAAGGAAAAACGATAGATTTGACTGAATGCCAATCCTTGTCTCAGTACTGTAGGCAAACAGGGAAACAGAATGCATGTTTAGGAAAAGGAAAATGGGTGGGGGTGAACAAGAAATAATAATGGTCATAAATTTCATTAAGTTTCATGGTATTTTCCTACCAGCATGTTAAAAAGTTACAGCACATGACAATAATAAAACATAATTTTAAAAAAATTTGCTTTGCACTCAAAATACCAATAAACTTAATACATTGTAATAGATTGTCCTTCTTATGAAAAAGAATAACAGCTTGTATCCTGAAATTGTATTCTTTCTTAAATCTTCAGCATGACGGGAAAATAGTATAAATGGTCTATCAGGAAAAAAAAAAAGTTTTTCAATGATTTGTTTAAAAATGTTAGAAAACAATACAATGCAAACATGATATCTCTAAACAGCAATTTGCCTTTGATTTTTATAATACAAATATTAAAATGAAATTTAAGATATTAAATGTGCTTTCTGAACATTAATCTAGAAAGGACACACTATTCAATTCATCATCCCATGCTGTTTTCCCTCAGTTTTGTTTCTCACTGTATAAGTAGTATTACTTTAGTGTTTAGGACAACAAGAAGTAAAAGGCAATCAGAAGAATCTTTTCAACTTGGAAAGGATCCACCATTTGATCCAGCTATCCCACTCCTCAGTTTATGCCCAAAGGACTTAAAATCAGCATACTATAGTGATGCAGCCCCATCAGTGTTTATAGCAGCTCAATTCACAATAGCTAAACTATGGAACCAACCTAGATGCCCTTCAGTAGATAAATGGATGAAGAAAATGTGGTACATATACACAATGGAATATTACTCAATCTTAAAGAAGAATGAAATTATGGCATTTGCAGGTAAATGGATGGAATTAGAGAATATTATGCTAAGTGAAATAAGCTAATCCCCCAAAATTAAAAAGCCAAATGTTATCTCTGATAAGTGGATGGTGATCCATAGTGGGGCATGGGGATAGGGAAGAAAAAAGGAACTTTAGTTTGTGTGCAGGGAAGTTAGGGGAGTTAGGGGAGTAGGGGGTTGTGGGGATGGGAAGGACAGTAGAAAGAGACAGACATTATTACTCTATACACATGTATGATTACACAAGTGGAGTGACTCTGAACCATGTACAGCCAGAGGAATGAGAAGCTGTGTTCCATTTGTGTACTATATGTCAAAATGCATTCTACTGTAAAATAAATTAAAAAAAAAAAAAAAAAAATCTTTTCAGAGGAAAAAAAGGCTGAACAAAACTGAAATAATAAAAGTCCAAATACTAGTGATGTGTAATTGGTTTATTTGAACCTTTAGATGGTCAGATGTTCCATTTTCAAGATAATGCACAAATTTAACAAAAATCATTGAAGTTAACGTAATCTGTTTTACAATAATCTTGATATTCATCTGTTATAACTATCTAACACTGAAAAGAATATATCAATTCAGGAAAAAAAAGCCTTATAATTTGGTTACTTCTTAGACCATTTTAAGAAGACGACCACGTTTCTACCACACAATCTTCAGTACAAATTTTGTGGGTTGAATAGCTAGCCCCAAAGCAACCAAGTACACTCACCATGCCACAAAATTGCCACAAGAGAGAGAAAAAGAGAGAGACTGACATACAATGTAAATTTTGATTTTTGGTAAAATTTTACTTTCAGCAATTTGTTAAAAGATTACCCTCCACAGTTTCAATTGGATATAGCACTCAGGTATTGCTTTCTGCCATGAATTATTATGAAGTCACTGTGAAGTGGTAGGATTAGAAATGAATTCTGTACATACATACATCTTGCTTTGCACAACAAGGACATGCCTAACAGTTAAATTAAATACAATTTATATAAATATAACCCAGTGGCTTATATTTTCAGAATTTTCTGATGTTGGCTGTGATCCCTCAAGATTTTCCATTTCCATTTGGTCTACATTCAACGTCTCTGCTAAGTAGGTATGTATAAGCATGCACCTAAGTCATTTAGGAAGCTCCTCCATTTAAACAAAGCTGTCCAGCAGATTCCTACCCAATGCAGAGAGTTATCCCTAATATTACCTATTTCATAATTATGAATGTCTATATTGGGGTTCCTTTTAGTGGGTCTCATTTTACTTAAGTCAAGCAGAAGGCCTACTACATCTGTGTAAATATTCTTGTAAGGAACTGGAACACCAAAGAATTAAATGTAGGGCATTGCTATTCAGGACCCAGGGACACAGGACATGTTTGCTCATGACAGTTTCTTACTCTCTGTTGTGATTCTTTATTTCAAGGCACATCTAGTGAAATGGAAGGTTAAATACTCTGTCAAACACTGCATCCATATTTCCTCTTATTCTTTCCAACTTAAGTATGCTAGAAGGTGTAAATAATTGAGTTTTATATTTAATTTCTAGGAAATAAGTATGAAGAGAATAAAAAGGATGGATACAATTAGAAAAAATAAGGAAATAGTAGAGCTTACTTACTATAATTTGTGTTTTTTGTTTTTTTTCATAAGTGATCTAAAAAGCATAAAGTTTAAACATACAAACCCTACTAGAAAAATGCCAAGGTCACAACTGTATGTTGAATGGCTGACAAACTACAACTTTACAATTGTCCATGCTGAGTTACTAGGTGCACTGCTCTACGGTGAGTCCTGTATGTGCTGACCAACCCCACTCTACCTGGGCACAAACACAGGGACAGTAGCTCCCTTCCTAGCACTTATTAAAGCAAAAAGATTTTCTTTGTTCTACCTCTTTAAAAGGAAACAAAATGCACTTGTGAAAAAATTATTCTGTAGCAAGACCTTTGGGAACAATACTGCAGAGTGACCATCAGAGTGAGCTTAGTTGGATATCCTGGGCTGCTCATGTTTCCTGCCTTGGTCTCCATATCCACTGAGTGTTTAGATGCCTATTGCACAGGCTTGCTGTGAGGGTAATGAGATGATGCAAAGAAGGGACAAGGCCACACAAATACTAGATGCTCAATCAGGGCTGTATTATTACTGAAAGATGACTTTAAGTGGGTTGATTCTGGCTGTTCTATTAAAAAAAGTCTATAACCTGAAAAGTCACTTTACTTCTTTGGGCTTTCTGGAAACATCTCGTGTCCTTTTTGTTAGTCATCACTTTGAAGGAGGGCCTGGGATCCCACTTTTGTCTCTACTAGGAATTCACTCACTCTTATAAATTTCATTTATTTTTATTTTCAGATTTCTCTTATGAATCAGATATTTCTTTAGATTAAACAGTACCTTGCTATCTTGCCAAACATCTAGAAGTCTAAGAGCAAAGAAAATGATATCTTTCCCTCTCCTTTTGTCCACCTTTAGGACATAATCATCTCCTGCTCTATCTCCTTAATTAATCTCTTCTGCCCCACAAGTCTCCTGTAACATTCCTTCAGATAGCAGCACCCTGGGCCAGAGGACATAAGCACAGGCAGGTAAAGAGCCACCAGAGCTAGAGCTGTCTCTGAGGTGAGCTTCAGGGACCAGTGTTTGAGAAGGTCCCATAGGAAGCAAATGCATGAGTAGTTTCAAACTTAAGAAATGTATCACTCAAATGCTTACCTTCGTGATGATGCCTCTTAGCATAGGACACAGATTCCCCTTCGTGCTGTGCATGGAACTTCTGAATGCACCTTCTCACCAGATCTTCCCAGCCTGGTTTCATGGCTGCTCTCATGGTGCTAGTGTCCAGAGAAGTGATCTTGCCTGTGAGTTAATAGTAGGCATTATACTTACATGCTCATCTATTTTTTATGGAAATAATTAAATTTTAAAAACACCCAATTCTCTTATAGTTATCCCTCAATATCTGTTGAGGACTGGTTCTGGGACCTACCCAAGGATACCAAAATCCATGGATGCTGCTCAAGTCCCATATATGAAGTGGCCAAGTATGTTAATATAACCTATACACATCCTCCATATATATATATATTTTTTTCCCCCCCTTTCTTTCCAGTACTAGGAATTAAACCTGGGTTTTACCACTGAGCTACATCCCCAGGCCTTTTACTTTTGAGATAGGGTCTCAACAGGCTGCCCAGGCTGGCCTTGAACTTGTGTTCCTTCTGACTCAGTCTCTCTTGTTGCTGAGATTAGAGGTGAGTGCCACTGCACCCAGTTCCCTATACTTTAAGTCATCTCTAGATTCTTTCCTAACACAATGTAAATGCCAAGTAAATATCTGTTATACTATATTGTTTAAAAGAATAATGATAAGAAAAAAGTCTGCACGTGTTCAGTTTAGACTTTTTCCCCCTGAATATTTCTGATTCATGGTTGGTGGAATCCAGATGCAGAACCCATGGCTAGAGGGTTCCTGGCTGTACTGGGAATTAGATAGCTCAAGTAAAAGGACCAAAAGGGTGTACAGTGAGGCTTTCTCCTCTCTCCGTTCTTCCAGCTTTTATACTTCTACCCCAGCAAGCAATCACCATTATCATCTTCCTGACAGTCTTTTAAATATATTTGTTGCATTTACAAATATCTAAGTATTCTGAAATTATTTCTTAGGTCTTCTTTGTAAGAAAATTTACCTTGAAGATCCTGGCGAGTAGTAAAACTTTCTGATGAGGGAAGAACGGGTCTTTCCTTCATGGGGACTCTTCTTGCCACACAAATCAAGCAAGACTGCAAATCTTAAATCATATATATATTCATGTTTAACATATTAGGCTTTTTTAGTGATTCAAACAAACTTGAATACTTATGACAGTACAAACCTTGTAAATCAGTAAGGGAGAGAATGAGAAAATACTATGTATCTCAGCTTGTCACTATCTTTATTCTCTATTCAACTACAGTGGGAGATGGCTGCAGGAGTGGGGGTGTGCTATGTAGGATGAGGTGGGAGCAGAGGATGAACTAAGCAATATATCATAGAAGTATATTTACTACAAAGAGTTAACAATCAGAAACCAACTCCCCAGTGAGAAAATGAATATTTCTGAAGTGAATAGAATCCTTTCTTATTAAATAGCTGAAAGTAACAACCAGCTCAATTCATAATAAAATATAAAATGATGAAAACTAAAATCTGATACTCTGCTTTGTCATGGGTTGATTCTTGAGTTTTAGGTTTATCATGATATGAGAAAACTAGACATACTTTCTACCAAACTATGTAGGTGACCCTACAATGGCAATGAAAATTTAAAACTAAGACTATAAATTGAGTTAGGATGCAGATTCAGAGACAAATCTCAGGGTATCTAGAACATTTAGTGTCCAACAGAATAGCTGCATTACAGTTCAGATTTTTGGCCCTGACTAGTTTCTCACACCATCAGAGCTAAGCATGTATTCTTTATCCCACTTTTCCCCACTTCAATTGTTTTGAGCATCAGGATTCTCTTCTGGAGAATGGAGAAATGTTTTAATTATTTTTGTAGCACACATGACATACTGCATAGCCCTTTCAATTTAAAAAGGGTTGGACGAGAGGCTGTTAAAAAGAACAAAGTAGTGTTTTTCATATCTTTTTAAAAATATATATATATTTTTAGTTGTAGTTGGACACAATACCTTTATTTTATTTATTTATTTTTATGTGGTGCTGAGAATCAAACTCAGTGCTTCGCATGTGCTAGATGAGTGCTCTACTGCTGAGCCACAACCTTAGCCCCTCATATCTTTTTTTTAATGTGTCTTTTTCTTTCTTTCTTTCTTTCTTTTTTTTTTTTTTTGTGGTACTGGGGATTGAATTCAGAGGTACTTTACCACTGAGATATGTTTCAAGCCCTTTTTATTTTGAGACAGGGTCGCACTGTGTTGCCCAGGCAGGCTTGGAACTTGCAATTCTCCAGCCTCAGCCTCCTGAGTAGCTGAGATTACAGGCCTGGTGTCTTCTGATCACCTTATACCATTGATTTAAGATTGCTGGGAAAGAGTTTCTAGAAATATATCAGGAAACAGCTGGTATCTCAAAATATAATTATCATCTGGGCTGATGGTTCAACAGGTTTGATTCCCAACACCAGAATTTGTTTTTTTTTAAAATAAGAATTAAAAACCTATCATCTTTACCAAAATAAAAGCTAAAGTTCTGGGCACTTAATATGAGATAAACATCTTTCTAACCATTTTATAGGTTATTAACTCATCTGATCCTCTAATAACTCTGAGGCAAGTAGTTGCAGTATTTCCATTTAACAGAGAAAGCCAAAGAGCCAAGTTTTAAGAAACTTGCCCAACATCACACAAAACTTTGGAGAAGCCAGGATTCAGACCTAAGGATACCCTGGCTCAGAAACACTGCTCTTATGCTCACTTGTTAACATACAGCATATGATTTTAGACATACTAAAAAAGTTTAGATATAAAACTGAGTTAATTTATTTTATTTCTTTTTTGGTACTGGGAATTAAACCCAGGAGCATTCTGCTTCTAAACTATATCCCAGTCCTTTGTTCAAATTTTATTTTGAGACAGAGTCTTACTAAGTTGCCCAAGTTGGCCTAAAACTTGTGAATCTCTTGCCTCAGCCTCCCAAGTAGCTGGGATTACAGGTGTATGCCACCACACCCAGATGTATCTTTTTTTTTTTTTAAACTACTGAAACACACCCCAGTCCTTTTCTTTCTTTCTTTCTTTCTTTTTGAAAAAGGTTCTTGCTAAGTTGCTTAGGCTAGTCTCAAACTTGTGACCCTCCTATCTCAGCCTTCCAAGTTGGTGGCATTACAGGTGTGTTACCATGCCCAGCAGCAGAACCTTTTTAATGGTGCTTTAGAATATTATTATGGAAAAATTAGCAGCCTTTACTTTTGTTGTATAAAATAGAATAAAATAATTTGATGTTCCATACTTAAGCAAAAGCTTAATTTTGAAGTACTATGTATCATCTACAATGGCTCTAATAATTCCTTTCCAATAACAATTAAATTTAAAAATATTCACAGACTTTAAATTATAAGTATTAAATAACTAGTATTCAATGGCAATTACAGTTTGGGCACATTCACTTGAACCTTATATTCTGATGCTGATACTGGTGACTTCACTTGATAATAAACTGATACTAGAGAGATTCAGGTCCAGAGGTCACAGCCACAGAGTTGGAAAGTGGCTGACTTAGGAGTTGGTCTATCTGATTATATAGCCCTCCACTAGTGGTCAGAAACATCCCTCCAGTAACTTTTCCCCTTCTGCTACACACACAGAATGCATTGTTTAACACTGTCTTGTACTACAGAGAGCGTCATTTTGCTATGTGGAATGGCTTGCTTAGAGGGTGAGATCACAGGGGATACTACATCAACAGTTCTTTGTGGGGAACAGCCTAGTGAGCTGAAACCTCTCTATCCTTTCTTAAGCACCATTCTATTACTGCCCATTGTGAACCTGGTGTCCATGGGTGAGCTATACAGATTCTAGTAGTCCCTTTAAAGTAATATGAAGAAAATATTTTTTGTACTTGGGTGCATCTTTCTAGGGCAGTGGTACCCAGTTTACACTAATGCCCAAAGAAAACTCCAGATGTCTAAATGTTAACCACGGTCAGAGGTACACTAATACAGTAGTCACTAGTCACATGTGGCTATTTAAATTTAGTAGAAAACTTAGGCTTCTACTTGCACTATTGACATTTCAAATGTTCGATAGCTACATGTAGATAGTGGTTGCCATGCTGGACACTGAAGATATGTCACCTCATCACTGCAGAAAATTTTACTGGCCAGCACTTTGTAGAGACTTAAAAATTCTTATTTATCTCCCAAAATAAGAAAGACCAAAAAAAAAAAAAAAAACAAACAAACAAACAAACAAAGATCCTGCTTCTAAATTTTTCTTTGTGTGACTACTAGTTTTAGATTATTAAATGTGAAAGAAGTAGCACAGGAGTAAATACATAAACATATAACATGTCCTGAACGTTTTGTCTGACCTTCTCCTTCTTCTTTGATGGACTTTGGTTGAGAGACAGCAAAGCACTGCATAGTTTCATACTTCTGGTGTGCTTCCTGGTTATCATGACCTTCTTCTTCTGAATCAGGTAAAGGTTTTACCAGCATCCGGCAGTTGAAGGTATGGCTGTTCCGCCTAGGAGGTTCGCCAGACCAAGATCCCCCATTCACTGACAAGGCAAAAGCAACCCAATATTATAAAGAACTAACATCAGATTCACAGCTGCTGAATTATCAAAACGGTGTAGGAAAAAAATAGTTATTTTACTTGAACATAGTGCTTTATGCATTTATAAGTACTTTCAATAAGCTGATGTGGGGGGGGGATTCTTGAGTTAGCAGTTTAATAATTAGGAAATATTTAGGGATTTTCAAAATGTCTTCTACAGTCCTTGCTCTTCACTCTGACTACTTTCCTTCAAGTTAATGCCTCGATTATTTACTACTAGAATACCATGGTTCTTATTTTTGGGGTTTCCCATTTTGATTTCTTGGAAATTTACTTCAATCTACTTGCATTCCGGTTTTAGAAGCATTACCCATCTCCCACCACACACACTCAGAACTATATAAATGGCGTCAACTATTGCATGCATATTTTTTTTTTCAAAGAATTTGGACTTGCAGTCAGGAATATGAAGGCCATTTCACATAAGTCAAGACCTCACGGATTAGTCCCATCTCATCCATCTAAGCAGATCTTGCACATTCCCCAGCTCCTCCCGATATCCCACCACTCAGTCCCATGTGGATACATGCTCCTGCTGCTACCCTACCTAAAATCTCAGGCTGTCTCCATCTGTCCCTCCAAAGGTACTCATGTACTATGGCTAGGATCCTCTGTAATAAATACTTCACCAATTACAGACACCCCACAATACCTCCTCTTACAGATATTTCTTTACTAACATTTTACAGAATTTTAGTGTATACTTTGTAACTTGATGTTTCTGAATTAGTCTTGTAGTCTTTCTTCTTTTGTGTAAACTTCTTCAAGAGACTGAAAAATCCTTGAAGACACAGTGTTAATGTATTTCTTTCAAGTGAAAAACTACTTTACAATCTTCTATTTTAATATCAAAACTAAAAAATGTATATATTAATCAAGAAAGAGATATTGAACTAAAGGAAAGACATCATTTTTCAAAAATACATTAGAGAAAACAATAAAAGATATAAAAGAATGACTGATTTAGGGTATTAAAGGATATTAATGAACTAGATGAAAAAAAAGGATTCCCGTACAAGTGTTCAAACTATTAGAAAAGCCAAAATCAGAATCAATACTAACTCATTTTAGTGCTCTCTTCACCATTCCCCATATTTTATCTAAAACTTTTAGGACTAGCAGGACAGTGAAATAGGGGATAAAACTAAGGTGAGCCATATGAAAAGCAAATATGCCCTCCAAAGTCACTAGATAGAGAGCACCTTGGACTATAGTTGTTACAGTAAACCCAGTGCCAAATCCATGAACACTAGTTATAGAGGAATGAAAAAGAAAGAAACCCTATAAAGAACATTTTTTAAAAAATCAGTTAATTGTAAGAAATTATTTTAAACTTACAAAGGGAACCACATATAGCTTTATGTCTCTGCAGACATTTGTTAAGTTTATTTCAGTAAGAGCATTTGTAAAGCTTATTTACATAATGGAGACTACGTAGAGCAATCTAAAATGACAGGGAAAGCTGGGTGGTGGTGTATGCCTGTAATCCCAGGGACTTGGGAGGCTGAGGCGGGAGGATTGCAAGATGAATAAAATAAAACAAAATAAATAAAATAAAATGATAGGGAAAAGAGAATTCTTAACTAATTCTGGTTAATAAGTACGTTGAAAAATTTTTTAAAAAGGTACACTATAAAGTAAGGCAAACAGCTCTTTCAATAAGTGAATTAGTAAGTACAGGTCCTTTGAGGAAGTCATGAAATTACTGAAGAGATCTAAAAAAAACCATTAGTTATGTGAAATAACAAATCCATTTTCTTGCTCGTTTACTAGTAGATATAATAAAGGGATCCCACACAAATATTCATATCCTTTGTATTACTGTTGCAGTCACTTTGAACAAAAGGTTATCCTCAGGCAAAAGCTAGCCAGAGTGGAATTTGAAAATGATCTTTTCCTATTTACCGTGCTAACAATAAGACCAGCTAATATAAATAGTCTAAGAAAAAGAACAGAAATACTTGCCAACTCAGGACCTGACCTTATTCTGTATTAAAATATGCACATCTTTTTATCCGTGAAGATGTTCTTAGCATCATCAGTTTAAGTGAGAATATTTAAAAAAGAACCACTGAGTAAGTGGGAACAGCATACTCTTAAGGCGGCAACTAAGGTGGGTCCATGCTGTGAATCATCCACTTTAAAATGTGGCCCTTAATCATCACACACACTTTTGGGTAGCATCTCTAAAATAAGACGAAGAAGTTAGGAAATTTGAGACAGAGTGAATGGCTAAGGAGGCAGTGCCTGGAAGTGACACATGCTGAGCCACTAGTGAGTCTCAAAGAGCCGATCTGGGGCTATTAGGCTGATACCCTGGAACATCCATGCCACTTGTTTCTTAGGGTTGTGATTTTTAGAACATCATACCTACATACATCATAACCTTTTCATATACAGGACTCAAAATGAGCTGAATTTCAAACTTCTCATGACCTTTTACTTCTCTGTAAAAATGGACAAATTTGAGCTGGCATTGGCCAGGATGTGGCAATTTGTCAACTTCTTAAAAAAAGACTAAAAACAAACTCCATGCAAATAGTTGCCATGAACACTTCCCATCTGAATCATTTTTATGTACTTAAATACAGGGTCAAATGATCATTCATTCAAGATGAGCATCTGAAGATGTGCTTTTTCCCAAGACTTCTAAAGCTTAAATATTTAACACAAGTGCCTCTTAAACAAATGAACAAACAAACAACAACAACAACAAACCCTATCGGGTCACTCTTATTCCCAACTGATGACTGCAGTTCTATTCTACCCATTCCAATCAAGACAACGTGAGTAAGAGGGGTGCGAGAGGAAGGAGAGGGAGGCCCAGCAGACAATCATTTACCTATAGACTTTGGCAGCAGGTTTTTGACAAATTCAGTGTGGTCCCCAACATGCAGGATGCTATATACACTTTTGTTCATCAGCTCTTCTTGGTTATACCTTAGATACTGTGTCACATTCTCTGAAACAAACACCACGTTGCCTTCCAGGTTCACTACAAAGAAGAACCCATCCAGGGCCTAAGGGAAAATTTTGACACAAATTATGTTAGAAAGGATGCAACAAAAAATTATATGCAATTGCTAAGAAGGGAGTGATCTCTTTAAGGTAAATGCTTAATTCACCAGTAGAGAGAAAAGATATCTCCCTTGCCCCTTTCCTAGTTTTCAGAAACAATTAACACATTTTCTCTTGTGAAATAGAAATTATTCCATCTTAGTCAGTGGGAGACAGCCCACTACATCACGGTTTCTTGTCACAAACTAACACTAATTCTGTTAATTTATCAGGAGATAATTATTGCCAAATAAGTGTACAGGTGTTTACCTACATTTTCAAAATGAGATTAACGTATATAGGGCCAAGAACAGCTTTCATGTTACCATACAATACACAGTCATTTTACTCTATAGTTTTTCATCTTATAAGAGGAGGTGGTCAGTGATAATTTTTTCTCAGTTTAAAAATAAATATTAAGGGAAAAAAATACCCAAATTTTATTACTTTTAAAGCTACCAGAGTTTAAGCAAAAAGAATTGCAGGTAAACTCAGGTCCTCAAAGAAATATTAGTCCTTTATTGTTTGGTGTGTGTGTGGGGGGAGGGGGGAGAGTAGGAAAGGGTCCCTGATTTGGCCATGGGACTTTGGCACACAGTCTGTGCTTATACGCTAGATTATCAGGTGGATTCCTAAATTACCTAGAGAGCAGTAGCATGCTTCTTGCAATGGTTCATAGTCTCACTCTTTATTTCATTTCAATTTAGATTAGGGAAAGGGATGAGGAACTTAATATCATTTCAGAAAATAAAGATAATATTACTAGCTATTGTGAATGTTTACTGTGCCTTATACACATTGTGCCTCATTAATGTTTTCAACTGTGGGAGGAATGTTTATCTTTACCAATTTACAGTAGAGAACACTGGGGCTGGAAGAGGTTAAGTGAATGTCCAAGTTAGTGGCAGGGATATGAAACCAGGCAGAACTTATTTGAAAGTTCATCCCTCAGGGACTAGGCAGCAGGGTGCTCTCTTCCACTGTTAACTGCTATTTTTCCTCACGTCTGCATTGGCAGCAAAAAGGCTGGTGGGTTCAGTGAGTTTCTCCTGGTTACATTATCCTTCTTTTTCCTTTTAGAGTCTTGCTGATCAGAGTCCTGTTGTAATGGGTCAGATGAATGATCAGGATAAGGAAAAGCTTGATGTTCATCAGGGCCACCTGGTATAGTCAGTTTATACCATTTAGTTTCCTCAGGATATAAGTTTGTTATTATTTCTAACATGAATGTACATGGGTATGTACATGTAGGATGGGGCCTGAAGTGTTTACTTTCTCCCTAATTTGTTTTTTCTTTATTATTTAACAGGTTCCTAACTTTGTGAGCTTAGAATACATGCCATCTTTGTTGTTGTCATTCTTTTTAGTTATACATGACAGTAGGACGTATTTTTACATGCCATTAAATTCTGTTTAACACAAAACTAAGTACTTTCTCAAACTAAAACCGATTATAGAGACCAGTGAGAGGTTCCCCTTCAAGAAAGATGTAACACTACTCGGTTTTAGGTTTTTCTTAAATATTCTGTCAGTTTTTCTCACTGTAGGCTAGTGCTAGCCCATGAGAACTATGTACCAAATGTGTGCACCAGCATGAGGGACAGGAAAGTAGCCAGTTGATTAGCTATGTACCAGTGTCCCCTTTAAATTCACTACTTTAAATACACATTCAACAGGGATTTTCATAATCAGATTACCTATAGTTTACTTCTGAAAGTGTTATGTTGTTTTCTACTGCTTTCTATTATGGTGAAAAGACTGATCTGTTGCCTAATAAAACTGAAAGATGTAATTATTTCATCTCATAACACTGTTTGTGTTTTTATAAAGCTCACCATGATATGCTCTGATGAAAAAAGCTGACATTTGGTTTTGTTGCCCAGCAACCACTATGCTATGATGCAAGCATGAGTGTGCATCTATGCCTAGAAACAGCTCCAAGAGAACGTTTTCTCTGTTTAAATGATTACCCGTCAACAGGGATAGATTTAAATTTAAACCATAAGTCACTAGATTCAAGCACTAGCTGCCTAATATATTCAGCACGAAAATCCTGCTACATAGGTACAGGTACTTGCTTAATACACTGCATTCTGAGATTATTTTGAAACAAACAAACAAAAATGTTGGTTTAATTTTATGAGATCAGGCCCACTAACACCCAGCAATCTGATTTCTTCAATTAATGAACTCACTTTCAAAAGGCTTGAGTCACACAGTCTAGTAGCTACTCCCAAGTATTTCTTTTTAGAAGCCTCAAAAGTCTTCCCAGGAGTTTCCACTCTAAATTTCTCCCTCCAGACATAATAAATACACAGGTATATGGAAATTTCCCAATTGTAATAATTTAGATTATCATAATTTTCATATCAATTTTATTTGTAATTCAAAAGTTTTTCCAATGGAAATTATCTACTTGCTTTCATGTAATTCTAAACAGTCCACTTAGTTAGTTTTTGTTATTTGCTGCTAAGATCCAAGTGGGAAACAGCACTCTGGGCCCCTCCACTGCCTCCATGAGTATGGAAAATCAGGTTAAGTGTGTTTTTGTCTTTTCCTTGGAAATTGTGGTTGAATGTTTTCAAGCTAGTGATTCAAGAGAAGATAAACAAGAGCCAACACAGGGTCATTTAAAGCCTTTTTGCCAGCAGGTCCAGCCCCAGGGGATGAATTTTGTCATTTCTAAATACAAAGACCTGGTCAGATCTTTAATCTTCTCTGTCTCTACCTCACCTCCCACTCCCAATTATATGGCAGATTTTCACAGAATCAGATTTTCTAAAAATAAAAATCATCTTATGCACCAACTAAAAAAAAGGGGTGGGGTGATAAGGTTGAGAGAGCATTAGTTATCTTTGTCTTAAAAACACTAATTTCTTATATATGGGAGGCTGCTGCAGCCAGCAGATCTAGAATGATGCTGCTGCAAAGCTTCTGGCCTCGAAGTGCTTTTCAGCCTCACCATATTACCAGATGAGCAAATTATCCTAAGAAACAACATAATTTATGTTTCCAGGTTCCTGTTTCTTGTTATATATTCACTGGCATTCTTCCTCTCATCTTACCATAGCCCACATCTTGAACTTTAATTTTGGAACAGGTAGAGCAAAACATTTGATGTTTAGTACTAGTTAATAAAATAGGAAAACTGGATGCTACAAATTCTGAACAGTAGCTGGTCACAAAGCTTTCCAAAGTTAACAAAGAATAGGTTCACACTTTTATTTATCCTAGAAGTTCCTTCAGCTTAGTATTTCAATTTTCATGTTTATGAGATAAATGAGCTAGTTTGAAGTAGCATACATAAAAACATAAACTCTTTGATTCTATATTAAAAAAATGAATTATAAGAGAATCATTTAACATGCAATTTTGTTCTAACTACTTTAAGTGCATTATACCTATTGGTTCTAAAATTTTTACTTGTACATATAGACCTAGGACCACGGCTTATATAAAATGTAATAGGAGTTTGGGAAATATTTCACACTAAAATATAATAGGACCTGTGAATATAGTTTTCTAAAACCTGTCAATTTATATTATAATCTAGTTAATTTAATTCTATATTGTTTATTTCAAAAATATATATGCTCACACAAAGAGCCAGAACACAGGTACATACACATATACTACTAAGGACATGATGTTGTAGTATTAGTGCAGATTTTTCTTAAGTGATATTCACCTGTAATCAAAAAAAAAAAAAAAAAAATCACATGAAGGTCAACATTTTAAAATAAAGAAACAAAATGAGGGTAAGCTACCTCCAGCATCATAGGCCCCAATGCATCCTTGTCGATGACGCCTTGCCCGGTAGATGACACATCTGACTTCTGCACTTCATCTATGTTGGCAGCTGCTGCTTTCTCTGCAACAAACATAAGTATGAATTAAATGGTGGTGCTATTTCAAGGGCAGAGTGACACAGAAATATTTTTATTATAGTGATTTTAAAAAATCTTAAGTGGGATCAGATATACCTATAAAAGAGAGCACATCCACACTGCCCCTGGACAAGAGAAGCATCTTGAAGTAGAAACTAGACGTTAACTTTTCACCTCCAGAACCTGTGGCTCTTTCAGACTGCTAAGAAAATGAGTTTAGAGATTTCGTGCCAGTCCCTGACAGACATTTTTTCTAGATTATGAAACTGCTATATACTATGGCACATCTGGTTTCTACTCAAGAGATTCCCCAAACTAGGATAAAGGAGGGTCTGTTATTCAAAATTCAATGGCATAATCTGAGATATAGCTGCACACATTTGAAGAAGAAATTTTAACAAAGAGTTCTGACCTGCTATGGCTGCCCCCACTTGACTCCACAAGGCCTTCCTTGAGTCTTACTGTTCTACTTTTGCCACATTCACCTTTAAAGTGACTGGGAAGATCTAGTCCCTACCTTATCCAAGGGATTTCATGATTTAAAGCAGAGGGAAGAGGAACCCTGTCCAGCTTCCAGGGAATGTCAATAGCTGTCCTTTGATCTAACAGAGGTGCCTGGCCCATATTCCTGGACTGAAACTCTAAGGAAGCTTTCAGACCTATATGGCCAGGAGCCATTCTACTATGGATAACACTATTTTATAAAAAAGCTCACAGGAGAGAGATGCATGTTTATCGAGATATGTGTAAACTAGTTATTTCTAGAGCACCAAAAGAGTTTAAAGTGTAATAGATATATATCAACAACCTGCTAGAAAAACAATGCACCAATTATTTGTACCTGAATAAATTATATCCTTATTTACACTGCATGTTATCATTGTAATGAAAATGCAAAAAAAAAAAAAAAAAATCCACAAAAAAAACTTGTAACTCAATTTAACACTCATAATCAATCTGCTTTCCTGAGCTTGGTAATGGGCGATGGGGGATTTTATACAATATTTTTAAAATCTGTAAAGTCTAGTTTGTAAAACCTAGAAATAATTAGGAATTATTCAGATTCTCCAAATCTTGTTGCTCCCAAGCTTCCACGATGTATATTTATGAGTGAAAAGAGAAGATGACTTGTGTAATTCAAGTGCAAACTCAGCCACTTGGTAGAAGTACAACTCACAGCAAAACACTTTTAAGGCTTTGGTTTCCTTGTCTCCTTTTGGATGTCAAATTGGATCAAGAACAAAGGGAATGATAGATAAAATACACTTTAACAACTACAAAAACTTCATACATTTGGTCACAGAACTGTTTTGTATTGTGAGAGCTTAGTAGGAGAAACTGAGCTGTTTGCCTCTGTATATCCTCAGAATTGTCTTTCCTGAAAAACTAAGAAAATTTAAAACAAAAAACTACAAAGCTGTTTATAAATCTATTAGGCTACAGTATTTATATTTACTGCTTCTTTACTGAACTCCACGTGTAATTTCTTTGTAGAACTATCATAAGCAGATTGTACCTAATTTTTGAACTACTCTGCTACCTTCCATATTTACTTCCTTAGATCTAAAAAATTGTGACTGTCTATAAATAGATATGACTTGTCCAGTAGCATTCATAGCTCAATACCATGCAGATGTATCAATCCTTAACTTTCTTTTGGCCACATTCCCTGGTCCTTCACTACTAGGTCCTGGCTCTCTGTGGGTGTGGACTCGCCCCAATTCCTGAGCCAGTCCTTCCAGAGAAGGAGATATCAAGGTTCTCCAGTGAGAGGACACAGGACTGGCTCAGCTGATTATAGCATGTCTCCTCTTCCCTCCATTTTTTCATGGCCCAAAGATCCAGAATAATAAATGTACACTGGGACATATCTTCTGTCTTTTGGCCAGTTCACCTCTGAGCTAGGGATTTTTCCTCAGGTTCTGCTCACTTTCACATCTGCCAATACAGAGTCAGGACTTAAGCCATCACCTTCCTCATCTAATTCTGGTGGACATTTTGCTGACAGGCTGGCCTGGACTTTTCTCATATATCACATGATATCCATGGAGTCCCCCTGGAGGTGAACAGGGCTTGCACCTCTTAAATGGCCTACATTATGAAGGTCCTTGCATGCCTCAGATTAAAGGCTGCATGAACTTCATCAGTACCAAATCTCAAAATCCATGGTACTGATATTATGAACATACGTAGTCCTGCACATTTTCATTTTTTTTTTGTCTTTGGTATGGTGGCAGTCAGTGTGGAGGAGCAAGTCTGTAGCCTTTGCTTTGCATTCTCACCATCTACAGATGTACCATTCTCCTACCAGAAACATCCTTCAGCAGCAGCAGTGATTCTTAAATTGGAATGCTGTATGTGAAAAGACCCCTCCCCAGGGTATCTGCCAGAATTTGCAGTGGGAGCATGCACACAGATCAAAGGCTTTCCTTGCATGAGAATCTGATACATTCCTAAGGGGTATCCCCACTCTCCTACCTTCTGCAGTTCTAAAACAACACACTATAAGCCAATTTCATTAAGTGGGGGACTATCTGAATCCTCTCAACAGCTAGTACTGTCCTTATTTTAGAGTAGGTTCTAACTAAACATTTGGCATGTGACTGACAGACTCTCCACCATCACTAATCCCAGGAATAAGTGAAGTTGAAGGTGGGTGGAAAGAGGAACCATTTTCCCACTATTTGCTTTGCTGGCCCTTCAGAGTACAGGGAGAAGACTGGAACAGGGAAGAGGTGAGCAGAGTCAAGGAACCTGAAGGCTAAGGATTCTTGGGGGAGAACCGGTCTTAAATAACAAATCATTTTGTTTTGACATATTAAGTTTCAACTTATCTCATCTCTCAGGGCCCCAACTTCCATTCTTCCACTATTACAACTTGTCATTTCATTCCTTTCAAAAAATGAATCTGGACTAGGAGTAAAGCTTGGGGTAGAATGCAAGGCACTAGCTAGGTTCAATCCCCAGTTCTGCCAACAACAAAGAAAAAAAGGAAGGAGGCTAAAGAATGGCCTTAAATTAGGTAATTGCTGGGGGAGAGTGAGAGATAAAGCATCAGCTGCTTATCAAAAGGCAACACTACTGCCATTGGCCCCTAAAAAACCTCAGGGTTGTCCTATGATATTCTGATATCACAATAGTTGTGATTTATTGCTTTCTATGGTGTCTATACTAATGCTACATTTTAGGGTAATAATGTTTGTGATAATCCCCTATTATTGAATCTTTAGAAGATAAATCACAAGACTTGGTGAGGTATTTATATTTTAAGGATCTGATTATGATTCTTAGGACCTAAATTCATCTATTAATATTTTATGTGGAATTTGTAAAACTTAACAGTAAAATAACTCCATCAGACAGATTCCTAAACAATGATAAGTCCTTATGTCTGAGCATTCTAAATATTCTAGCAACATGCTCAAGCAAAGAATTTCATACTTGTATCAGAAGATATATTGAATCAGGACCAATTGGCATTGTATTTCATTATTAGGAATACACAGATCAGGTATAATTTGGGATAAGGACCTAAAAGTTAAATTAGGAGATGATCTACATCTGATAAAACATGTGTTTAGGGGTACTACTGGAAAATCTGGATAAAAATAATTCCCTGAAAATTATTTATAATAAATTACAAATATGCTTTTTCTCTTTTTCAAAGAACGTATCTTTAAATCTTTAAAAGAAAAACAACAACAACAAACAGCATATAAAACACATAACAGAATGAGCAACCTATCTGAGTAAATGAGGAGGTCCAAGAGTGCTTTGGGTGGGTGCTGAGTACGCAGCCCGTAGAAGTGGAGTATACAACCCTTGCTGGCTGACAGCTCACATACTTCAGTCAGGAAGCCAAAACAATTATGAGCAAACCAGATGACAACAGTAATGGGCTAAGCTGCAACAAACAATTTTAATTTCACAAGCACAGAAAAATGGCTGGAAATATTTCATGTGCGTTAAAACTGAGCTGGAGTCCACGGGATATGCAAGTAGATGGCAACAAGGAAATGGGTGGAAACGGATGTGTGCCACTGGGTCACTAGGAGATCTCAGCCTAGCCTTGGAAATCAATATTTAGGAATACTGACAAAAATTTCATCTAATCTGGAGCTCTAGTAACCTGACTAAAAATGAAACTATAGGGCTGAGGCTGTAGCTCAGTGGCAGAACACTTGCCTAGATGTGTGAGGCACTGGGTTGGATCCTTAGCACCACATATAAATAAACAAATCAAAGCATTCTGTCCATCTACAGTTACACACACACACATACACAAGAAACTACAAATATTTTCACAAGATCAATTTGAAATTATATTAGTGGAACATGGAACATGTGACTTGAAAGAAAACTCCAACTGAGTCTGTAGATTAATAGCAAGAGGATTCTTAAAAAATATTGCAATTTTTACATATATGCAATTTATGTACATTAAAAGAATGAGGAATTTTCATATGTGAACAAAATAAATATGAGCCAAGGGGTAAGAACTTGGGGCATTTCACTCCTGTTCTCAGAAGAATGTTCAGAATATGAATATTTTCTAACCCATTTGTTATCTATTTTTCAATTCTGTACTGAATTTGTGCTTTGATCATTTCTCAATATTAAACATAAATCAATAGTACGAAGAGATAGAAAACACCCAGAAATATGGCTTTACCAAATTAACTGGAATCTAAATTAAACTGGCACCGAATTGATGCTATTTGGGTACTTTTCATGAAATAATTGCCACTTCTCTTCAATGTTCGGTTAAACCTTGAAATTAAATAGGAGGAGGGGGAAGGTTAGGAGAAGGAAGAAGAGAAGGACTCCTTTGAGAATACACTATTATGTTAACGGGACATATACTGGTATCTTGACAGAGCACTTCAGTAACGAGTATGCTATTTTTATGTTCCAGATAAAAATATGCTTAAATCCTTAGATATATTTATACTTCTGTAAGTACAGCATTACTATACTGAAACACACTATTTAATATTTTAAAATTAGGCAGTTTTCTCAGCGGTCACAAACTATATTTAGTTTTCTATATTTTGCATCCATTAACCATAAAAATATATTCTGTTACAAAAATATCCTTCAGTAAACTCAACAGTAGAAAGCTAGTCCCAGAGTTTCATATGATCACAACCTTATGAAATTCTCATTATTACAGATGGAACTCTTGAATTGGAGAAAGAGATGCTAAAATTCAATTTTTCAGAGCCTAAGAAAAGATTTCTCCTCTATGCTTTGACTTCATCATGTCTTCCATTATTCTTTTTAGATAAAGAATATGACCTAAGAAAATAATAATGAAAATGATTCTATCCTTTTCTTTATTCCTATTAATTTCTAAAAATCAGAACATAGCGCTTTTTTTTTTTTTTTTTTTTGAGAGCAGCACACTTTACAAATGCAAAACCCTGAGTGGAGAGACTGTCCAAGGATGCCTGTCTAATCTTTCTCTAACTAGCCTTTCCTCTTGGGTGGCTGCTTCGAGAGCAATCCCTCCTGGTCCCCTTCTCCATTTGCCTGCACTCCAGAAATCCAATACCAATTAATTAAATTTCCAGTTTCAAAGCAAAGAACAAAACCCCATCTCTTTAGGGACTGTGTTAAGATGAATCATACCACAAACTAGGGGGAAAATCATTAATATAATATTCCATATTTTTATAAATAATTATTATTCATGTTTTCTCCCAGAAAAAAAGGAGAGGTAAATAGGGAAGCATTTGATCTCTATAAATATAAGTGATTTAAAAATACAAGGAAATACTCTTTAGAAGAAGCTTGATTAAAATGCTTTTTATCACTGGTATACATAGGTATAAATTTCAAAGTAAAATTCCAGTTTTTTGGTGAGAACAGCAATAAATCAAAAATTGATCCTAATGAAAAATTACTTTATCTGTAAAAAAGTACATTAGATACTTGTAAATCATAAAGTAGTGTTTTGTTTTTTTTAAAGACCTTTATACATTCTTCTAACACTGACTTTCATTTATCACAGAGTTTATTAGGCAACTGCACTGAGAACACAATCTCAGAGTCTTTCCTCAAAACACTAGGAAAACGGAGTCCCATCCCTTCACAGGGATGGCAGTCCTGGCTCAAGGGACAGCCACATGATTTTTCTAACTCTAGCAGAGCAGTGCCAACCACCACTGATTACTTGGAAACCTACATGTGGTTTCATGCCTGCCCATTACAGGGGAAGGGTGATACTGCCATTATGGCAGAAGCTAATATTCTTTCTTTCTTTCCTTCCTCTTTCTGGATCATCTGAAAAGGCTGCAGAAAAGTTGTGGACATTGGCCTTTTAAAAAAAGTCAGAATTCAAACAAATAGCAATCACTGTAAAAATGCATTAAAGAGAATCCACAAGCGATTTACACATACATTAAAACCTCTTTGCACTGCCCATGTTTAGATATCTCTGACATGAAAGCCAATTAAAAGTTTAAGTTATTTTTATGTTTGGTCAAGCATGAAGATAGTTGCTTTTGCTGAGGCTGTGTCACTTAAAGCATTAGAATCTTTGACTAAAATGAACCTGATACTTTGTTGAGGTTTTATAATTAATTCCACTGCTTCAAAATTGGGTAAAATCACTCACCCAGAAATCTATCAATTTTTCAGAGGACTGATGTCAAACACAAGTCTAATCACCTCCACAACAAATTTTAAGACTCTACTGGGAATACATCAACAATTTCCATCTATTTTTTGCATTTAGAAACTGGATGGCTTCCGGTGAAGTGACTGTCAAACCCCAGCAGCAGTGAGACCCATGCAGAGCAAAGAAGTCACTGAAACAATGACAGGCAGTTTCTGGCCAAGCAATAGATTAAATATTACAGGAAAAGTTATGTAGCATCTCAAAGGTTCTAGAAGGTAAAACGAGAGAATTATGCATCTGCACCCAACTAAAATTAGAAAAGCTGCCATATGGCTCTGTGAAGCCAGCAGCACATTCTTATTCATTAGGAAGCATTCTGCTAACATAAAAACACAAGGCCCTTCCTGTGCTCTCCAAATGTGTTTATCTTTTCAACATTAATGCACTATATATCATCGAGCTGCTGAAATCTCCTGCCGTGCATATTAAAAACGCGCAGCTGCACTTTCTTTAGTAGTGGGAGGAACCTAAGCCCCAAGTTGCCTCCCTCTCTTTCTGACATTGAGTTCCTTGTTAACGACCATGATTTCCCTTCAGCAACAAGAAACAGCAAAATCAACCAATCTCAAGGCCATCTCCCAGCAGAACGCTCTCAAGCTCTGCTTCAGAGAAAGCAACAGACGTAGTTTCGTTTTCACCAATGGCAAGACATGACTACTTAAAGAGAAGCAACACTCATGTCACAAGTTTGAAATTTGCTGGTCTGCATTTAAAATTAACTTACTACCTTATCAAGAGAGGATGGCCACTAGGAAAGACTCTGGGTGTAAACGGCTGGAAAATGCCTTTGTTCTTTGTAACTCTAATTCATTCTGCTGTCACACATATTTATTTTGTTTAACACTCCACATTTTACCTATCAGTATTGAATTTATTGATAGGTAAAATGAACAGTGGATAACCTTTCATTGTAAACCATGTGAGTATAGAACAATCTGTCCAAAGTCTCCCTTTTAGATAATTTAAGTTTTTACACTTCACAGTTAAAGTCCTGTAGAGGCTCAAAGACAGACCACATAAAGAAAACAAGAAAGATTTAAAAAGCAGGCATACAGTAAACCACTCAGATAGGAAGAGAACCTTTGGAAACACTGCCTCAGAAGTACTACAAGTTAGCTGGGTATGGTGGCACATGCCTGTTATCCCAGCAGCTCAGGAGGCTGAGACAGGAGGATCATGGTTGAAAGCCAACCTCAGTAACTTAGTGAGGTTCTATGCAACTCAGCAAGACCCTGTCTCTAAATCAAATATTTAAAAGGGGCTGGGGATGTGACTCAGTGGTTAAGCACCCTTGGATTCAATCCCTGGAACCCCAAACAAACAAACAAACAAACCCCCAAAACACAAAAACAGAAGCGCTGTAAGTTAATGAACTGAAAGGCAATAAGTGCATCTTTTAAGTTTGTTCTGGCTGCACTCACTCATTTGATGTGACCATGGTACATTTCTGTATCTTCTACCTCCATGGACTACTGAAAGGTGAGGTACAAATACAATGAGAACTGCTTATTTAGCATAAATTCTAACTCCTTGGGCTTAGCTAAGGTTTTAGAAGCTATCTAGATTAGGAAATGAAGGAATCATTTTTTTTTTTTGAAGACTGAACAATGAGAATAAAACTAGATAGAAGGAAAAAATAAAAACAAAAACCAGTGGGTGTAAAGAAATTAAAAATGAGATTAAGTTATGACTCCACGCTAATTCAGAAGATTTGGGGCAGCCTCACAAAAGACAAAATTATATAAATGTTTAATTTCTTTCAAATATACTTGGTAAATCAAAAGCAAGGTCAACAAAATTACACTGAAGAGCACTAACGAACGTCTCTGATAAACAGATTAAATATGAGAGTTATATATAAAAAAGTTGTTTTTAAAATCCTCAAAGAGACTTTGGTTTGAGAAGTATGAATATTTCATCTCCCAAATCCTGTTTATTGGCATAACCAGCCTCATGTCCCAATATTCCTAGAGTACACCTGGCAATATTAATGCCTGGCTGCCCTCTGTCCCTCTCTTTGAAGACTGGTTCTGCTCCAGAAGGTTCATTTCAATTAAGGAATACCCCTTACTCTGTTTTCCTGATGCTCTCTGCCTATCCCCATTCTAACACTCTACTTAATCAGGGTTCCCTTTCACTGCATTGTTGGCTCCTAGGCTATGTGCCTGGCACATAGTAGGTGCTCAAAATTTTTTTATAGTCAGAGTTGAAATACATTCAACGTAGCCAAGATCCAAAGATCACCAATGTCTTTACAGAAGTTAACTGTTTGAAGCGCTTTACTGCACAGGTAACAAAGGGGAGAAGAGACTTAATTTAAGACTCTGCTTTTTGGAATCAAATATTAGATAAAGATAGGATGAGGAAAATGGTCAGGATACATGGGATAAGGGCATCAGGATCATTCCCATGGTGGTTAGGCCACTGGGAGGAGCCTTTAGGAAAGTCATTTAATGTTCTTTCTACACCTGAGAGATGAAGGAAAAGGGGAAAAAAACACACACATACTTAAAACAAACCAATTTATTAATCCAGATTCTCATTTAGGAAGTTATAACCTGCTTCAGATGAAAAAGTAGTTTGGGCATCAAGGGAGTTTTTATCAGACCGGGGATTTTCCCAGTTACTCACATCTCTTTCAAAAATAAATAAACCTACTGGGGGGGGGAGTTCTATAAATTGTCACATTTGCCTGGGGATCTTGTACAAAGAAGAGCTTTATCAGGTTTCGTGTCCCTCCCACACGGTGTGCTGGGAGAAGCCTTGGCCTCTAAGGATAAGGTTACCCCTGAGCCAGGAGAGCCATCTAGAAAGTGTGATTAGCTAGAGGGAGGGCTGAAATCCCTTGGAGATGCTGGCAAATTCAACTTTGGATACCCAATTATGGAAATAAGCTGAATGCCATAAAGATATTGAATAACAGTGCAGGGAAGAAGGGCAGAGGGAGGGAGGAAGGATGGGCTGGTGACTATACTTGTGTGATCCTTTCTCTCCATCCCTGCCACAAGCCTTCACTTTCATCACAGGGCTTCACTCTCAGGCCTCAGCTTCACTGTTCATGGTTAATGTGGCTATGGAAGGAGGGGGGGCGGGGGCGGGGGCGCCCCAGGCATCAAAACCATCCTAGTACCTGACCTTCATCTCTCCCCTGGGGTCATCCTTCCATGCCCAGGAGTCTCTGTGCTCCCCACTCTTTTTCACTGATGTGCACCTTGCTCTCTGATTAATTTTTATGTTCTACTTCTCAGACCTGCTTATTCTCTATGCATGTTTTTCTCCCATCTGGGTTATGTCTTCCTTTCCGTTTCTCTACAGACATAGGACCTGATGCTATTCTAAGGGGATCGCTACAAGGAGTTGTGTATCCCTCTCCCTGCCCCACTGTGATTCTAACAATACCACAGGGAGGTTAAAACTCTCGGCTTCATTTTGCTTACTACCATCTATTCCCAGTCCTCTCATTCAGGCCTCTGCTTGAGCAATCATGGGAGGATCTTTTTTTTTTAAAAAGCAGGTGTTCCCAATTTAAAGTACCTAATGCAAAAATCTGATAATAGAACACAGAAACATCCAATTTAGAGACCTAAAACAAATTATGCTAAATCATATCTGAGTAGAGAAAGCCAAGCATTGATACAATAAGAGACCTCTACATAAGTATGTGTAATATAGTGGTTCTGGCCAGCCAAGGAAGGTGGGGGAACACTGGGGCTCAGAAGTGGGCACACTCTTTAGGGATCAAGCAACCAGAATTCACCTGAACAAAGGCAGTGACTAGCAGGTGAGTGAAGAGTATCTACCAAGACAAAAGCTCTCTGCAGACAGGACTAGAGAAGACCAGGGTCCAAGGTATCTACTCTCTGGGTGATGAGGCGCATGGTGGGTAGGGGTCCCATTTCTCAAAAAAATTTTACAATCCCACACCACCCAAGTCTCTTATAGTCAACAATGTCTAGTACCTAAGAATTTGGTTCAGTCTAGATCAAATCTGCAAGTTTACAACCAAGGCAAAACTGGATAATTTTTAGACAAATATTTAGTGAGGAAAAGAAGTGGTCATACAAATTAGGTCTTGTCTCAAATATCTGAGATCCTTTTCCAGAAAAGAGCTGACACCATCAGGTAGCATCTTAGATGACCTATGCCAAATTTGAGTAAACCTGTTGCAATAAAGGATCTGCTTTGTTTTGAAGGCCAAATATATGCCATGAAAGAGTTTTCAAAAACAAAATTTGCTTACACAACAGAGAGACATCTGATTTGTATTTATAGATTTTTCAATACACATACCCAAACTTAGTCCAATTGTACAAAAGGATTGCTGAATTTAGAGTAGGAGATCAGGTCAAATGGCAAGAAAAAAAGAAAGACTGGGAAGTATTACAAAAATAATCCCCGGATAGGTCTTCCTAATTTGCTAAAATATGATGTTTCTTTATGGTTACCAGTGTACTCTAAATTCAGTGGACATTCTAGAAAAAGAGTTTCTGTCAAATCTCCATTCAATAGTTACTTCATTTCATAATGACAATAGGAGTAGATCTTTATAGTCACCTTTTAAATTCCTTGCGGTATGATCTCTCTCCAATGTAAATAGTAATGGCTGTGAATCATCAACTAAACTTCCACAACTATTTAAAGCAGTATGCAATTAAAAATAAAGCAAGGGTCAGCTTTACTCAGAACTGACATGCCTCGACCAGGCAGCAGGAAAGGCAGTGAGGGCCTTGGAAACTGCTGGCACCTGCATGTTTCAAAACCCAGCAAGAGTGAAGAGGAGAGATGGACATGATGTGCACACAGAAGTCAAAGTGAAATTAACAAAAGCCAAGATTTTCCAAGTTTCCTGAACATGGTAACCTATCTTTTCCGTGAGCATATCCTCTTCTTTCCTTATACATGTAGTTCTCCAGCAAGTTTTGCAAATTAAGGGGAAAAATATTGTGATACCCTCAGTAACTTAGTAATTCCTGGGATTTTTATATTGGTTATGTGTTCTCAAATACAAGGACTATACAAGTAATCAAATACATTTGCAAGAAATCAGAACAATTATCTTATTTAAAGCCTGAAAATTTGTTCTATAATAATATTTATAGTCATGAGAGATAGACATACAAATAATGAACACTCTGGCTATCCAATGGATAAGACAAAAAGAAAAATTCTCAGAAGGTGAATTATGACTATCCATATAGATCATGGAACATACCACAGTTCAGTAGCTAATAATATATACAAAACCCCCTATTTCATAGTAATTAAGTTATCCCTTATCAAATTAACTGGTTTACATAAGCTTAAAATTAGTATTGTTTTTACATATACTTGCGATAAGAGATGTTTCCAACACTCTAAGCATTCAAATACTAAAATAAAATCATCACAAAATGTGTTTTTCTAACTTTCAATCTTAATCATCTATTTAAGTTTCCAAATGCTAGGTGATTTAGTATAATACTATCATCAAGACTTCAGAAAAGCTCTACCCAATGGCATTTTGAAACAAGTTTAGCTTTAATGCAGATGGACGTTTGGAGTCTAAGAAACCTGTTTTTGGAAATCCTGCCTGCCAGGTGATGATGGCTTACAGGTAAGGCAGATAAAGTGGCTGCAGATGACTGATAGGACAGCTGGACAGGCCCAGTTTTCAGAAGACTACAAGAGCAGTAGGCAGCCTTTCTTTACTCTTACTAGATGGGGATGCTCTCCTGGTATTTCTTGTAATTCACCTGCCCCTCAAAGGGGCTAAAGGCTGTCTTAGATTTGCTTTTTCAAAATGTACTGTTTGTTGTGGTTTACTGCATCAGTGGACAGTGGGTTTCCCAGAGACTAGAATGGTGGCAGTTGCCAAGGAAAATATTTGGCTGCATATAGGGTTTCCTGAGAGCAAGTTAGTACATGACCTCAATCTTTCCCAAGCTTATCATAATGCCGTAAGGCTGTGCTGATTCAGCAAAGCAATCCATAATCGCTTGCAAAATGCCCCTGCCTCACAGGGATGTTATGAGGCTTAATAAAATAATGCATGTGGAACACTTTGAGCTCTATAGAAGACAGGCGCTGAGTAATAACACTGTTCTGCATTCATAATTACAAGCAGTCTTACAAAGACAAGAATCTAAAGTGATCGGCTCACAAATTACAAATAAACTACAAATAAAGTACTTCAGATAACAATACAAATAACTGTATGATAGAGAAAAATCTGAAATTCTTCAGGTTTAAAAATGGAGAGGACAGACTTCATAAGGCTAAGTCAAAATGAAAAGAAATAGACAAATTTCCACAACAGGAAAGAATATTACATGCCTTTGTGATAAAACAAATTGAATCAGAACCTTGTAAGAAAATATAGTTCATTACAATTATTTTTGAGACATTGCTATTAATGCATTAAATTTAGTAACATTTCTATGGTTTTCCTACCAATAAATTTAAAATTTAAGCCAAAGTCAAACAATAATGGATTTCTTTGCTTTAGTTATTAAGGATAACACTGAAAACATAAATTTAAACTAACACTGAGATAAAACATGTATATTTTTTCAAATATAATTTTTTAAAAAAAACATTATAATAATGCTGCTTTTTGGCCAACAGTATTTGTCTCATGGATGGAAATGCCTGACCCTTCTCCCTCCAGACAAGCCCAGCCAGGGGAACATGATGCATTAAAGTGCACTTCAACTGGAGTGTGTCCAATTGAGCAGGCCAGTCTGAGGTAGCAACACTGGCTTCTCAGGTGCCACCATCTTTACTGACTCGTGTCTTCTGGCTCAGCAGATGTCATTTCTGTTGGAGAATCTCAAAATTCCAGAGGGTCCATCCAAATAATTTACCATCTACACAGATATCCCTAAAATGTACCATCTGACTTGAACTGGATCTTCTTGTGAGATGGGTCAGTGGAGAAAACAACTAAGACTCCCTTAAGGGCTCACCAGACCAAACATACAGATGGGGCAAGGAATTTTACTTTCTAATTTCTAACTGCATCAGAGATCTTGATCTCCTCAAAATAAGATTTTACAGGATACTGCAAAGTACCTAAGAAGTTCCTCAGAGGAATATGGAAGAGAAGCAACATAGGGAAATAGCCACCTCCTTATAAGAATTTTCTTTTCAAAATAGTAGTTTTTTTTTTTTTTTTTTTAAGAAATCATGATATTGGGTAGTTGGAAACAAAGACAAAAAGGGCAAGCTTTGCCCTCTTTGGGGTTTAACGCAGGTACACTGTTTAAGGTCAAGCCAAGAGCTAAGATGGGGTTAGTGGAATGTCTTTTTGAAGTGTGAGAGACTTACTTAAGAATTGAAAATCTGAAATTTATTGGCATTAGTTTTAGCACGAATTTAAGTATTTTATTTATTTAGCTGAAACACCCAGCTTGTGTAGAGGGTTAAGTTTAGGAAACAGCGTTGATCTGGTTGCTGAATGAATAGAGACTCTAATTATCTAAGATTTTCACTAAGAATGCTTTCATCAGAGAATGAACATGGCAAGGGCTGATTACTTAACCCAAAATAAACTTCCATCAACACACCAGGAACAATGCATACACCTCAGGATGCTAACGGGGCCTAATTAGTTCTCTGAAGTGTAGCAGCTCAAAAGAATTTTGGAAAATAAAAATGTAAAAGCTAATGATCTTTTATATTGCCCTCTCAGGATAAACCAAGTTGCAAGGAAATTAGACTTAAAAGTCTCAAAAACTTAGGCTAAGAACAACTTCTACAGAAATAAAAATAATTTGCTAATTTTTCAAAGTTAAACCCAGTTAAGTGGCGGACTTAAAAGAGAAAAACATGCCATCATTGAACTACAAAGGTGTCTACACTAGTTTAGTTACAGGATCCATCCTTTCTAAGAAAAGCTTGAGTCACTAACTCAGGAACGGAACATTTAAAAACCCATTGGTGACAGATCTTTTCTCACATTTATCCTAATATGGAAATTGGGAGTTCAATTTAAGATCTTGATCTCCTCAAAATAAGATTTTACAGGATACGTGCAAAGTACCTAAGAAGTTCCTCAGAGGAATATGAAGAGAAGCAACATAGGGAAATAGCCACCTCCTTATAAAAAGGAAAGTCGAAAGACAGTTGGGAGAAGATGAACAATCAAAGTGACAATGTTATGAAAGAGAAAAATGGGTTAGGAAATCTAAACGTTAGAATTATTTTTGGGAAAGATTCTTTGATATGAGAACTAAAAGAGGTAAGTCTACTGAGTTTGCCTCTAAAAGAGAAACTGGTAGATAAATGACTGTGGCACAAGAATATCTGATATCATGGGTCTTTACGAATGCTGACATTGAACTCATTCTACTTTCAAGTTCATGATGTTCAATTTCAAGTCCTTACAACCCCATGGGTCATTTCAGGAAAACAAAAAATTTTTAATGGAAATTTTTTTAAACAAAAATAATTTTACTGTATCTTTTAGGCAAAGGGTGAATGGACAGAGAATATATTCTTGCAATTCTGATTAACTACTATGCTGAGTAGATTACCAGAGATAAAATTGCTCTGACTTTGAAACCACTAGGTAGAGATTTGAAACTCAAAGGTCCACGTGGTCAGTCAGGTAATGCATATTCACTTTGAGACAACACGTGCCAGTTCAAGAGACAGAGCAGGTTCCTGCCCACTCCTCAAACTGCATGGATGCCTCATCCACATTTCCTAGCATTCCTTTTAGAACATCCTGTGGCAAAGGAGCTCCTCAAAGATCAGCCCAAGGTTTCCTCTAAGAAGACATAAGCCTTACTTTAATTCTTAAAGTAATCTAAGACCCACAATGTACCAGGTGTTCTTCCTGTCTTTCAACAGAACCTAAGGAAAGAGAGAAAAGTAGAGAGACAAAGGGGATGGGAGAGATAAACTCAAGTGGGATAAATCTTTACAGAAGTGAAAGGAAACCACAAACATTTTCTGTGAGATTAAGAGAGATAAACTGAGGGGTTTCTAAAGACCAAAGATGATGTGGAGAGTAGATGGAGACTGAAATCAAGCTTCCCTTATATTTCAAAGAACATCTGAAAAACAATTTATTGAATTTTTAAGACTTCCTGAACATTAATGACTTTTCCTTTATTATTGTACTTGTTATATTTTGCTTTACTTGTTATTAGCAGTAACAATTCTTCAACAATCTTGAAAAAGTTGTCGGGAGGATGGCTTGCTTTGGGAGGTGCCATAAAAAAAAAAAAACAAAAAAAAAAAACCTGAATTTTGTGCTGCAGTGGACCAGAGAAGAAAAATCCCATCAGAAATAAAGGCATGGTTAGTGGAAGCAGGTGACCTATTATGAAGACAGGTGACCTTTGTCCAGAGTCTCTGAAGATTTGCTCTGTCAGCACGAGCCCACAGGAGCGCCTGGCTTCCAGACTGCCCACACCCCCATGTTTGGATATCCCCACCCCCCCACACCAGCCCTTCTGAAACATTGCTCCTGTTCTAAGAGTCTTGACTGGTGCTGCATGGCAAGCAGAGGCTTGAATAGGGAACAGGTCAGGATGGTCTACTAGAGAAACCATGCTCCAGGTCCCTCTAGACATATCTAAGCCAGGACATAGCTCTCCAGGAATTATATGGATGTGTAGATGGACTGGCCTCAGTAACCTTCTACTCTGTAATAAACATCAGGTGGCTGGGTCCTGTCTTTTAGGGCAAGAAGGCTATTTTGAATATCAATAAAAATAGAGCCCCAGAGGATAGTATCTATTACTTGAAATGACACAGAATAAATTTAGTAATGCTTCTAAAAGAATGTATATCTTATTTTTAATATCATCTCTCTATATTTGAAAGATAGCTGTATACACCCCATATATTAAGAATCACTCTAGTTAGAAGCATTGTTAGTAATGATAGGCTTGTAGAACTGCTTCAGGAATCCAATCACAAAAAACTGCATTTTTTTAAAAATGGAAAATACCATACCCTCTGTTCCAAACAATTAACAGGTTGAAGACTCTCCATATTTGTTTCTTAAGAAAGAATGACAATGTGGGAAGGAAACTGACTCGCAAATTCAATCATACCAGTGAGACAAAAATAGTAATTTTTTTGACTATTGACAATTTCAGCACTCAAACAATATTGCAAATAAAATGTACTGTTTTTCCTCCAAATCTGACACGAAGGATCTATAAATCAAAATGCCCTTATGTTAAAAGAAAAAACACTTTAAGAAGGTGAACTTAATTTAGGGACAGAAGAATAATCATGTAAATTATGAAAGATTTTGCTTTTCTCCCCCCTTTCCTTTTCCAACCCCATCAGATATAATAAAATAAACACAACACTTGGAATCTTATAAAATGGTGGTATATGCACATGACTCCTAATGGAGAAAGACTTAAGGAATCACCACTGTATCAAGCAGCATTCCAGGCCTAAGGAAGGAGAGGAAACAGACTCCCCCAAATGATCCAGGAATTCTGTTGTCTGCCATCACACATTAACTGGGAGGAAAAAGCCATCATGGTGATGAATGTACAGAAAGGGGCAATACACCAGTACTGGCATTATTTATTTCATTTTTATTCCACAAGATGTCCAGCAGGACTCTAACTGTGGTATAGATGATCAAAGTTCTAATACTGGAAGAATAGAATCCAAGTCCACTAGAACTGAAACCTCTCTTTCCTGGGCAAACAAGTAACTTTTCTGCGTGAGCATACTGAATTTGGGCTTTCTTTTGTACAAAATTACAAAAAGGAGATACATAGGCAAAAGTACCTTTCAAATAGGCATGGATATCCATAAGTTTAAGTTTAAATATTTGAAATCTCACAAATTCATTTTTTAGGTGGAACAGACCCTATATGATCTTGGGTACAGCTAGGTACTCTTGGCTCTCAGATCCATTCCTTTACTTTTGGTCAAAATGCAATGAATACTGCAGTGGTCACAGTGATTGTCAGCAAAGTCTGTTATATCTCCAATATATTTCCTGAAATGGGAGAACATACCTTCTTGTCAAGGACAGAGCTGTTGTGTATATAGAGGTTACACTGCACAAATAAGATGGATAGATAAAATGATGAGACAATAGAACATTCACTGTGACAGAAAAATTCTTCATCTGTACATAACAGGGTACAAAATGAATGTTCTAAAACAAACTTGGTATCCAATTTTCTGGCTAAATATCAAGAAGTCTTTTTTGGATTTTTTTTTTTTTTTTTTAAGTGACAGGAAAAGCTCCCTTGAAAGTGTACCTCTCACCTCCTAAAATTGGAGTCTGCAAGAAATATTCCCCAATTCCCTCATAACAACTTCTTTCAAATGGCCAGCAAAACCATGGGTAAATAGCTGAGTGGCATGTTTATTTTATCATTCCTCTCCACTGGGAGACAGTGAAGCTAGGCAAAGATTGGAACCTGAATTCTAGTTCTATTCCTTGGTGGTCTAGATAAGTTTAGCGTCTAGACCTAAACTATAGGTCCCTCTCTGGTAATATGGAGATAACTCAACTTACCCTCAGATGTGTTGCATGAATGAAACAGCAGTGCCAGGTACAAAGCAAGCACTCTGTACATGGCTCTTCTTGTCACTGTGGCTCTTAATGGAGTGTGGGTTACAGATCGGCTGGTATGCAAACTTCTGATAGAGTATAAAGAGGGATCTACATGTTTGGTAGGGTCCAGAGCTTATACAATTAGAGGGAGGGGTCTCTCTTTAATAAAACAAAAATAAATATAAAAGTGAATATTTATAGAATGAGAAAAGAAACAACAGTGAAACATTAAGGAAGCATTAAGGAAGATTCAAATTTCTTCTGGACTTTCCTTAAATAGTTATCTGAAATGCTTGTAAAGAAGTACTTCTTGGGACTGGGGTTGTGGCTCAGTGGTAGAGTGTCTGCCTATCACACATGAGGCACTAGGTTCGATCCTCAGAAACAAATAAAAATAAATAAAATAAAGGTATTAAAAAAAAAAAAAAGAAGTGCTTCCTGATTGAAATGTGGCTTCCCTATCTAGAACACTGTACAGTCCTCAGCATTAGAGGCCCACTCAAGTAAGCAGTCCTGAAATTAAAGCTTCCTTGTTAGCCAAGGTGATTCTGCTTCTGAAAGTGTACAATGTAAATTCTATACTTCCTTCCTTTATTTTTTAAATATCATTTATTGGGCTCTTAGCTTATAAGCTCATTTATATATTCTATACATCTTTGCTACCACATTGTTGGATCAAAGGTCCTGATATTCCCATGTGCTGTAACTATAAATGGTCATATAAAATCACTGTTTTATCTGAACTAACCTGGTGGCTCTAGACATCCACTTTCCATCTCATCCTGCTACATAGCACGTGTAGCTTTTTAAGAGTTCTCTTTACCACATTTGCAAACACGCTGTGGTCATATCCTGCTGTGTTTCACACACCACACTACAGCCACCTATGAAATGAGTTGCCAAGCAGGACCAGCATTATAGAGGACACCATGGTACCTCTAATTTTATGTTCCTTTTAAGACCCCAGAAAAACGTGAATACCCTGAATACAAGAACACAGTATTTAAAATAAGTGAGAAACTCTTCTCACTGATCAACAAGCACCATAGCATCTGGAGGGGAGAGGATAACCTTTCCTTTTTACTCTTCCCTTTGATAGATACTCCTCAGAAATCAAAGGTGCCTGGTTAGAACTGCTTAGGTGTGTAGACTGCACAGGAACCTGGATGAGAGGCAGTTATACAGTGGAAGTCAGCCTTTGCCTGAAGTCACAGTAAGATTGAAGATTCTTTTTATTTTTTATTTTTTAGTTGTAGTTGGACACAATACCTTTATTTTATTTATTTTTATGTGATACTGATGATCGAACTCAGTGCCTCGCACATGCTAGGCGAGTGCTTTACTGAGTCACAACCCCAGGCCCATGAAGATTCTTAATAAAACCACATGTAACCCAAAATCACCATCAAAATTTCTTCTCTTAATGTGTTAAAACTATCCCTAATGACATAGCAGTAACTACTATAAACCTTGACTTTGAGTGTGCTGCTTTTGTAATTTCTCTGTGGAACACACAGAAATATTCTGTCATAATAAACACAGGCAAAGTTAAAGATGTGACCATCATTCTCAGAGGCAGATGATGGGACACAGAAGACCACAGCTTTGGAATGACCCATTGATTAAGCTTGAATTCTACTTTGTCACCTAACAGTTTGAAGGCCTCAACCTTACTATTATTTCTTTTCTTTTCTTTTTTTGTTGATAGACCTTTATTTTATTTATTTATATGCAGTGCTGAGAATCGAACCCAGTGCCTCACACATGCCAGGCAAGTGCACTACGACTGAGCCACAGCACTATTGTTTCTATCGATCAGTTTCCTTATCAACAAAACATAGGGAATAACACCAATCCTGAAGGAGTCTTGCAATCAGAGGTAATCGATGGACTGAGTAAGAAGGTATTATTACACTTATGAGGTACTTAGAATAGTAATTTCATAGAAGATGAACAGTGGTGATGGCTGCACAATGTGAATGTACTTAATGTCACTGAACTATGTACTTAAAAACTGTATGTTATGTATATTTACCACAATAAAAGGGTCAAATTAAAATCAATTCTCAGGTTAAAGTTAATTGGTATCCAGAGTCTTTAATCAATAATTATTATAATGAAGACTACAATTCTTGTAATTCAGTGAACTACCTCCTGCCATCTTAGAAACCCATAACATCCTTAAAAAACCTGTAACAAAATACAATGTAAGATCTGATATACTGACAAGAGCAATCCTGAAGTACAATCTGGAGCAACAATTATAACCTCAAAGTCTAAAACTGCAGAAGGTCAATTTTTAGTAGTTTGTGCACTCACAACAAAGCACAGGCTGTTAAGAATCTCCAATTTCTACCAACAAAGCTGAGGTGAAGAACACTACTATTGTTTTCCTAGAGTTAATACCTTAAGAATAACGGCTTGGGGAAAAGAGAGCATAAAAAATGGACTCCTATATTTATTACCAGTGATGACAAGTGAACATTTTCTAAGCAGAAGTAAACTAACATATTTCAGAGGGAAGAACAGTCATAAGAAGAAGAAAGAACTGTGGAGTGACATAGCCTTAGTTCACCCATTCCAAAACTGGAGAGACACAGACAACCAATGGTCTGTGAAGGCCATCCGTAACACTTATCTCTTCCTTGAAACCTGCATAAGGAAAGTATAATGTAAAAAGCTCAGGGAAAGAAATATTTTTAGGGGAACATAAGAAACAGCTGAAACGAGGCAAAATGTCTAGAAAGGAGACCTCAATGTCATTGTGGTTTTCTCTCATTTTCCTACTGACATCAGATTTACCACCTTCCTGAACCTCAGAATCTCTTCGCCACAGTCTTGGCTGATGATCATGTTTAGTGCCCTAAACTATTCAGCATATATAGAAGGCATTCTGTGATTCAAACTGGTAGCAGATCCTTACTGTTTTCAAAATGTCTTCTTGGAAAATATTTCAACATCACTAACCATCAGGGAATTGCAAATGAAAACCACAACGAGATTATAACCTCCGACCCATCAGTATGGCCATCATCCAAAAAAAAAAAAAAGGGAAATGACAAGTGCTGGCAAATATATACATATGAAGAAGCAGGAATTCTTGCACACTGCTGGTGAAAATGTAAAATGATGCAACCACTATGAGCAGTAATTTAATGGACATTCCTTAAAGAATTAAAAATGGAATTACCATATGACCAAATAATCCCACTTCTGAGTATATATATCCAAAATAATTGAAAACAGGATCTTGAAGAGACATTTGCACCTCCATGGGTACTGAAACATTATTACAATAGATATGAAAACAACACAAATGTCCAACAAAAATAAATGGATAAAGAAAATGTGGTATATGCTTATACTAGAATATTATCCAGCCTTAGAAAAGAAGGAAATTCTGTCATATGCTAAAAACATAGATGAACCTTGAGGACTTTATCTAAGTGAAATAAGCCGATCACTAAAAGACAAACAATGTGTGATTCCACATAGGTAAGATATCTAAAGTAGTCAGACGCCTCTGAGTAGGACATAAAGTAGAATGATGGCTACCAGGATCTGAAGGTGGTAGGGGGTGAACAGACTTGCTGTTCAACATGTCTAGAGATTCAGTCATATAAGGTGAAAAAGTTCTAGAGATCTGTGTACAGCAACATGCACAGTTAATAGTAGAATCAGGTATTCCTAAAGACTGTAAAGAGAGTAAATTTATGTTTTGTGGGTTCTTATACACACATCACCCAATTCACACAACTGGAAAAATAAAGCCTTCTTGGGAGGACCAATTAAAGCAGTTGCACATACAATAATGTAAAAGCCATCTCAGCCTGAAAATTATCTCAAGTCTTAAGGTCCACAAAAATAGTCATCTTTCCCTCTCTTTTGTTCTACCAGTACAACAGATAGGAAAACAGAATTGTTGTTACTAATTTGTTTAAAAAAAGCAAATAAAAACCAAAATACCAATGAGAAAATTTTCTTTAAACCTAAACCAACCAGTGAAAGATTTATACAATGCAAACTACAGAACCCTAAATAGAGAAGTAGAATAAGATCTTAGAAGATGGAAAAATATACCCTGTTCATGGATAGGCAGAACTAACATCATCAAAATGGCGATATTACCAAAAGTTCTCTATAGGTTTAATGCAATGCCAATCAAAATCCCAATGGCATTTCTTGTAGAAATAGAGAAAGCAATCATGAAATTCATATGGAAAAATAAAAGACCCAGAATAGCAAAAACAATGCTAAGCAGGAAGTGTGAATCAGGCGGTATAGCGATACCAGACTTCAAACTATACTACAGAGCAATAGTAACAAAAACAGCATGGTACTGGTACCAAAACAGGCGGGTGGACCAATGGTACAGAATAGAGGACACAGAAACCAATCCACAAAACTACAACTATCTTATATTTGATAAAGGGGCTAAAAGCATGCAATGGAGGAAGGATAGCATCTTCAACAAATGGTGCTGGGAAAACTGGAAATCCATATGCAACAAAATGAAACTGAATCCCTTTCTCTCGCCATGCACAAAAGTTAATTCAAAATGGATCAAGGAGCTTGATATCAAATCAGAGACACGCCGTCTGATAGAAGAAAAAGTTGGCTACGATCTACATACTGTGGGGTCGGGCTCCAAATTCCTCAATAGGACACCCATAGCACAAAAGTTAATAACTAGAATCAACAAATGGGACTTACTCAAACTAAAAAGTTTTTTCTCAGCAAAAGAAACAATAAGAGAGGTAAATAGGGAGCCTACACCCTGGGAACAAATCTTTACTCCTCACACTTCAGATAGAGCCCTAATATCCAGAGTATACAAAGAACTCAAAAAATTAGACAATAAGAGAACAAACAACCCAATCAACAAATGGGCCAAGGACCTGAACAGACACTTCTCAGAGGAGGACATACAGTCAATCAACAAGTACATGAAAAAATGCTCACCATCTCTAGCTGTCAGAGAAATGCAAATCAAAACCACCCTAAGATACCATCTCACTCCAGTAAGATTGGCAGCCATTATGAAGTCAAACAACAACAAGTGCTGGCGAGGATGTGGGGAAAAGGGTACACTTGTACATTGCTGGTGGGACTGCAAATTGGTGCAGCCAATTTGGAAAGCAGTATGGAGATTTCTTGGAAAGCTGGGAATGGAGCCACCATTTGACCCAGCTATTCCCCTTCTTGGTCTATTCCCTAAAGACCTAAAAAGAGCATGCTACAGGGACACTGCTACATCGATGTTCATAGCAGCACAATTCACAATAGCTAAACTGTGGAACCAACCCAGATGCCCTTCAATAGATGAATGGATTAAAAAAATGTGGCATTTATACACAATGGAGTGTTACTCTGCACTAAAAAATGACAAAATCATGGAATTTGCAGGGAAATGGATGGCATTAGAGCAGATTATGCTAAGTGAAGATAGCCAATCCCTAAAAAACAAATGCCAAATGTCTTCTTTGATATAATGAGAGCAACTAAGAACAGAGCAGGGAGGAAGAGCAGGAGGAAAATATTAAAATTAAACAGAGACATGAGGTGGGAGGGAAAGGGAGAGAAAAGGGAAATTGCATGGAAATGGAAGAAGACCCTCATTGTTATACAAAATTACATATAACAGGTTGTGAGGGGAATGGGAAAAAAACAAGGAGAGAAATGAATTACAGTAGATGGGGTAGAGAGAGAAGATGGGAGGGGAGGGGAGGGGGGATAGTAGAGGATAGGAAAGGTAGCAGAATACAACAGTTACTAATATGGCATTATGTAAAAATGTGGATGTGTAACCGATGTGATTCTGCAATCTGTATTTGGGGTAAAAATGGGAGTTCATAACCCACTTGAATCTAATGTATGAAATATGATATGTCAAGAGCTTTGTAAGGTTTTGAACAACCAATAAAAAAAATTAAAAAAAGAAGTGCTTTGTGAAAAAGGCAGTATCTGAGAATAAATAGCAGGACTGCTATGATAGAAACAGAAAAAGGAGGCCTCTCAGGGAAGAACAGCTGTGAATAACGACACAACACAAAAAAGCACAAGCATGTATTCACAATGGGAAGGAGTCTTGGGTACTGGCCTTAGGGTGTTCATGCCAGGAAACAGAAAACAAGAACAGAGCAGCAGCTCCAAGTGGTCAGACCTAGGGTTGCAGTAAAGCCCCTGCCATTGGACCTTCTCCTATCCTTCACCCCAGATTCTTTGTCACTGCTCTAAATCCTAACACAGTCAATTTCTCCATATCCTGGGCCTGTTAAAGGTGAGTAGCTGTCAACCAGCTTGGGGAAGAGAGAGTGCTCCAGGCAGAAGACCCTGGGGTAGGAAACTGCAGGTGCAGATGACTGTGCAAGTTATGTGGGAGCAGATGTAAATAAAAGGAGACAGTAGGATGGGAGGCAGTCAAAGAGGGGTTCATCTGCTGTGGTGATGGACTTTATTTTTGACTTTGTCACAGACACTACTGGCACTAAATGAATGTGCAGCAGAATGATCAACCTAACTCCTTCAAGGAGGGGGTTGGTCTTAGGGAGTATCTACAGCAACTCCTATGGAGGAATGGTCCAATATTGCTCCCTTTGGCACACATACAACCATCTCTCATCTCCAGCAAGAGAAGAGGCATGAGTGGTTGGGGTATTAATTCATCCCTGTTTGGTGAGTGCAGAGGAGGGTTAAGCAGCCAGGAAACCTAAGGGCATTCTTCATTAAAACTGGGCTGGGGGTGGGGAGAACAAAGGTGAGGGCTGGTCCAAGGTGGCTCGGTCTACGTATGCTCCACCTGTTCTTATCTCCTTAAGCAATTACAAAAATGAACCAGAGCAGGCTGGGGATATAGCTCAGTTGGTAGAGTGCTTGCCTTGAAGGTGCAAGGCCCTGGGTTCAATCCCCAGCAAAAAGAAAAGAAACAAAAGGTTATATAAAACAACATTTACTATTTGTGTTAGAGATGAATGACATGATTTCTTTTTTGTTGTTGTTATAATACACCCCACCCCCATAATCAGTAGCATTTTAAAAGTTCCAAAGAACTCCCCTTTCTAGTGGATGGTAGTTTAGAGATCATGGTAGAGTGAGTATACCTCAAGCCAGCTCTGCTGTAGATGGTTAGGGGTCTCTTGTTTTCCACATTCAGATGTTGCTTGCCATCCTCTATGCATTCTCCTTTTTGGTTCTGACCTGCTCATTTCAATCTCAAACTCAACCAAAGGCTTCAACACATTTTGCTTTGCAGCTTACCAGTGGATGCCATCCTGCGCTCTTGTGCTTCTCTCAGGCTTCTCTACGCCCTGCTGGAATGCCTTCTCCGACCCTCAATACCCACTTTTATACCTGTTATAATCAATCAATCAATCAATCAATCAATCGATCAATCAATTAATTAATTTTGCAGCCCTGGGGATTAAGTCCAGGGCCTTGTGCATGCGAGGCAAGCACTCTACCAACTGAGCTATATCCCCAGACCCCTGTTAATATTTTAATCTTATAGCAAGGCCCAGTTCAAACTGTCCTTTAGAAGTCTGCACCAGTTCCTCCCCCCAAAAAAACTATTATTTATTAAGAATGTACTTTTAATCCTACTGACATTCAACTTTTTTTTTAAAATTTTTTATTGTTGGTTGTTCAAAACATTACATAGTTCTTGATATGTCATATTTCACACTTTGATTCAAGTGGGTTATGAACTCCCATTTTTACCCCGTATACAGATTGCAGAATCACATCAGTTACACATCCATTGATTTACATATTGCCATACTAGTGTCTGTTGTATTCTGCTGCCATTCAACTTTTCAGTACAGAAGAGAAATCCTATACGGCTGTAAATCCTTTCCTTTGAATTTTCTTTTTTTTTTCCCCCATTTTTTATCGGCACATTATAGTTGCATATAATGGTGTGATTTGTTGCTACATATTTATATATGCACACAAAATAACAATATAATTTGGCCAACATCATTCCTTAGAATTTCCCCCTTGCCTTCCCCTGGTCTCTTTTCCTCTACTCTAGCGATCTTCCTTTGATTTTCATGAGATCCCTGCCCCCAAACCCCTCACCTTTCTTTTCCTTTTTCCTCTCAAGCTTCCACAAGTAAGAGAAAACAAACAACCCTTGCTTGACCATCTGAATTTGGCTTATTTTGTTTAACATAATGTTCTCAAGTTCCATCCACTTCCTTGCAAATGACATAATTTCATTTTCCTTTATGGCTGAATAAAATTTCATTATGTATATGCATCACATTTTCTTTATCCACTCATCCACTGATGAACACCTAGGCTGGTTCCATAGTTTGGCTATTGTGAATTGTGCTGCTCTAAACATGGATATGTATGTATCACTACAGTATGATGACTTTAATTCTTTAGGATAAATTATCCAGGAATGTGCAATAGTTTCTTTAATCATACTCATTTCTACTGTCCCTAACAGTCCTATAGCTAGCTGTTTACAAGCTAATTTCCTCCCAAATGAGTGAAAGCTCCAAGGAAAAGAAACATAAGATACTTACAGATCACTGGATTCCTTCCAATGAGAATATGTCTTACAGATAGTATTTGTTTGATAAAAAATTTATCCAATGAAAGTTTGTTCTTGGAGAAAACCAATATATACAGTGGAGGATCAGAATTAATTTCTTTTCATTCCAGTACAAGGTAAGCAAGAAAACAAGAGATTTCTACTTTCTGTTAGACAGTTGAAGTCTTGATGTGAGAGCTCATGTTACAAACTGTGAAAATCCTAAAGCATTAGGATATATTAAATGATTTATATCCTTTTCACCTGAAAGCTGTTCAACAATAATGACAACAACAAAAACCCCAAAACACCTTCTATGTAATTTAATGAAATAAAATAATGAAGGGACTCCAAGGAGAAAAGACAATAGGAATTCTATCCCTGCTCACTGATTTTAATGATTCTATTAATAATGTGAACCATTAATCCACATAAAAATGAATTAAGTCCAGCTCAGTGGAAAAATATTTTATCTCATTAAAAATTACAGTATCAAGTATAGATTGCTGAGCCTAAGTTTATTATCAAAGAAATAAAATTTAGTTTCTTTCCAGATGCATGAAACATAAACATAAACATACAACAGCTTTAGATCTTCAAGTAAGCTAGGGCCAGATTCTTTCCTGCTTGAAGGATGAAGTGAAAACTATCAAGACTCTTGCCCTTTTTAGTTCCCCTTAAAGTAAAATTCTTATAAATGTCCCCAAGGTGATGTGGACTAGCAGGAAGCAGACTAGAGTCAAGTGGTAACAGGTCTGGTGGGAAGGGTTCAGAAGTGGTTACAAGAAGTGACACACTTCTGATTTTTCTGACTAAACAGTTTTGACAGCTTCTACTTATATCTGTATTAAAATGAAAAGATTGTAAGAATATGAAGCTTAAAGTTATAAAAGAAAATATCCCAAAATTGTTATGAAGTCCTCAGAAAGAAAATCTAGATTAAATGATACTTTCAAGTGATAACATCAGAAACAATGATAAGAGTAATAAAAATGCTGTTAATTAAATCTTTCAATGTGCCAAGCACTAGGTATAGCTCTTTATAAATATTATCAAACATAATCGTCACAAGACAACTTTATGAAGTGGGCATACCCCTTTAACATATTTAGAAATAAAGGCTCAGAGAAGTTAACAAACTTGCACATGGCTTGGGGAAGAGAGATAGTAGGTTCATCACTAATCTTATACCTTCTAGTTGATGACTCATCCTTCACTGTAAGATTTTATCACATGGAACATAAGCAATGACTGGAAGCCTCACCTCTAAAAGCCGGATTTACAGACATCCTATTGCTGGAAGGGATCTTATACCAGAATACTTTTGCTTACTTTGGTGACAGCTATGAGTTCATGACTATGCTTTAGTATTGAATAACTGAATTTCCATCATAAGAATTTCATGCATTTAACATGGAGGAAGAAAGAACAGGAAGGAAAAGCATACATTTTTAATAGGTTCTACACTTTGCTTATAAGTGCTGCAGTTGTTTCTATTAATGTTTCCTTGAATTTTAAAATAATTCTGTTAGTTTATGAATTTCTACATTTACCAATATGACCTGTTCATCCAACAGTATATTGGCAAATGCTTAAAAACTGACTTTGGAGGGGTGATGCATAATAAATTATAATAAATAAATTTATTATAAATTTTTCTAGCGTAAAGGATATATAGTAATTTATAAATGATAATAAAATATACAATTCTCTTTATAATAAACTCAATATGGCCAATTGATTCTCGAATAGAATGCTTCTGTTGGTTTTTGCCACATTCTTGTATTACCCATTATTACAACTGACAAAAGAGCAGAGTTCCAAATGAATGTTTGTTGAAATTTCCATTTAAATTAATGATTAAGACAAAAAAAATAATGAAGATGCATGAATTAAACTGTCAATTCATGAGTGACACCTTTGTTGAACTGAGTAACATTTTGTGAGTATGCATGCATGGCCCCTTTTTTAATATTTATTTTTTAGTTGTAGTTGGACATAATAATACCTATATTTCATTATTTTTATATGGTGCTGAAGATTGAACCCAGGGCCTCTCACCTGCTAGGTAGGTGCTCTACTGCTGAGCCACAACCCCAGCGCCCCCCCCCACATGCATGGCTATTTAATGTTAAAATGTTAGAAGTTAATTATTAACATTTTTGCCTTTACTTTCTTAATTCTAGACTGACGGCTAACAAAAGAATAAATCAAGCCCTGAGTTGCTTGTGTACCAGTTCCTATGGTGGGAATATTTTCATCACAGTGGATTTCAATCCAGTGATGTAACATTACTTGAGATTTAGGAATATACACACAACAGGCAAGATCATATAGTATTCCAACCATGTAAATGCAAAACACAAATAGTTTCTAGAACATAGACAATGGTAAAATACAGTAAAAGTTTTAGTTTTCCTTAGCTTTGTTTTTTATATAATTCAATTATAAGTCTATATGATTACTAATAATGGCTGTGCTTAACAATTGGCTTGAACATTTTTGAGAATTCAATAACTGGCTCTCCTGTTGACTCCACCATATCAATAGCCTCCCTCCCCCCTTAAAATGCTTCTTTATTTTTTGATGCTATCCTCAATATTAGGGCAAATTCACATGAATATGAAGCAATATAGAATCCTACTATTCTCATATCAGCATTATAAACCAAAATTACATAATTTAAATAATCATAACTATATCACTTAAATGATCTTGTCAGCTCTAATCAGTAACTTCTCCCTCAATCTAGCTTATACCAACACAGGTTTTTGTAATACATTTTCATTTCTGTTGCTCACTAATAAAGCTGCTTTAACAACAACAACAAAAAGTTTGAAACCAATTCTCTCTTTTGGGGCAGATTGAACCCAGAGGCATTCTACAACCAAGCTACTTCCCTAGGCCCTTTTCAAAATTTTTTGAGACAGTCTCACTAAGTTGTCAAGGCTAGCCTTGAACTTACGTTCCTCTTGTCTCAGCCTGCTGAGCAGCTAAAATTACAGGCATGTGCCACCATGCCCAGCTCTGATTTTCCATTAACTGATAAATAAATTCCCTATTCAAATATACTGCACCAAAAGTGAACTTAAATGGAGAAGCAAAAAATTTTCAAATAATAAAACTCATCTTAATAGATCAAGGTGAGTTCAATAAAACACATAAGGAGGCAGAGCACTTCGATACCAGAGTTCAGAATCCCAGGGCCAGAAAGAGCCTAGGAGCCGTCATCACCCCAAGGTCTGCAGGGATGTGAGGGGAGGGATGTGGGTAGATCCTTCAAGGTGAGACTTACACAGGCTTATCCTGAGTGAAACACTAAGCTTGTGGAAGAATCAGAGTCAGCTTGAGGTTACCCTTCCAGGAAGGCTCCCAGAGACTTTCTTTTCCTTCTCTACCTCTTCCTGGAGCTCCCCATCGACTATATCCAACAAGAGAAAAGGTGATGAAGATCCATTGACATAATTCCTGAAAGTCAGCCTCCCAAAGCCAAAGGCAAGAGGAAGAAAGACACAAATGGAAAATGTCCAGCTAAGAATCCAGGGAATCAACACCTTTGACCTGGATGTAAACCTGGTTCAGACAGCTCAACAGTTTAGCTACAGGATTTCAGCAAAAATGAGAACACTGAAGTTCACAGGACCTTTTCCAGCTGTGTGTGGGGGAACACAAAACTGACTTCACTTACAAATTATTCACTTTTTAAAGCAAATATGTACATAAAATTTTCTTTTTGTGTCAGTTATAAAGAATATTAACACCAAGAGCAGAATCAAAAACTCATTCGAATTATTTTAGGAAAAAGAGAAAGTTGTGGCTACTTTGGGCTAACAGAGGAGGTATTACTTTAAACACAACAGTAACAATGTATTCATTTTAAAACTTCCCCAATTTTTAAAGTCATTTTACATTTCAATTTTATTTTTCTAGAACAGGAATCACCATGTGTTTTCTACACAAATGGTAAAGTTTCCAACTAAAGAGAATGAAATTGAGCACAGTAATCCAAAATTAAACCACTTATATTATTCATACTTTTTATAATTCTTCTGTGGAATGGAAGCAGTATCAGTCTTTCCAATTAGGGTAAAAAGAATATTTGCTGTCTAAGACTGCTGTTTCTAAGTTATAGAAGACGAAAGTTTTAAATGTTTATCATTATCATAGCAATAAAAATAAGCATCACATTTTAACATCAAAAGGCTGCTGTGAAGCTGGGTGTGATGGCACACATGCCTATAATCCCAGTGATTTGGGAGGTTGAGGCAGAAGAATCACAAGTTTGAGGCCAGCTTTAGCAACTTAGTGAGACCCTGTCTTAAAATAAAAAATAAAAAAGCATTATGGGTATAGCTCGGTGGTAAAGTGCCTCTGGGGTGGGGGTGGGGGTAGGAGGCTGCTGCAATGGTTGAAATGCAGACTCTGGAGCCAGACTTCCTGGATTCCATCCGTGTCCTGCTTAGGGAATGTGACTCTGCCAAGACACTAGTTAACTACCCTTGTCTCAGTTTCTTCACCTGGAAAGGGGGAAAACAACATACCTCTTCTGTGGCATGTTTTGAATGAAAAATAGGTTACCAAATCTAAGTACTTTCAAAAGTGCCTGGCACACAGTAAGAACTATTTAAGTCTTCTGTGGCATTAAAAAATTCCCAAAGAGATTTTAGCTAGTCATAACAGAAGGTCTAGCTTAATTACTAAGTTCCTAACTTAGTTAATAACTAAGGACCTATGAACGCTGGCCAATGGAAAACCACCAACATAAATGGAATTCCGTATTTAAGTGATCACACTAGTCGCATCAAACTCTTGTGTGTACTTGCTCTGTTTCCACAAGGTCCACTGAAACATGCATGCTCATGGGGGCTGCTATCTACTATGCTCATTAATTTAAACAGCTGGTATTTTCGCCTCCAAATTTCTGTCCTTTAGGCCATTCTAAAAATACCCTTTTCCTCTCTCCTCTTCCATAAAGCATATGGAGAGTTGAGGGGCAGCTGATGAGGGAAAGATGGTTGGCTGATGTGTATAGCTTCTGATACTATAGGGGTTCCATGATGATGAGTCCTGCCTTGCTTGTTTTTCAGTACACCTCATGCACACCAGCTTAACTTCTTAGGATGCAGACTTAGTATGGAATGGGCATGTTCTCCTGAACTCCCAAATTAATTTTATTCAGGCTGATAAGTGCAACTGAAATCAGTTAAGTTTGGATAATGATGAAAAGATGATAGTTGCATTTTACTTATACTAATTGGTAGAGTAAGCAGTTGTAGGTAGGGACAGGGGAGACCCAGAGTGAGAAGGAAGGGCTTAGGCCTGATTCAGTAGTTGCTCTTGGATCTTGGCTGAATGTCAGAGGTATGCATGTGCTGTGCAAAGTTCTCTGGCTACAGAAAAATTTTACTTTCTTCAAATGGCTCTGGAGAAAGGATTTTAATAACCATCCTTCAACCTTTTCCCTTTTGCTTTCTACCTGAAGGAAGGGTTAACTGTCTGAAGATTTTAATAAAGGTGAAGAAATAAAGGATAGTTTTTCTTCCTTAATATGGAACTGAACATTTACTACGACAGGTATACAACTCATAATTTCTTCAGCAGCCATGTGACCTAGGTGTGCTCAATTCTCTATGAGCAGACTGTTTCAGAGAAAGAAAATAATTTGCCCAGAGTCAAAAAGCTCCTAAGTGGTACCAGAACCCATATTTGCCTTCTGTTTAATATGATTCTGCTTTTTTTTTTTTTTAAACAACAATTTATTATACCAGGAATATTCTTAAACTATTCGATTACTTGAGAATTCAAAATTCTATTTGTGCATTTCAATTTTTTTTTGTTTGGTATTTAACTTTTGCTTCCCCTTTCAAAACATGCTGCTTTTCAAATTAGCAGAAGCATTATTGGAAGAATACGCCGTGACAGGGTGTTTATTATTGCTGCTTCTTGGGTGGTTATGGCATGCAGCCTTATTATTAACACTGCAGTTAAGGCATGGCACAGGACCAGCATGACACATCTCAACATGTTTTATGGTTTGAAGGGGGAATTACCAAGGTTTTGCAAAACTTTAAAAACTTGCATAAGACTTCTGTAGTGGTTAAAAAAACATATATGATTGTTTTAAAACATGAAAGTGCTACCTAACATGCAGTTTTCACAAAATTGAATCATTCAAAATTCTTAGAAACCTGAAACAAGCAGCTTAAGGATTTCTCTACTGCAATGACATAAGCAACTAGAAACAGGAAACTTCAACCAACCATCTCTCCCAGGAGTTCTAGGAATGTTACTCTATCTACATGCTGACACAAAAAATGAAGATGGTATAAAACTGAGATTAAAAGTAAAGTTTGGTAACTAGTGAACCCTAAAAGGGAAAAGAAAGAGGAGATGAAAAGATGGGCACTGAAACAAGAATCCCCTTGGATGTTAAGCACTACGTATAATTTTGATGGAGGAACCAGAAAATAAAGGCTGATTTTCAGAGTGGACTGGTATGAGTTGTATATGCTATATGTATACGTTAAAGTTCTTAGAAGATAAAACAAATGTAGTTCTATTTAAAACTTACCTCATACCCAGCACTGCAAAAAAAAAAGAAAAAAAGAAAGAAAAATGCTATGATGATAATATACTAACAGGTAGCAAGATTTTATGATTGATCAGGAGCAAATGTAGTTTGAAGCTCCTATATCTATCTGTAAAGACAAACTATTTTTTCTAAAATCTGCCTTTTCAAATATTATATAAAAGGTAGATTAAAAACTATGACCTTGAAGAGGATGTATTCAAAAACAAACAAGAGATGATAATCTCCCTGGCCCTGAAGGAAAGGAGCATATGGATACTTCAGAGCACATATTAGTTCTGAGCACCAAGACACTGCTCATACATGCCGAAGATTTATTTTTGGCACCACAAAATCAAAAGTGTTTTCAAAATATTATTTTCTTAATTTTTCTTCTGTAGGCAAAAATATCAAAAGAAGAGAAGCATAAAATTATCTTAGAAAAAAAGAAAACCACAGGAAGAAAGCTGTCACGTTCTGGGTTTCGACTTCACAAAAGAATTTTTACTGGAGATTAGAGCCTTTCGAATCTCTTGTCATTCAGGATATGAAATTCTAATCCAGTGGCATGGCCAGTTGAGACTCAGACTTAATCAAATATGCTGACTAGCTGAAACAGGAGGTGGTTCACTTCCTTACTTCTGGTTTCCATCTCAAACTGGCTTCTTACTTACAAATTATGACAGTCACTTACTGTGCAAGCTATGAAAACTTCAAGTGGGGGAGGAGAACCAGTGGGCCCCCCTAATTGAGTTCACTATATGAAGTGTTAGATCACCCTGACTCACCTCAGTCTCCCCTGTCTTTAGGGAATGGTTGAATTTTATATAAAGCCTATTTATAAACCACGGCAAGTGATACTTGCATTCATCTTATACTGTGACATCATTTCCTCATCAATAATTTAAGCATAAGAAATGGATGAAAGGGACTCTGAACGGACTTCTCACACATAGAAAAACAGAAACCAACTCTACTCTCTAAGATATTAATTCAGTCCTCTTACCTTGCTCTTTGATCTGACGAATTTGCTTCACAGTTTCTTTTAAGATTGCACATTTGTCAGGTTTGAAGTTAAAGTTGTCTATATCATTAAAATTTGCAAAAATCAGCTCTGCAAGTTCTTCTATGTATTTATTTTCCTGTTCACGATTACGTTTCTCAGTGTTCCTTTTGGGGCTAAAAAGAAGGAACATATTTTAGTTTAAGCATATGAAAAGATAAACACAATAAGCTAGTTTTAATAAAACACAGCAAACAAGAGTTACCTATATAAACACAGAAGCACTTTAGGAGGAAAAAAACCAATTTGTCCTAAAATCTTGCATGTTTTAAAAAATTCAAACTTATACCAGTTTGTAATTATACATTTATTACTTATGTGATTATTTGTTCAATGTGCTTAACCTCTCCCACTCTACTATCAGCTTCAACATGACAAGATTCTCCATGATTTTGTTTACTATAGTGCTTAACACAGTGTTTCATACCACTTGGACTCCAATTTATTGGCAAATAAATAAAGGAATGTTTTTAAAAAAGGTAGAAGAGGTTAGATTTATAAATATTTGAAATTAAGATTAGTAAAAGAAGAAAGGCAAGTTAAACTAGTTAAAAGTATAAATACATTTCAATGATTGTTGGTAAAACATAAATAATGAAAACAAATCTTCATGGTTTCGAACTTTTTTAGGACGATAGCAATCAAATCCAGTAGCCCTTTAAAGATAATTCAAAAAGTCACAATACAGCTCGAAACAAAAGCGAAACTGACCTAGGATATTTGTTAACTGTCCAAGCTGAATGACATGCAAAATACAAACAACCCGTCTGAGTTCAGCAAAAGTTTTAAAAAGTTAATGGAAGGGACAAAATCCTCTATTTGAATATGACAAAACTGCCAACTCAAATGTTGCTTTTGATAATAACAACGTATAATTATTTTCTCAAGTGTCATGGGAGGTGCACTAAATGCATTCAAAACAATACAATAAGGAAGAGAAGCCAGGTGTTTAATATATAGCAGATTTCTGTATTTTTACATATTACACTAACTTTAAAGATTTGGAAATTTGTAAAATATGTCCATGTATTTGTCTCCATCAGTTTTATTTTTATTAAACAATACACCTAAAATTTAACATAATTTCTTCATTTTGTAGCAGCTATATGATTTATCCGGATCACCAAGTAAGTTACTAGAAGAGCAGGGAAAAGATGATTTCCCCCCCCCCCAAATCTCACTTTTACACCATTTTATCAAGTGCTGTGAAAGACGGGGTGGTTGAAGGCTTAGAAGAGCCTAGTTCCCATTTTGGCCCCCTCTGCCTTCCTCTGCTACCCTCCAATTCACCCATACTACCCCCACATTGCACAGGATAATAAATAAATGACGAATAGGTGAGAAAGGGAAACTGGATTACAAAGAGCCCTGAGAGCGCACCGGGCAGAGGCTCAGAGACAAGTATACCCAACCATGGCACCAGCTCAGCATGGCATCAAGTAGGCAACAGCCTGTTACCAGGAACAATTTCCATTTATCAAACTGCCTCCCTAGGTAGGATTCCTGCATATTAAATGCAGTCTGACAGCCAGAAAGTTGTGGTTTACCAGGAAGCACTAGAAAATCTAGAGGCAGCACCCAGCAGCCTGGGCTGGGATGTGGAGATAGGCTTGTTTTGCTTGGCAACCAGAGTGGGAGAGAAGGGAATATAAAACACTCCTCTCGTTTCCTTCTTGATGACTTTTCCTAGCCCTCTTCCCTACTGTCTCTCTATCTGATTATATATATATATATATATATATATATATATATATATATATATATTAATTAAACTGGCTCTTAGATTAAAAAAAAAGAAAACAGCCTTTTCTAAGAGAGAATTTTTTTTTAAATATTTATTTTTTAGTTTTCAGGGGACACAACATCTTTGTTTGTATGTGGTGCTGAGGATCAAATCTTGGCCGCACGCATGCCAGGTGAGTGCGCTACTGCTTGAGCCACATCCCCAGCCCTGAAAAGGCTGTTTTCATTTAACTTTTAAAATATTTTATTGGACTAAAAAGTCTCTCTTCTACCTTTCTTCCCTCTTTTTCAAGTTCTCATCCACCAAAATGGATAATAATTATATTGCCTGGTTATCCTACAACAAGATAAATAATAGATGCTTTTTATTCCTTTTTTGTACATATGGTGGTATGCTCTATCAACACTTTCTAAACCTGTTATTTCTATGTCACAATATTCTTAAGCGATCGTTTTTGTATTAACCAGTAGAATGTTCTCATTCTTCATCATCACTGTGTTGTGTTCCAGGTTACAGATGTACCACAGCTGTTTAAAGTTCTCTCCATTCAGTTTTTGCCTAATCTTTTATAATTATAAACAATGTTGTTACGAGTAACCACAAATGTACACTTGGATATGTGAAAGCACATCCTAGAACAATTCCTAGAAGTGGAACTGCTAGTTCAAAGAGGATATGCATTTATAATTTCAATACTGCCAAATTACCCTACATGGAGGTTCTAACAATATACACTTCCAACCAAAATATATAAAATAAAACTTGCTTTAAGTTATTTAGTTGTTTTGTTTTTCACTGAAGGTCCACCATCTTTATTTTTAACTCAAAAGAAAATGGATTTCAGCAAACAAATAAGAACCCAGTATAACACGAAGAACAAATCTTTTTACTACAGGATCTACTGGTTACAATATTCTATGATCTAGCAGAAAAGAAAATATGAAAACTCAAGATTATAGAATGAACTGGTTATTAAGAGTCAAATACACAGGGGACATCAGAAGTATATAGCTTTCCTTTTTCTTATAAAGAATAAAATCTTTAACTGATTAGCATATTCAAAATAAAAGCTAAAACATTTAAAAGTTTAACTGTTAAGGAGGAAAATTAAATACTATATTTGTATTTGGACTAAAATCGATACTAAAATAACAAAGAAAAATGCAAAGCTTTAACATAAAATACCAATCCCTCACCATCCCACCGCCCCCCCCGCCCCAACCCCCCCCAAGCAAGAATCTAACCTGGGTCCAAGCTGGTCAGGACATTCCTTGCGCTTTCTTGTCTCTGCCCTGGATGGGTCAGAGGTATTTTCTCCCATCCCACTCATCTTGAACACATATCAGCAACTAAAATTAAAAAGACAGATAAAGAGATGATGATAAAGAATCTGATGATTTTGCCAACAGTTAAAGAACTCTGACTTTAACAAGAAATTTGACAACACTAATCAACACATTGTTTTGATATACGTGCATGTTTTTCTAATGATATGTCTGATATATTTTTCTAACCTTGCTTAAAGCAAATGGAAGGATTAACATTTAAACATTTAAGAAACAAAGCAGCCTACCTCCTTGGGCCCAAACTCTTCAAACAGGAGTTGGATTTCAACAGCACCATGAGCTACAACCTGCTAGCTCTGGGACCGGGCCACTGAGAGAGTTTCAGGGGCTCTCTTGCACCATGTGGAAATGACAGGTGTTGTAAGTAAGGGGTTCCTCCCAGTCTCTGTTTTGGGTTAGCCAATGTGAAGTCTATGCTGCAATAGCTCACCCATGACAGACAGCCCAAGGACGCAGCAGTGCTACAACACTTGATTAAAAGATTCCAAATTTAGCCAGGTAGATCTGACACCCTTGTGGTGGCCCCAAGTTCCTACCCCTCAAATGGAGGCTCTTCCTGCCTCCCTAAGAAGCTGATGTGCAGGTTTCTCCTGCTGCCACAGCATCACTGCTCCTCTGTTGGTGTCCTCTCTCCAGGGCAGCTGGCATCCCTCCCTGCACACTGCTGGGTGGCTTCCTCTCTCACATCCTGCTGCTGCAGACTTTCCTCCCCTCAGCTGGTTCTAGCTGCTATCACCTAAGGTCTTCACGCACTCCAAAATCAGGGGAACTACTGCCTCTGAGGGAGTATGTGGGACTTTTTTCATAATAAGAGAATAATTGTGCTCACAATGGTCATCGCTAACAGAACCAAAATACTACTGGGACCATATAAGAATGAGGGAGTGACACGAAGATGAAGAACCAAAAAAGCCAGAGAGACTAATAAAGTATGAATACAGCAGAAAAGACCTCAAGGTGCTTAATAATTGTTTGGAAAGGGAAAAAAACAAATGCAGCCCCAAAATACAAGTCACCATTTAAAAACCTTTCCTAGAAATCCCATTTGATACTATTTCTCCTTCCTCTGTCCCCAGGCTTCTAAATAATCTTTGTTCTCCTTTAGTTTTTATAGTGGCTTTTCTACCTTTCTAGGTCAGAAAAAGTCAGAGAGAAGGCCAAGTCAGTGGAAAACCAAGAACTTAAGGGAGACACCAGAGAGCAATGGGCCCATCAAGAGCAAGGACAAAGAGCGAGGCAGGCTAAGGAATGCAGTATCTGACACCCATCATGGTATCACCACCACGTACCAATTAAATTGCCCAACTGCTTCCTTCCGTGGAGTCTGAGTTGTCCAGTCTCACTGCAACTGTTTCTTCTGGCCACTGTTCTGATCCAAGAGGGCAGTAGAGCCAATTGTTTTATTTAAAAGAGTCATGTGTAAGTAGAATGAAGAAATAGCCTATCAGCTGAGGAAGGTTGAGCCAATCACACAATTCAGGAGGTCACATGGAGGATACAATTTGAAAGCTAAGCCTGAGCTTCGTGCTGGAGGGAGTAATGTAACCAAGTCCCAAGGTCCTGTTTTGTGCTCACATTTTTGGCCTGATAATAAGTATAATCTGTATTTAGTTACTATTAATTTAGTATTTACTATGTAACCCAGCAAATTACAGATTCAAAGACAGATTATGAGAGGTAGTATTGCAGAGAAGCCAAGGGCCAGTATCCATGTCTGAGCTTCACCACTTGGTCAGCTGTATGACCTTGACAAGCTACTTCACCCTTCATGCTGTAATGACCTCGTCTGTGAAATGGAGACAGTCATTAGCATCTATAGCACAGGCTACCAGGTGGATTAGTAAATGTCAAAACTGGGAGTTATATACAGGCTTATAGAACTCCTACTCTTAACTAATGTTACAGCAAAGAGCCCCCTTATCACATCAGCTGTTCTTCATCTATCACAAAGGCACAGGCAAGGTCAGGGAAGAAACAAATTCTGCCTTGTATGGGCTTCTGCGCTTGACTCTGTTCCTTTTATCTAAACATCATTCATTCATTCATTCATTCAACAAAGACTACTTTGCCACTGTAAATGAGATTCAGTGCCATAAGAAACATAAACAGTAATGTTGCTCTCAAGAAGACAGGCTGACAGGAGAGATAAATTTGTATATAGGAAACACTCCAATAAGGACAAATATATATTATACATTTGACTTGCACTCCTCTGTACTGCGAGATCCGAGAAAAGAGAGCTGAACTGGCTGTTAAAGAGGAAGTATGGAGCCTAGCCTGAGGACAGCATATGATTCTAAATAGGTGGGTTGGGAGCCAGGCCACTGCAGGAGGTTTGCAGGTACAGAAAAGAAAAAACCTGAATGAATATCAGAGCCCTTCTCAGATGATACCCTATAAACATTCCATTTTTCAGTACTACTTTCTGAAACACAGTTCCCATAGTTTCACTCATGAGCATATGGGAAAAAACATTACATACCCAACCTAAGTAAGCTTTCAACAAATAACCTAGGTAAATTTCACCCTGGAAGCAGCTTTCTATATGACATTAAAATATAATCTTTAATATTTAGCATAATGTCCCATATAGCAGGTATAAGTAAAAATTTTTACTGATGAAAATAGCTATTTTTTTCCCCCAGAGTATCATCAGGTATATTAGAAAAGTACAGTACTACCAGAAAGATCAGAAAGCTTTTCAATGGACAATTAAAATAAATGACTATCTTACTTAGTTATTTGTACTCAGTTTGGGGGTTGAACATTAGGATCAGCATCATGTACTTAAAATTTCCCCACAATATGTTAATAACGGTGACAATGCATGAGGAGACAGCACTGATGCACTCAGCACAGGGCCTAGAGATGAGGAGTACAGCAGGAGTGTGGGTTCTCCAGTCTTAGTAGAGCCATTTCAGCACACCGTCTTTGTTTGGCTTGTTCCTTCCCAAAGTTAGTGTATAACCACTCACTCTGAAGTTTCAAAACATCACTAATTTACTCTTGAAGTAAGTTACTTAAGCCAAGTTTCTCTTTTCATTATGTGATGGTACCTTAAACACATTTCCTCAAAATCTTCAAGGCTTCTGCTTTATGAACATGATGGCTTTTTAATTTTTCTGTGTCTGCCCCATATGTCCTCTTTTCTGCACAATTTTCTCTGGGCTGTAAGTCCTCAGTAGATATTTCCAACCAACCCTAATACCACTAAAGGGAAAAATGGTGGATGGGAGACGGTAAGGCCCAGAGGACTTGGCCAAGTCAAGGAAAGGAGAGTCCCCTGCAGGGCCCCATCAGGTTGAGGACTTGCCAACATCACAGGGGTGGCCCATCTGAATCCCTGCCAGTCACCTAGGGAAAACAAAAAGAAGACAGATCTGAGAGAAGAGGAGGAAAAAGAAAAAGAAAAAGAAGAGGAAAGAAAGAAGGGGGTGGGTGAAGGAGGAAGGGAGAGAATTTAAGGTAGGGGCATGGAAGGGAGGAGGGTGGTAAGAGGGTGACAGGCAGCCAGCGGTAGCTGCTGTCCTGGAGCAGACACGTGGATTTATGACTTGCTCTTCAGTGAGTGAACCAAATAAATAACAGTGAGCCTCATTAACGAGGTGCTCTAGGAGAAGAACTGTGGCGCTCTCATTCAGATGACTGTCTGATATTTTTAACACCCTGTGTAGGCTTGGCTGGCAGTGAGTGTCAGCATTTCACTCGTAGTATGTGGCGAGGGCTGGTGAGTTCATTTTTTTCCCCACAACTCAAAATACTGGGTAAGGCAGCAGCAACACAGGTAGACAGACAGAGGTCAGATAGAAAAGTGATTTCCTTTTAGACTTATTCACAGAAAAATATCAAAAGTTAAATAATCTAAATGGAGAGAAGAGTATTAATGCATGTTTTGTAAATCAAAGTTAAAAATTAATTTTCAATGAAAAAGTAGAAGACGGAAAATACTGCAGTGCAGCACTTAAGGTTTAAAATTTTATTTTGTAGCCAGCCCTAAATGAACAGTTCCTTAAGGGTTCTGTATGTTTTCAACATTCACATGAAATTAAAATTCTTGAACATGTCACTCTCAGTTCTCAAACTGTTCAATGTAAATCAAAAACTGAAAATGATACCAGTTAACTCTTGGGCTGATGATAATTACAGTCATTGAAAGCAAACCAGTTTCTACCAGATGTTGGGAGTTGTGAAGGACAAAACTGGAAAAGAAGTTTCTCTTTGTCCATTCTTGTTATCTATAACCACACAATATCCCTGCTGAAACTTTACTGTGACAGTACATCCTCCTTCTTATCCTTTGATATCAACTTGTAGGAACTAGATTATAGAGGAAAGTGCTACAGCCACAAGATTCACCAAGTTTTATTTTTTAAAAAGTAACAATATTCTGGAAGGGGTCAACAACGCCAGTCAAATCCTTAGCTAAGGACAGAGAGAGAGAAAAAAAAAAAAAAAAAAGTCAAATCCTAATGTGGTTTGAAAGTACATTCTTCTTTCATAGAACTCATCCATATAACTTATAAGGTAACACAGCTATTGCTTGCTAAACAGCTTCACAACCATTAAAGCTAGTTAATCATCCAGAATTCATGTAAACGATAATGTGTATTTTATCTTTTATCAGTGTAGGCCATCTTCCAAACAACACCTGTAAAACTGTCAGATTTATTATATGCTGCACAAATTCACTTAAAGGATAATACAGTTGCTGAAATCCACACATAATAAAGTGATTGAACATCAGATCTGTTGCTAGCTCTAAGAAGTATCTGCAAAAAGTCAGGTACTCTCTCAGAGTTCTTACTTTGAGATGATAGATACAATGAAATTTATATGGAAACAAAACACAAAGAGCTGCTTAAACAACTTCTCTTATTAACACCTCCAAGAGGAGTACCTACCTGTTAAATCATCTAGTCTAGCTCTTGAGGAGAGCAGAAAGCCCCTACAGCTTCCAAGGCCTTCCAGGTTGTGTGTGTGTGTGTGTGTGTGTGTGCGCGCGCGCGCACGCTGGGAATGGAACCAAAGGCCTCCCACAGCCTAGACAAGCGCTCGCCCACTGAACTACATTCCTAGTCCTCCTCCTTCTTTTTTCTGAATTCTCTTTGCGAAAGATATATGAAATCATCATGTAATGTGTCAACTGATTCTACACAAATTTTTAAGACCAAGAAATGCTCAAGCAATATAAAAATATACATAAATCACCACTTAAATTCTTCTCCATTTCTGTTCTACTAAACTATAAAAGGATAATCTTCCAGAGAGCTGTAATTGCTCAGATGCCCTCCTTAAAGCTAAAGGTACATTCTGTACTGATTTATCAAAAAATGAAAACATTAGCTCATTCTAAACTCCAGTTTTTCCCTCAAAGTATACTGTGTTCTGGGGGGGATCCCTTTATTATACAAAAAAAATTTCTGGGCCAGTCTCTGATAAGTCTAAAGAAACATAGTATCTAATGCTTCAATAAACAGAATGTGCTTTTCAGCTGTGGATTCCTGAGAAAAGTAGAAAACAGTGGGCCAAACCTTGGGAGCTGGTCAGATGACACAGATAAAGACACCCAATTGATGGAGGAGAGGAAACACCTCCTTCCAAATAGTGTTAATTGGCTAAAATTACCCAAAGCAAACATTATTTTGGCAAGACCCAAGTTTTGGCAACAGTTAAATAAATACTCTATACAGACTATGCAAGGATATATTTTTGAGGCATACAAAGAAAGAAGCATCATATGTGCAAATAAAATAAGTAGAACTATGTAGATTTACTAAACAGAGGAATGAGAGCACATGGAAAAAAAAAAATCAAACTTTTTCTTCCTGCTGGCAAACAAGTAATGCATTTAACACAGTGACAGAGGGTACTAAATAACATTTCAAGATATTTTAGTTGGCAAAATGGTATAATATTTTCCCCAAAGCATTATTACTCTTTTTACTAGATCGTAAGAACACTTTTAATTTTATCTTTATATAACACTATGGCACTTCTTGGTTTTCACATAATAGAATTTTAATTTATCTCACATCATACAGTCTGTATTATAGACAAACTACAGTCTGTACCTACAGTTTCACTCATAAAACTGCACATTAATTCATACAGTGACAACAGCATGCAAAGCTAAAGAAGACTCACTGCAAATAAATCCAGAATAAAAGACATCTTATTTGGAAACAAATGCTCAATACAACTTTCTAGTTTACTGCAATATACTGTACGTTTGACTTTCGAAATAACTGCAATAAATGCCAGACACAAACTCCTCTCATTAGAACATGATTTTCAATAGTAAAATATTAGCAGTTTACAGTTGGGTACAGGATTAAAGAAAACAACATATCCTACAACTACAGCTACTCTCCAAGTAAAAGGGCTTTAGCACCTACCTTCTGCATGCTGTATCCTAGTCCACGAAACAGTAATAACAGTGTATAAACAAATGTTTAAGCTGAAAATTCCTTCCTTCTCAATATGCTCTGCTCTTAGATTTACTTTTGTATAATGGCCTCAAAGTGGTATATTAGACAGTAACTAGAAGACAAATTCCATTTTCTGACTGAAAGCCAATAATACTCATGAATTTTTTAGCTGAAAGACACTTCAAGATGCCATTGGGAAGACTGTAATAAACACATTAGGCTGCAAATGGACAGCAGCAGCTCTTTAACACATGCTGCAATAATCAAATAAATGGCTAACTTCATGTTCACTGGTGACACAAATATTTTGCTGTAACATTTTCATCATCTACATTTCTCTTAAAGAAGGAGGAAAAACTCAGTACAGAGTAGCAGAGAGCTGTTCTATACTCTTTACCAACGGGGAAAATGTCTAGTCTGACATCAGTGGCCTGAGATGGTTTCTACTTTCTGAATTCTCATAGACTAAGTTCCTTAACATAGCCAGCCACTGGGCTGCTTATATATCCAAGGACGTCAGCTGGTGCTAATATGTCCAGGAATAGCAAGATTAGGTTTTAATAAGGCCTCAGATGAGAAAACATCACAGGAAGAAGTTGCATTCCTCCCATAATGTAACGTTTTCCTTCCCTTTCCAGCAGGGTATACTTAGCCTCTATTTAGTATTCTGAAAACCAGTTTTCATTGAAGGCTTAAGCATTCTGGAAAACAGGCAAACAAGAAAGAAAATAATGTAGTATTTGTGTTTGATTTTCATAACTTATTCAGATTAAAATTATTTTTTTCTGGTCTTTTTTTTCCTTTCTTTTCTTTTTTGGTGGTGGTGGTGCTGGAATTCTAGGACTTTTCTATGCTGAACAAGCATTCTACCACCAGAGATATACCCTCAGCCTGTAATTATCTTTCTTTATTCTGAAACCCATCTTAGATTTCTTTGAGATGAAAAATTCCTGAACAGATAAGTGAGTCCTCTCTGATATGTTTCTTTTGTTGTTTTTCTGGCTAACACGTATTGAAAACTTATGAGTTAGGCACTCTGTACCTAGCTCCTGCTTAAAACCCCATCTTGAAGATATATTAAGGTACATGTGTGTATACATAGAGACATGTATCTATGTCTATCTATCTATCTTTACACATCATTTAACCTCTTTGACCTGCTTCCACAGAATTTACCTAAGTCACAGAAAATAAATAATGGGTCAGGATTCAAATTCAGGTTTAATTAAAAAACTATTACTTGCTGAGTGCTTAGTATGTTGTCAGGCGCACCCTACATATTTTGCATATATAAATTTATAATAACATGATTAGAACTATTTTACAGATGAAGAAATTCAGGTACAGAAGAGAGAATTTAATTTGACCAAGGCCACATGGAAGTTTTAATTTGCTTTTATAAGCAAATCCAAACAGTTCCTCAATTCTTAACCACTGTAATGTGGGTACTGAAGGTTCCTATTCAGTACTCTTAATACTTTCACTTAGAGAGAAATTTATAAACTTGAGTTTAATTACATAAATCAGTATATTTATATTTTTTTCCTATGGTCCTGGGGATTGAACCCAGAACCTTGTGCAGGCTAAGGAAGCACCACTGAGTTACATTCCCTGCCTCAGAAATCAGTATATTCTACTTTTTTTTTTTTTTTAGCTTTTTTTTTTTTATTGTGGGTTGTTCAAAACATTACAAATTTCTTGACATATCATATTCCACACTTTGATTCAAGTGGGTTATGAACTCCCACCTTCACCCCATACACAGATTGCAGAATCACATCAGTTACACATCCATTGATTTACATATTGCCATACTAGTGTCTGTTGTGCTCCGCTGCCTTTCCCATCCTCCACCATCCCCCCTCCCCACCTCTCCCCTCCCCTCCCCTCCTCTCTCTCTACCCCCTCCACTGTATAACCCTGAGGGTCTCCTTCCATTACCATGCAATTTCCCTTCTCTCTCCCTTTCCCTCCCACCTCTCATCCCTGTTAAATGTTAATCTTCTTCTCCTGCTCTTCGTCCCTACTCTGTTCTTAGTTACTCTCCTTATATCAAAGAAGACATTTGGCATTTGTTTTTTAGGGATTGGCTAGCTTCACTTAGCATAATCTGCTCTAATGCCATCCATTTCCCTGTAAATTCTATGATTTTGTCATTTTTTAATGCAGAGTAATACTCCATTGTGTATAAATGCCACATTTTTTTTATCCATTCGTCTATTGAAGGGCATCTAGGTTGGTTCCACAGTCTTGCTATTGTGAACTGTGCTGCTATGAACATCGATGTAGCAGTGTCCCTGTAGCATGCTCTTTTTAGGTCTTTAGGGAATAGACCAAGAAGGGGAATAGCTGGGTCAAATGGTGGCTCCATTCCCAGCTTTCCAAGAAATCTCCATACTGCTTTCCAAATTGGCTGCACCAATCTGCAGTCCCACCAGCAATGTACAAGTGTACCCTTTTCCCCACATCCTCGCCAGCACTTGTTGTTGTTTGACTTCATAATGGCTGCCAATCTTACTGGAGTGAGATGGTATCTTAGGGTGGTTTTGATTTGCATTTCTCTGACAGCTAGAGATGGTGAGCATTTTTTCATGTACTTGTTGATTGACTGTATGTCCTCCTCTGAGAAGTGTCTGTTCAGGTCCTTGGCCCATTTGTTGATTGGGTTGTTTGTTCTCTTATTGTCTAATTTTTTGAGTTCTTTGTATACTCTGGATATTAGGGCTCTATCTGAAGTGTGAGGAGTAAAGATTTGTTCCCAGGGTGTAGGCTCCCTATTTACCTCTCTTATTGTTTCTTTTGCTGAGAAAAAACTTTTTAGTTTGAGTAAGTCCCATTTGTTGATTCTAGTTATTAACTTTTGTGCTATGGGTGTCCTATTGAGGAATTTGGAGCCCGACCCCACAGTATGTAGATCGTAGCCAACTTTTTCTTCTATCAGACGGCGCGTCTCTGATTTGATATCAAGCTCCTTGATCCATTTTGAATTCACTTTTGTGCATGGCGAGAGAAAGGGGTTCAGTTTCATTTTGTTGCATATGGATTTACTTTAACTTAGTAAATAGTGGCTACATAATTTGAAAGATTTTTTTGTTTTTCTAAAAATGTTCCAGTATCATTGTAAAATGCAAAATGGATTCTTTCTATAAAATACATACACATTTTAGAATCACCCGTCCATTCCTCCAATAAATAATTAATGCTTCAGGTACTGTTGTAGACATTGGGGACAGAGCCGTGACACAGCATACAAAAGTCCCTATCCTCCTGAAGCTCACATTCCAGTGCAGAAAGGAAACCATGCCTCAACTAATGAGCAATTATTCCCTGAAGACAAAGGAAATATTGTTATTACTGAATTCAGTATGACGTTAATGAAATAAAACCAGCTAAGAATTTTCCCTGGCACACCAAGAATGCTCAGTTTCATTCTAAGTAGTTAAAAAAAAAAACAACTCCTTATTTGACATAACCAGAAAGAGTAATTGGTTGATTTAAAAATTTAGTTATGAAGAATAATTATAGAAAATGATACATACTATTTTAATTAATAATTTCATTTTAACACTCAACATGAAAGTTTAGGTATTAGTCTTCATTGGAATTTCAGTGCTTATCTTGCATAAATCAATCCATAATTAAGACAATATTATTTCCAATTTTTATTAAAATAAACCTAGGACTTATAGACACTTAAGTGTTCTTAAAAGTTCTTTTAAGTCTGGGTTTCCATTCTTGTTTCCTCAGCTTATTATGAATGTGCTGCATATATCCACTTAGTAGCAAGTTTTGTCCACTTCATATTGAACCCAATTTCATAGAAATGAATGTATATTTTCAAATGCATGTAATAGGTTACATAATATTTAATTAAATTGTGCAATTAGAATAACAGGTATAACTGGCATAAACTGATTTGGAAACAATCTAGCTCTTGGTGGGCACACCTGGCTGCAGAAACATGGGGTACACTGGAGTTGCCCACCAGCCCATGGTACTCAGAGGTGGCTGCATCAGGTCTTGGTTTATAGAAGAGAATGCAAATCATGAGGATATTCCATGCTATGAGTCCAACAGAGACTGATCAAGAAAATCAGAATTCACACAAAGCTCAACTGAGGGCAGAGGTCATCAGCCCTTCAACAAATATTACTGGAATCTATTATGTGCCAAGCACAGTTCTATGATTTAAGAAATATAGCAATGAACAAAACAGACCAAGTCCATGACTCTTAGGTTCCAAGTGAAAAGCTGGTAGTCGAGGGATCATAAAACAAATACAATATTTACTATATAAGATAGTGATTAAAGCTATAGATATAGCTCTTTATTGATAAATAAGGTAGGATTAGGACAAGTTTAAAATAGAAAGGGGTGAACTTGGGCATGGTAGCACACATCTGTAATCCCAGCAGCTCAGAACACTGAGACAGGAGGACTGCAAATTCAAAGTCAGCCTCAAGCAACCTAGCAAGACTCTGGCTCAGTGGTTAAGCACCCCTGGGTTCAATCCCCGGTAAGCCCCCTCCCCATCGTCCAAAAAAAGGAGTTAAGGGGAATTTTCATATAGTCCTCTCTGATGGGTGACAACTGAGCAATCTTTCTAAGAAAACTAAGAGTCACAATTTATTATGTAACCATTAAAGCAAAACATATGACTTCTCTCATGTAGAAGAAGAAGAAAAAGGAAAACATAAAATCAAAGGAAGACTAGTAGAGGAAAGGGACCAAGGGGTAGGAGACAGGGAGGGAGAAAGGGGAATGCGGGAGAGTGATATTGACCAAATAATATTGTTATATTATGTGCATGTACAAATGTGTTATAATAATCCCATCAGTATGTACGACTATATGTACCAATAAAAAATGAGGGGAAAAAGTAAAACATAAGAAAAGCTGTACAACGGCACAGCTAAGAGTACATCCTCTGGTGTCAACTTTGGTTTGGAATCCCTGGAATACCCACACTTCATTATATGACCTGAAGAAGTTATTTAATTAACCTCATCGGATCTCAATTTCTTCATTTGTAAAACTGGAGAAATAATAAGATATAGAGGCTGTTGAGAGTAGGAAATATAAAGGAGTCTGGCACATACTAAGGGCTTATTTAATTAAATAGATATTATTTGAATTTAATAGTATGTGGATATTTATGAAATAATCTAAGCTGTTGGTGAAAACAGTTGGAGAGGAAAATTATACCAAAAAAAAAAAAAAAAAAAAAAAAAAAAGAAAAGTTACCAAAGTATTAGCAGTTAAATTATTTTGATGAGGACTATGAGTGTAATTAAAAATTTATTATTTCCCAAATTTCTTTTCATTAATACATCAGTTTTATGAGTGTACAGTAAGAAAAAAGAAAGACAGGAGTGGGAGAAGGAGGGAAGGAAGAAGAGAAAGAAACCTGGCTGTGCTGTTGGTAAAAACAAAGTCCTCGCAAATCAAAGAGAAATTCTTATAAAACCAGCTCTTTAAGATGCAAATTATAAGTGTACATATTGCTTTCATGCAGATTTTCTAGGAGAACCCTGAAAAGGTGAACCTATTATACACTAAGTTGCATAAAGACTGCCCAAAGTGAATGAAAAAAGAGATCATTTTACTGATGAGATTTAGCAACAAAATTTGAAGTATAAATTATTTCCTTTGGTTAATCAAGGGCTATTTCTATAGTAATTTCCAAACCACCATAAGTATACAATAATTGTATACTTATAACTATATCTTAATTTACATTTCTCCAAATTTATACTAAATTCTTCCTTAACAGAAAGTCAGAAACTGATAGTTGAGACTCTTTACTATATCCTATTCTCTTTAACTTTATGAACTTTCTCATGTTTCCTCCCCTGTGTGACTCTTTTAGAGCAAGAGCTTTTCAGCAAAAGTTACAAAAATACCTTACTTATTGTCATGAATAACTGATGGTTCCCAGTCTCTTGTTCCGAGCCCACCATGGAATATTACAATTAAAATGACACTTCTTCTGAATCAGGGCATCCTCCTGGCACCCACCTTCCTCATCAGCGGGCCCAGTGCAGTGCCAGGGGCGGCTGGCCTACACTGCTGCCTCCCACCCCAGTCACTGATGGGACTCAGTTCTTCTTCCCTTTACTCCATTACACTCACTCAACTCTTTTCTTTAGAGTTCTTTATCTCTAATTAACAGGAGAAGAAAGTAGAGCCAAAACTTTTAAGTATGTTGCAGGGGAAAAGTATAGGACCTAAATTAAGGGCTTAAAGTTAGAGGAAAAAAATAAGATATATAGTTATAGCCCTTTTGGTAGTATAAATGACATTTCCTTACTAGGGTAAAACACATGCAAGAATTATTATTTTTTAAAATATGCTTTCGATGTGCTCTGTTTTCTACCATTCTTCTATACAAGTGGAAAATGAGGATGGAGGGAAAAGCTGGTTTGAGAAGACCTCTGGTTCATCTTCTCACTACACATATTCTTACGCGTACTTTTTGTCAAGTCTTATGATAAATCTAAGCAGTATTTGCTCTAAGGTAATGGCTGTTATTAAAAAGAAAAAGGGTGGGATGCAGTGGTGCATTCCTATAATCTCAGCGACTTGGGAGGAGGCTGAGGCAGGAGGATTGTCAAGTTTGGGGCCAAACTCAGCAACCTTAGTGAAGCCCTGTCTAAAAATTTTAAAAAGGATTGGGGCTGTACTCTAGCTCAGTGATAGAGTGCCTCTGGGTTCAATCTCCATTACTACTACTACTACTACTACTACTAATAATAATAATAATAATAATAATTATTATTATTATTTTTTTTTAAACGGCAGCTCTGGATCAATAGAGTCCTGTTGGTCTCCAATCCCAAATCAACTAAGCACTTTTATTTGTAACTAACACAACCCTACAGAAAAATTTGAGAATTACTTGAATTTAAAAAGTTATCCATAAGAATTAATTATTTGAGGGGCTTGTGGCTCAGTGATAGAGTGCTTGCCTACTATGCGTGATGCACTGGGTTCAACTCTCAGCACCACATACAAATAAATAAAATAAAGGTCCATCAACAACTAAAAAAATTTTTAAAAAAGAATTAATTATTTGAAAAGAAATTTTAAATTACTTTCATATCTGAAAATGTGAGCTGAAATGATAAACATTTGTTTTTCTTTCTCAAATGTAAGATTTTAGTAATCACCAAAATTAACCGTAATGTGAAGTTTATGAGAGATTTTTATTTCAGCTTAAGTTTCAAACCTGGAACACAAATAGTTGTCTGCAGAAGCATAATCATATTGCTATCATTAAGACTGCCAACAGAGCTCAGTTCTCTAACTTCAAAGTAAGAGGCCAGAGAGCCCTCTAGTTTTAGGGAACTTTGTGAAATATACACAGTAGCCAAGAAAAGCTAGAAATGCAGAGTTTTCTTTTCCCTTTGTGGAATAAAAATATAACTAGACTCAAGATTGATAGTTTCTATTTACCCTTTGGGTAGTTAGTACAAATTTAAACCCAAATGAGCTTGAAGTATACTACAATAATAAATTGATGGGCTAATAAGAGCAGTCTAGAATAGGCATTAAAAAGATTAAACAAACTTCTCTGATTTTATAATGTGTTGCTTTCCACCTTTGTTTTTAAAAATTTATTAATCTTAAAATGTTTTTGCACTAAAAGAACAAAGAACACTTGTTTTGTAAAGCCTACATCTTGTTTGGCCATATCTTGCAAGTATTAAACACACAATGAAAATTCAAATAAATTAAGATAATTGCTTGACACCACAGAGATAGTTGACAGTATTTTATTCCTTATGTCTGGTACCAAAATCAAAGGGATCAGAATTCATTAAGCTGTGCCTGAAACCTTGGTTTCAATTGGGTTAAAATGATGTAGAGAAACTAATCCAGGTCTCCGAGGCCTAATGACTCATTATATGTGTGTTCATAAGCACACACGTACGATTTCTTTAGTTTGGTATTTTCTTTTTAAGTTAATATTTCAGAACCAAGAGCAGTAACTATTTCTTAGGGCAAAAACACATTTTGGATGATTAAGTTTGAGAAGGTTAAGTTTATAATTCATACAGGTCTCCTTTTGATATTAAAATATAACTTAAATTGCAGGCTTTTAACTTAAAATCTATTTTCATTTATTTCCTTCTGATGTTCAATTCAACTGTCCTGATAATTATAGAGTAGCTGCTAAGGGCAAATTACTATGCTCTGTGGACACTGCACTACAATCACTGAGTAAGAAACAGAACTCAATATCAAGAAATGGAAAATATAGGAAGAGAATACAAGTAGAGAACTAATCAACGTGGAAGATAGTATACATGACAAGTACAAAATGCTAATGGGGAGAATTACTTCTTGTTGCAGGGGGACTTGACAAAGGTTTTGTGAATGCCTGGGCTGGGTTGTAGAGAACAGACAGAATTCTCCGAAGTGAAGATGAGGTGGTGGTGAGCATGTACAAGATGACTTCAGGACCTCAAGGGGGTGGGCATTTGAGAAAAGAAAGGCTGGGCTAGAAGTGCTACAATAAGTGTGTGGTTAGCATGGTCATGGGACCTGCAGATGGGAGAGTCTAAATTCTTTGGCCCACATTGCCACCAGGCCTTGGTTGGTGCTGTAGTACCCTACCCAAACCAGAGCAGCCCTAGAATTGTGCTTCTCAAAGTGTCACCTAGGGGCTGTCAGTGATTGATGCCTTCTGGCTCTAGACCAGCTCCCTGAATGAGAGAGAGATCTAGGCTGGGCCTCGCCCTCTGCCTGTCAAGCTGGCCCTGAAATGCTGACTCCATGAAGCTGAAGAGCGACTGCCCCAAACTTCAGAGAATGATTTTCCTGTCCCACCCCAGTGACCTGATATCGGATTAACTCGTAGTTATCATTTTTATCTGTGAGGGAGAATAAAAGGAAAGAAAAAACAGTGCACATTTTTATTCATTCAATTCAATTTAGTTACCAGGTTATTTGGTTAAGAACTTACTTTGCAAAGCTTGAAAACCTTAAGAGTTAGAACAAGTAGTAGTAGTTTCTGTTAGTTTAATAAGCTGTAAGCACAATGAAAAGTTTTCAGCTAGAGATGGTAAAAATCACAGTTATGTTAGAGAGAATAGCATGGCAGTGGCATAAAGACATTTCTGGCAGTGTGGGGAGGAGAGGCTAAAGGACAGCTGATAGGAGGTTGCAAAAAGCCACATATGGTATGATTGCATTTATATGAAATGTCTAGAATAAGCAAATCCATAGAAACGGAAAGTAGATTAGTGGTTACCAGGGGCTGGGGCAGAGGGGTGGGGGTGGTTGGGGAAATGGAGAGTGACTGCTAATGAGTACAGGGTTTCTTTTGGGGTTGATGAAAACATTCTGAAATTAGATAATGATGATAGCTGTACAATGTGAATAAACTAAGTACCACTGAATGTATACTTTGTAAGGCTAAATTTTATGTTATGTGGATTTAAAGTCAAAAAAGCTACTATTAAAGATAAACAACCCAAAACCTCCAGAAAACAACAACAAAAAAAACATAAGCAATAAAGCTTGATGCTGATAACCTTGCTAAACTATGCAACAGGGAAATGGACAGTCTACAAGTATCTATAACACAATTCCAAGCAAGAAGCACCTCTCTAATAACATTCATCCCAAATGAATCTTCCTTCTTATTTTTGTGAAAGAGATTAGAATATGAATTTAATTTCTTTTTTCTTTTCCTTTTTGTGGTAATGGGAATTTAACCCAGTATATCTCAGTCTTTTTTTTTTTCTGAAACAGGGTCTCTGTAAGTTGCTGCAGCTGGTCTTGAACTTGCCATCCTCCTGCCTTGGTTTTTTGAGTTGCTGGGATTGCAGGCATGTGCCACAAGGCCTAGCCAAGAATTAAATTTTTTTTTTAGAGGTTTTTGTCTAATAAAAGTAACACATGCCTCTAGTAGACAGTTTAGAAAATACAAAACTTTATAAAGACTAAAACAGCACATATTTTTACTACAGAGAGAATCATTAGGTAATGATTTTTAAAATTTTTTCCACTTAATATTTTTAAATGTATGTGCATGTATAATTATAATTTTATAGCTGGTTCTTTTGTGTTTTCTTAATGTTAGCTACTACATTTTTGTCATGGCACTAAATGTCTTTATAGGTTTGGGGTTGTGGCTCAGTGGTAGAACACTTGCCTAGCATGTATGAGGCACTGGGCTTGATCCTCAGCACCACATAAAAATAAATAAATAAAATAAAGTCACTGATGTTCTTATGACAAGTGCTAATATTAAACTTATAGTTAACAGTGTTAAAAAGTCTTTATAAACACAAATTTTAATAGTTTGATAATATCCCAACATATGAATATAGCACAATTTATTTAAAGAATTTTCAATATGTAACAGATTGTTCCACTTTTTTGCTACTACAAATAATACTGCAATGAATATTGTTTATTAAAACTCAATCCACTGGGCTGGAGTTATGGCTCAGTGGTAGAGCGCTTGCCTAGCATGTGTGAGGCAATGGGTTCAAACCTCAGCACCACACAAAAATAAATAAACAAAATAAAGGCATTCTGTCCATGTGCAACAAAAAAAATTTAAAAAAAATAAAACTCAATCCACATTTCTGACTATTTATCTACAATAGTCTTAGAAATGTAACTTCCAGGTCAAAGAGTGTAACCATATTTAAGTCTATCCATATACACTGTCAAATTATTTTCCAAGAAGGTTGTATTAATTTACAACCCCCTTGGCAGGAGTTCTCCCTCACAATTAATAGTAATAGGTTCTCTAATTTTATAAAAATGCTTCATTAATTTGGAGATTATGGCATGACATTGTTTTAAAATTTAAACTGATCTGGTAACTGAACATCTTGGAAATGTCTGTAGCACTGCATTTTTTACTGACTGAAGAATATTGAGTCTAGGTATACTATAAATAGAGTTAAGTCCGTTAGGCATTTGATATAATGCTGGTAAGGACATAAAAACAGAATGGTGGTTCCCAAATTTGGCCACTAATGAAACACCAGAGCTTTTAAAAAATGCAGATTTCTGGGCTGGAGTTGTGGCTCAGTGAGAGCACGCTTGCCTCGCACTGGATTCAATCCTCAGCTCCACATAAAAATAAACAAAATAAAGATATTGTGCCTGTGTATAACTAAAAAAATATTTTTTAAAAAATGCAGATTTCTGGCCAGTCTGGTGGTTTATGCCTGCTGATCCAGCACTCTGTGGGGTGGACCTGAACCCAGGAGCTCAAGGCTACCCTGGATGACACACTGAGACTCCATCACAAAAAACAACACCCCCCCCCCCACACACACACATACACTTCACACTTCCTGGCTCCACCCCACTAACGCAGAATCCTCTCAGGAAGGACCTCAGGGCACCAGCTGAAGCCTGCAGTGCAATGATTGGGAGAGCAACATTGGAACTACAGGGCTGTATGGCAAGAGAAAACAAAGAGTGGAATATGTTAGTGGAATAACATTCTTGCTGTCAACAGATTATTTATCTTTTTTGGCTCTTCTGACAGGTCACTACTTCTTCTACAGTCCAAATCCACAGAAGCTGCTATTTCTCTCTTTATATAGACAGCAGGGAGAGGCGTGGGGCCACTCTCTCCTTCCTCAGAGAATCACTCTATTTAGAAGAACCCTGTATAAACATCTCTCTCCTCTGAAAATCTTTTCTCTACTCATGCAATAGGACACCGATATCTCCCTATCTGTCTCTGAAATTCACCAACATTTACCCTCTATATTTAACTAATGCTTTTAGCATCTGATGAGTTCTCCCTCTCTGGTCCAAATTTTGTCTTCATCCTGAGTGATTTTGGAGACCACGCAGACGAGCTAAATATTACCCATATCCTCTATTCCGATTAACTTTCCCTCCACTTCACTTCACTCAGGCTGCCTATTATCACACCTTGAATCTTATTATTGCCCAGGATTTTCCCACTTGAATGGCACTTTTTGCCCCCCACCTCCTAAGCAGAGTGGCTTTCCTACTGTCTTTCTCCACATAACTGGCCTTCAGTGCACAAAGAATCTAGTATCTTGCCCTTTACACATCTCCTTTTCTTCACTCCTAGCGAATCACTTCTTGCCTCAGGACTCTCGATTCCCTTTCATACCTCTCAAGGAATACATTCTCCAAAACTTCATCCTAAGCTGTCTCCAGTCCTAAAAGAGGGCAGCTGGGCACTGATGGAGAATATCACACAGCTCTAGGGCAAAGGGTCCCACAAACATTCCAAGACTTTTTTTTTTTTTTCCAGAGAGAGAAGAGAAGAGAAGAGAAGAGAAGAGAAGAGAAGAGAAGAGAAGAGAGAATTTTTTTAATATTTATTTTTCAGTTTTCGGTGGATACAATATCTTTTATTTTTATTTTATGTGGTGCTGAGGATCCAACCCAGTGTCCCGCACATACCAGGTGAGTGCGTTACTGCTTGAGCCACATCCCCAGCCTCATTCCAAGACTTTTGAAACCGCCAGGGTTCATAGTCTTCTGGCAAACCCTGTGCTTTGTTCTCAGGTCAATTCCTTCTATATACCTCACCAAGTATTTCCAGTTTATACAACTTCAGCAAATGCCTATTCCATCTGATTTCCCTCAACTTGTGTTCCTCTTACCTAGAAAGAAATTTGCCTGTCTTCCACATGGCTCTGGTGTCTCTGAGAATGTGTAACCCTTCTACCTATAAATATTAACCACTTCAAGCCATTTCTGTTCCCCTCTCCACTTTCTCTGAGACTCTACTGTAAAAGTTGTGGCTTTTAAGTCCCATGTTTTCAATTTCTTCCTATTTCCACCTATACACAGGTCCCTGGAGTCTGAATCTTCCAGCTACCATATGATCATATCTTACCTTCACTTCCACACCTACCCAAAGAGTATAGGTCAGCAATACCATAAGTCAAACTCGTCCCTTTCCCCTTACTCTACAATCCAAAGCAAGTACCTTTCTCCATTAAATCTGCCTCTCTAGTCGTCATGACACACCAATGCCCAAAACTTCAGAAAATAAAGCACACGGTATGTGATACCAAACCCCTCCACTGTGCTAAAACATTCACCATCACATCCTGGCAAAGCCCCCCATGATTCCTCCCAGAATCTATTCCATGACACAGTACTCCACTGGTCTTTCTCTTAAACCATTTAACCTCATTCCCATCTCTTTTATGGGATCTTCTTCCTCTGTGGAGTAACCCAGGTTTCACCTTGACCCAACACTCGTCAGTCAACTTTGTTTTTAAAATTATTTTTAATAGGTTAATTTAAGTATTTAAAAATATCTTTTAGTTGTAGATGGACAAAATGCCTTTATTCATTTATTTGTATATGGTGCTGAGGATCAAACCCAGTGCTTCACACATGCAAGGCAAGCGCTCCACCACTGAACTACAACCCCAGCCCCTGAAGTATAATTTAATGCTAGAAAATTCACCCTTTTAATGTATTTTAAAAGTGTTTTAATTTCTTCTCAGAGATGTGCAATCATCTCCCTATCTAATTCCAGACATTTTCATCATTCCCAAAGGAAACCCCCATACTCATTATGCAATCGCTCCCCATTCCCTCCTCTCCCCAATCCCTGGGAGCCACCAATCTACTTTCCATCTCCATGGATTGCTTAATCTTGACATTTTATATAAGTATAATCATATAATATGAGGCCTTTTGTACCTAATTTGTTTTAATTAGCATAAGATTACCAATCAGGAGTACGATAGCATGCATGGATCAGTACTTCTTCCCTCCTCTGGTCAAATACTCTACTGTATGGATATACCACCTTCTGTTTATCCATTACTCAGCTAATAAAGACATTTGGGTTATTTTTACTTTTTCACTAATATGAACTTTTTCACTATTATGGAATTTGTGTAGAAGTTTTACACAGATAAATGCTTGCAGTTCTCCTGGATACATACTAAGGAATGGAACTGGTGAATCATATTGGAACTCTATGGAACTTCCTGAAGATCTGCCAAACTGATTCTCAAAGCAGCTACACGATTTTATATTTCCGCCAGCCATTAATAAGGGTTCCAATTTCTCAACATCTTTGCCCACATCAATTATTTTCCTTTTCTTATCATTGCCATCCCAGTGGTCTTGAAGTGGTACCTTATCAAGAGTTTTATTTGTATTTCCCTAATAATAATGATAACGAACATCTTTTCATGGACTAATTTGTCTATTATCTTCTATGGAGAAGTATCTACTGAAATCCTTTGCCTATTTTACAATGAGGTTCCCCAATGATTCTTAACACTGCTTTTGGGTTTATAAACCCCTCTGAGAATATGACCAAGTTGAAAAACAAAACACACAGGTATAAAATAAGGCATATAAATATCCTAACAAATCCCTAACTCATTTACACCATTTGTAGACCCTGCAGATGAAGCACCCTTGTTTTATATCACAGCTTCTTGATCATGGCTGCATATTTAAAAATCACCTGGAGAGCTTTTTAAAGGTACAACACTACTATATGATCCATCAATTCTACTTCTAGGTATGCACTCAAAAGAATTAAAACAGGGTCAAACAGACAATATGTACATCTATAATTCAAGCAGCATTATTTACAATAGCCAAAAGATGAAAACAACCCAAATACCAGTTAACACATGAATGAATAAATAGAATGTGAAGACACCCACAACAGAATGCTATTCAGCCTTAAAAAGGAATGAAGCACTGATTCATGGCAACAACATGGACAAACCATGAAATCCTAAGTGAAAGAAACCAGACACGAATGGCTACTTATTATGTTTCCAACTTATGTTAGGTATTTAGAATAGACAGATTCACAGAGACAGAAAGTAGAACAGAGATTATCAGAGCAGGGAGGGAGGGAATGGGGAGTTAATCGTTTGATGGATAAGAGTTTCTGTTTGGGATGATGAAACTATAGAAATAGATAGCAACAACTATTGCACAATTTAGTGAATTATATATGTTACTGAATTACACACGTAAAAAGCATTAACATGGTAAAATTATGATATATAAATTTTACCATAATAAAAAAATCGGAAAACCAACAAAAATTTAAATAAACATAACCAAGGCACTATCTAGATACATTAACTCAAGAGATTTTAGATGTGTGGTTTAATCATCACTATTTCTCTTAAAAGCTTTCCAGGTAATTCCGATGTTTCAACATGACCAAGAACTGCCACTCTGTAGCCTCTTTGGTGGTGCCACCTGTCCCGTTGTTTCCCAAAGTCCTTCTTTCCAGCCTTACCTCTCTAAGGTTCTATCTAAAAAGCTCTTTTAGCTTCCATCTAAAAAGCCAGCCGTCTGCTTGCAAACTGAGCTCATCCATTTCTTTTTCCCACCCCCAACACATTCCCACCTGCAACACATTCTACTGAACACCCTCCTCAGACTTCTGTATTCTTCTCATTAAATCAATAATAAGGTAACTTTGTCTCTCAAATACTCTCAGGTCCCGGCCCTTGAGACCCTCCTAATCATTGCTGCTTCTACTTCAGGTCTTCTTCATCTCTCACCTAGATTACCCAACATGTTTTCTTAAATCCAGACATTTTCCCTGCTGAAATCCCTCAGTGGACTCCACTCCCTCATAGGGAAGCCTATGCTTCCTCAAATGTCATAGAAGATGTCGTGCGATATGGTCCTTCTTCTATCTGCAGGCTTGTCCCCTGTCCTTTCTTGTTGGCCCAGTACCACAGATTGCACGGGTGCTCCTCCCCTACTACATACTCTCTTTACCTCAGTTCTTTTGCTGGTCCTGTATAGAACAAGCCAAATGCCCCTTCTATTCTTGCTCATTTTTTAAGAACCTTGCTCATAAGATCCTATGCCAAAGATTAAGTTGACATCCTTTGTCTTCAAAGTCTACCGATAACCACATTTATCATAATTATCTTCTGTATTTCTTTATCCCTATCAAATTTTAAATTCCTTTAAGAGAAGAAATTATACCCTCTTTCTGCTTTTTTTTTTTTTTTTAATCCTAGACCCTTATCAGGAAGCCTGACACATAAGTACTTAATGTTCATGGTATAAATTTATAAATTGCTTTTACAAACAGCTATAGAGTTTACATCAAAAAAGGTTTTATCGTTGATGCTCTAGTAGTAAACCTGTATTTAAAAATTTCACCCTTTGGGCTGGGGATGTGGCTCAAGCGGTAGCGCACTTGCCTGGCATGTGTGCGACCTGGGTTCAATCCTCAGCACCACATACAAAGATGTTGTGTCCGTCAAAAACTAAAAAATGAATATTAAAAATTTTCTCTCTCTCTCAAAAAAAAAAAAAAAAAATTCACCCTCACAATTAACTCTATGAAATAATCATCACCGTCATTCCCTGAAACAGAAAACCCAAGAAACATGTGTATGGTCAACATGGTTCATAGGTGGTGGAAGCTGGGTCATGGTTGGGAGGTGGTGGAAGCTGGATGCTGTCTGCCTTGAGGTGCGCACTCTTCCTTCATCAGCACATGGCCTTGTTCCTTGATGTGCTGCTTCTCGCTGTCTTCTTAATGCATGTGTCTCACTCCCTTGTAAATATTTCCTTTCAGCATTTTCCCCTATGTTACTCTGGTATCTTTTAAAATTTAGGAAAGCATTAGTGTGTTACTTTATAGTTTTCATAGCTAGCATAAGTGTCACAAGGCCAAACGTAGAAGCTTGCAATGAAACAGAAACAATTTATTTAACTGTATGAAGTTCTGATAAAGAAAAAAACAAGATGACATTCATTTGGTTGAAAATATCCAAGGGATTTTAGTTCACTGCAAGTTTAATATGATTTAATGAAATGACTTGATGCTAAAAATAAAATAAAATAAATTTACCCATAGACAGCAAGAACAAAAGCGAAATTAAAATACTGTGATTCAGATAAAAATTATCAGATTCCATGTTGCTCCAGAAGATTCCAATAGGTTTATGGGGAATTTAGTCAATGAATAAGTGTGTGTTTGTGTTTTAAACTATTTGGAGGAGAGGGAACATAAACAGGTCAGAAAATACCATCTATACTGAAAGAACCTGTCACAGAGAAGAGATGCCACACTGGCAAAATGTGCAATTTGAAAAACAGAGAACAGAACATGTTGAGTATCTTTTATCTGAATTGATTGGGAGAAGTAGAATTTCAGATTTTGGAGATTTTTTGGATTTGGAATATCTGCATAGACTTTTCCAGTTGAGTATACCCAATCCAAAAGCCCCCAATGCTCTAAAGTATTGGGGCATTTTGGATTTTTGGACTAGAGATAGATGCTCAACCTGTAATACAGTAGGTATTTGGTAGTTATTAAGCGTTAGACACTGTATGAGGCACTATACTATTTTATTTAATTTTTGGGGTCCTATAAAGCTTATCTGTTCCCCATTTTCAGGGGAAAAAACAGATTCAGAGACATTTACTGACCTGTCCAAAGTCTCAAGCTCCTAAGCTGTGGTATGAGGCTTTAAACTAAGCTCTGACTGCAAATGTCATGCTCTGTCCACAATTCTTTATGCTTCCCAATAAAAGCCATTAAATAAATATCTCAAAATGGCACAATGGCACAAAAAGGAAATGGCCTAGGCAAAACATTTGAAAAATGTATATCATCATCCTCCAAGTTTGTAGAATGTCCATCCCTAGAGATCTCTGGCTGTAACATCATGAGAGGAATGGATAGCTGTCACCAGGATTGCCAGATATAAGGTCAGCATCAGAACATATAGCTAATTTCTGGCCCTCCAATATGAACTGAAACTCCACAAGAGGAACCAAAAGCTGATGACTCTCCAATGCTACGAAATGAAGGAATCAAGAGTTTTTGTTCTTTCTTCTCAGCATCGCCAAGGAAGTATGAATTTTCTTTTTCTTTGAATTCTTTTTGAGTCAGTTTTGTGCTTTTATTCATTTCTAAACCTGAGACTTGTCTCAGTATCTCTACGTACTAACAGTAACCAACAGTGAATAAATATATAGTACAGTACTTGACTGAACCGCAAAATTTTACTGAACCTAGGTGGTTTGAACATTCTGAACAGGCCGACTGTAATCTCATGATCTCAACTGCATTCCCATTTATCTTTACATAAGTCCAGTGAAACACTGTTCTTCACATCTCACAATAACTGGGTTGATTTCTCTTTACTTGGTGTCTTCTTCTCACAATAATCCTGTATAAGAAACAATTTGGTACTTACATCATCACCTTGCCATTCCCTAGCTAATCCTAGGTGCCTTGACAACATTTCCAACCAAGTACACAAGAAAATTACATCCCAGAATCTAACACCAATGGTGTTTGGGTTTCCTGGGCAGTTAAAATAATCTGCAGGTGATAGATCAAACCAGGGAGGTCAAAAGGAACTTTTAAAGGGTCTTTACAGAAATTCTACTTCAACTCTGCAGGTAAAAGGACATAATTCAACATTGACTGATTCTGATAAAAGTATATCCGACTTATTATCTAAATGAAAAACTAAACTCTACCAAGAACCATGCATTAATTAAAAAAAAAAAAAAAAGAATCAGAGAGGAATTAGGTCAGTTTTCTCATTTTAGATGTGAAGAAACTAAGACCCAGAATCTCAGAAGAATCTTCTTGGTAAATGTTATACAATGCCAGACGCTGCCATGCTCTGTTCTGAACTGAACAATCCGTGTCTATAGACCTTCCTAAGGATGTGTGAGCCATTGTCCCACCAAGTCAGCCTTATCCAGTTCCTTACCTAGGAGACACCATCATGGTACTATGAGCTACTATTTCCCTGGTGCCGGTCAGGTCAGGCATTCCATGTACAGGCTGCCCTGTGACCTGAGAGGATCACTTGGTACAAAAGTTTTATCTGAAGACAATGGTAATTGCATAGGTGAAACACATTTTTCAGTCTTTGAAATATATAACAGAGACTTGTTCAGTGGGAAAGCAGCTTCCAGATACAGAGAAAAAAACAACAAGATAATAAAGGTTCAAGGAATCATCAATGAGCCCAAGTCATGAGTCAGAGAAAAGATATGCAGCAAGAATGGAAAAGAGTTGGTTAGATAGCAGAAGAGAAGTGTAAAAGCAGATAAGGAAAGTGCCTTTGCCACCATAGTAGGCAAATATATGGTGGTTCTCCATCTTTCCCAGCAGAAAATCATCTCTCACGCACAGTTTTTCCGATTTCAATAGTTAGGCTACCACATAGATATGGAGGCTTTTGATTTGGAGAAATTTATAGCCCAAGACCTACAACTATACCTTTTCCACTAAAGACAGATGCCCTACTAAGAACAGTAGCCCTTGCTCACTGTCTCTCCTAACTTGCTCCCAGGGCCACTGAACCTGTGTACAATAATGGGCTTTGAAGTCAACTTTTGGAAAGGCACTTCGCCTTTCTGAGCCTCAATTTCCATGTCTGCAATATTCAGAAATAATATTTACTTCACATTTTATGCAAATTAAATGAGATAAATGAGATAAAGTAAGGCTGGTATATAGAAACTGTCTCATAAAACTAAACTGCCTTTATTATTGTTATTATTATCTAAAATACTTCATTCATTCTAAGTGCTACATAAGTAACACTTCTTGTTTCAGCAAGGAGACACTGTCTCCTCCTTCTAGCTCTTGAACTGTAAACAAGTATCCTTTTGGGCAGTCTATCTAGGGCCACATTTTTGTATTTTTGTGCTTTTTCTATTAAAAATGGCTCTCAAATGTAGTACTGAAGTGTTATGTAGTGTTATTTGTGGGGGGGGG
>NW_026000093.1:21075028-21165539 GCF_001458135.2 Marmota marmota marmota
GGGGGGGGGGGGCACTGAGGATTAACCCAGAGGTGCTTAACCACTAAAGCTGTATCCCTAGTCTTCTTTTATTTTTTAGTTTGAGACAGGATCTCAACAAAGTTACTTAGGGCCTTTCTAAATTGCTGAGGATGGCCTCAAACTTGCAATCATCCTGCCTCAGCTTCCTGAGTCACTGGGATTATAGGTGTGTGCTGCTGTGCCAGCATGTGTAGTGTTCTTAAGTGCAAGAAAGCTGTCATGCCTTACAAAGAAAATATGTTAGGTAAGCTTTGTTCAGGAGGGAGTTACAGTGCTAATGGCCATGAGTTCAATGTTAATGAAACAATGACATAAATAAAAATCTGCAATCAGAAATACAAATAAAGTGTATATTGATTGACTAGCTAAAATGTGGTAACCAGAGGCTCACAGGAACCTAACCTGATTTTCCCCTTGGGACAACAGCTCAGTGTTTGCTAACTCAGAGTTTACCATGACTTTATAGAACGTAACTATTGAGACTAACAAGAACAGACTGCAATGTACTATTGGTAGACCATGAAAATGGGGAACAATGTTTGGAACACAAAGGTGGAAGGGCAGACCCAAATTATGAAAGAGGTTTTTATGCCCTACGAAGTAATATGGACTCCTCTTGGATCCAAAACTGTATTCCACTTCCTGTTCCTTACTCTAGCACTGGTGTCGGCACAGACATATCATCTACAAGAAAAACTACTACTCAACGTCTTTCCCTCTATGCACACCGTTCTTTCTGCTGTGAGCAGTGCTGATGACAAAAGTATATTGTAAGTCACAATACAGTCCAAAGAAGCAGGTGAATTTAGCTGGGTATGGTGGTACACATCTGTAATCCCAGTGATTTGGGAGGCTGAGACAGGAGGATCTCAATTTCTAAGCCAGTCTCAGCAACTCGGCAATTAAGTGGGTTCAATGAAAGAAGGAAGGAAGAAAGAAAATAAAGAAAAAGAAAAAATTAAATTCAGTAATATATGTATATATTACCGAACATAATACTGTATGTCAAAATACTATCCTTTCAATTTAATCAATATTTTAAAAATTATCAATGAAATATTTCACCTTTTTTGGGTACTCTTAAAATCTAGTGCATTTTACACTTAGTTCAAACTAGCCAATTTCAAATACTCCAAAGCCACCTGTGGCTAGTGGCTACCATCATTGGGCAGTAAAGACCTGGAGTATCTTGTAAGGTACTTGGGGAATCACCTTGCTAGCCTAATCTCAAGAATCAGCTCCATCCCTCATTGTCTCTGCTAAGGGTTCCCTGGTCAATCTTCTCCCCATCCCCAGTGAGAGTCAGTCATTCTTTTCCTATTCTAGTGAAGCACATGACAAAATCTTACAACGACGAGTTGTTAAATGAGCAAGAGGATTTAAGTGTAAGAATGAAACCAAAACTAGTTATTTTTATATTTTAGAAATAAGCCAACACATAGGAGCCTACAAAGGGACAAGTGATAAAGCTAAATCTACACTTTGCTTTTCCACTCACTCTCAAGGATTCAATAACAAGAATTTAGTAGAGTAAAAACTTGTTTTCCAGAAAGAATGACACCACTTAGGAGCAAGGACACTGTTTGAAAATAGCTTGTCCCCCCAAACTCATATATTAATGATGTTAGAAGGTAGAAACCTTCTAACATCATTAATATGACAGAAATGATAACTGGAGGTGGACCCTTTGGAAAGTGATTGGGTTTATATAAGGTCATTAGGGTAGCGGCCCGAAGACAGAATCCCAGTGACTTTATAAGAAGAAGGACAGAGACCAGACATACAGACACACAAACATATGCCCTCTGTTACTTGCCATGTGATGCTCTGTGCCACCATGGGACTCTGCCAGCAAGAAAGTCTTCACCAGAGACCAAACAACAGAGTGGCCCAGCTTTGGGCTGTGTATACCTTCTGAACCCTAAGTTATATATTTATTAATCTCTTAGCTTGCCTTAGGTATTTCGTTACAATAACAAAAATTGACTAATACAACTGTAAACCATTAAAGTTTGACAAAGTACAAGGAATCCCCATCTGAAAGAAAAACTATACAGACAAGAACTCATCTCTAGGGAATCTGCATGGATATAAAATGATTTACAACAAAGCTAAGTCAGTGGTTTACTCTCCAGGGGTGTTCTCAATGTCTGAAAACAAGGATCTTAATTTGGATTCTCTGTGGTTTTTACACCTGAATGCTCCATCATAGCAATGCAGTGAGTAAAGGACCTTGGAAGCAGCAGGTCTCCTTATGCCAAGAAAAAAAAGGAGAAGTAGCTAAGTAAGAAAATATGCAACATGCATCTCTCAGACTGACTGGGCTTCTCCCATCCCATTAATCTCATAGCAACTCAGTCTTTCTCCTAATAATCTCTGCTACTTCAGGTTAATGCTCTCCCTCATCATATATCCTTCCTCTGAAGCAGATTTATAAATTAACTGTGAGTTAATTTCCATGAACAAATGTTTCTTTTTAATGCAGATCAAACACACTTTAAACAATGCTTTACTCTTTATATGAAATGAAATTCATTAAAAGTACAAACATTTAAGAACAAAATCACTTCAACTTTTACATAGTTCTTTCCTTGTCCCTATCTTCATCCTTACTTCCTTCTACAATAAATGAGCAACTGGAATTGAATTCAGAATACATAGTAATTTGGAGCCTAGACTTAGAAGGCAAATAAGCTGGGTTTGAATTCTGCTCTGCATACCTGGTAGCTGTGTGAGCTTAAACAATTTACTTTACCTTTCTATGTCTTCACCTCCTCAAACTGTCAAATAAGCATAGGATAGCACAACCAGTATTGTTATGAGGACTAAATGAATTAATATATGAGAGGTCAGCACAATAGTGTTTGGTACACAAGTTTTACTATATAAAGTTCAGCTTTATGGTTAAAAAAACAAAAACAAAAACAAAACTCCTAGCATTTTATTGCTAATGTAACTTTCCTCAACAAAAGATGGGGCGGGGGAGTCCATAAAATTGTTAATAAGCAAATATAAAAATGAAATACAAGAATGAACACTTACTATTTATAACAAGGAAGTAAAATTTGAAAAGTCCAATTAATAATTTTTTAAAAGTTCTTATTTGACAAAATTAAGATTTATCATTCACTTTGGTTGAAGTAAAAGGATTTATAAAAACATATATTTAAATATAAGCCTCATTTATGCTTTTATGACCTTTTGTTAAGTTGAGTTGATATCTAAAATGATGAAGTCAAAGATCTAATTTGTGTCTCAACATCTTTCTTCATTTGACTAGTGTTCTAAGAAGAAACAATTCAAAGTCAAGAACTGACTTTGCTGCATTAATGATCATTACATTACGAGCTATAACCCTGCCTGTTAACTATTAACTTGGTGAAGAGTCATTTCTGCAACTAAAATGCACACCAGAAATGCCAAGTACTACCTCTGCTTGTCAAGGACTACAGCATCTGTGAGAGAAACAGGCAAGCCAGCTTATCCCAAACCTCTTTCAGCATTTCTGATGATTAAAAATTTAGAGTAAACCCTGTAAGTGGCACACTGGACCATTTTGCTGGCCATCACAGACTTTTCCAGTGGATGAACTTGATATTCCCTGGGCTTCCAAAGAATCATATAGTCCTTTAATCCTGCCTAAACCTTCCCCAGACCTATACTTTTTTTTTTTTTTTTAAACGGTCTTCTGAACATATTTCACTGAGTTTGACAACACTGAATGCTAAGATCACCTTTAATTCCACCTTTTCTTATCCTATCTCCCCTACAAATTAAAAATTGCTCCAAAAAAACAAACCCTCCCAGCCTGACAAGATCAGACCCGATTATCATATTTGTGGTTAAGTGATGTGGTAGGAATTCTGAAGTGCAGCAGGATCTGCAAGCTACTTATCTGGCTTGTTTATACACTACCTTGATGTCAACACTTGTGGTTTTTAACTCTAATAATGCAATTGGGTGCTTTCTCACTCCCCAACCTCCAAAAATAAAGGGCATTTTTTGGATAACACAGTATATTAATCAATTTATGAAAATACTTTCAAATTATAAGGACTGACACTTATGTTCTAGAAGAATAACAATGCTACCAAGAACAAAACTATTCTAGTTTTAGGAAACTGTAAATAAAATAAACATTTGTTACAATACAAAGAAAATATGAACTGGCACAGATGTAGCCCCGTTTTACCTAACATCTAAACCTGCTCGAGTGAAAAGCCATGTACAAAGTCATAGGCACTCTCTGAATGGCCAGAAAAGCTTTACATAAAATTCCTTCAACCACTTGAAATTCACACAGAATTCAGGATAATGACCTTTGAAGCTGGATTCCAATACCAGATATTAAGTTATCTCATTGAATTAACTCTCAAATTTGCCTGTGTTTTCCCTTAATGTTTTACAGAGTGTCTTAACAATGATGATGATGATGATGATGATGATGATGATAGACGCTCAATAAAACACCTTGAATTATTCCAAAATTCATGGGTCATTTTATATCAAGTAACACAATAAAAGAGCAAAAACAAAAGAAAATAAGAAAGCCCAAACAATCTGACTTTGAAAGTTTTGCTATTCAAATTATTCAATACACCATGCTAGCTAGCACCTTTTGAGCTAAAACCTATCGTAGATTGACTTCAAAAATACAGGGACCTCTATAGTTAAAAATAAAATTAAAAATTCAGAGTGACAACAGCTATAGTTAATTGTTTATTTGAGCCAAGTTGTCTTTTTTACATGGGTAGACTAAGGTGCCAGTGGGATTTTTCTTTTTCTTTTTTAAAGAAAATCCCACTTAATAAGATTAATGATTTATTAAACTATATTGTACTAAGATATGGCTTGCAGAGAAGGAGACTCTCCTGCACTTAGTATAATTAAAAATTATGTTTGAATTGCTCTCATGATCTTCTGTTGGAAAAGACAGCAAAAATTAATTCTTTGTTTAACTGTCTATACATTGCATGAATAGCCTGATAGATTTCTTACCTCCTCCTATGTCAATTTCAAAAGGGAGCTGCATACAATATAGTGTAGTTTCAAAAATCATATGTGATTTGGAAACACCCTCTCCTCCTCCCAAGTTGAGCGTATTTGCTCTACATGTCAAATGAAAAACATTAGTAAATTAATTACTTAGGTAAACATTGTATAATAAACCTTTTCAGATGAAGCTTATTATCTTTCACCAATCTCAGATTTTTAAGTACTGCACCTTCCAAGGTTAAGAGAAAGGTACAGACTGCTAAGAGAATTAATAGCATTAGCATGAGCAAAAGTGGGCAAGTACAGTCTGAAGATTAACTAAATGTTATTTACTTTCCTGCATATAGCAGCATAAAGATCAATCAAAGAAAGTTAGGTACTATATTTAACAGCAGCAGCCAAAAAAAAAAAAAAAAAAAAAAAAAAAAAAAAAAAAAAAAAAAAATTNGTGCAGGAGAGTCTCCTTCTCTGCAAGCCATATCTTAGTACAATATAGTTTAATAAATCATTAATCTTATTAAGTGGGATTTTCTTTAAAAAAGAAAAAGAAAAAAGAATAAAAATTCATTCAATAAAGGCCTCAGCCAAAAAAAAAAAAAAAACTCTATCACCTAATCAAAAATTAAATAATTTCAAATTCACTGCAAAGATCTTTTATAAGCTTGGAATTACAAAAGAATAGTGAAAAGTATAAACAGAGAGACACAAATGCAAACTTATTATATTTATTCCTTAATATTTAAGATTTGCATCCTAAAGACTTAAAAGATTCTTCCAAATTTAAGAAAATGCTTGCCAAAATATATATTAAAAACAGGCATGAAACTATATTTGGCCACATAAAGAAACTGCAAGTAATCTTTAAACACAAAACAAACATAAAAGAAATAAGGACCACAGAATCAATTTGGGTTACATTGTATCTATTTGTTCCTCAGAACATTATCACTATCTGGTTGTCATGCTCAATCCTCCCCTTCCACAATCTTACAAACACATCCAATCCACAAGCAAACAGAATTCCAAGAACATTACCAAATATTAAGTCAGAGCACTTCTGAAACACACCTTGTAATTGTCCACAGCCTCTGCAGTTCAAATCAGAGCTCAGCAGGTCTCTTTATCTTCACCAGTGATGTAAATACAAATACCATACATCACTCTTCAAAACAAAACAAAAAAAACCCCCACAATTAGCAGTAAATGTATTGCCTCAGAGATAAATCTCCTCTATTAACCCAAACCCACATTACGTCTTGATGTAAACCTAAGCACATGCTGAGCACCCCGCTGCTCATCTCCTCTATCGCTCCGTTTTACGATAGCTGACAAACTAGCCACACAAATCCTTTTTTAGCTGCTGATCAGACAGATCCCCCTTTGACAATCCAGCATGGTGGAACACTCGAAAATTCTTCCTGCTTCTATTCTGTTGCTTGCTCTAAAAACCGGTTTCCTTTTCATTGAGATAATAGCCTTTTCTGCAGTCACATGACTCAGAAGCTACATTAGCAGAGCTTTATGATAATAGACTGAGTAAGCCTCTACTCCCTTCTGCTATTAAGGGGATGTCTTTTCTCTCTCTCTCTCTCTCTCTCTCTCTCTCTCTCTCTCTCACACACACACACACACACACACACACACACAGTCTCAGACTCAGTCTCTCTCTCTCATACATGCATGTGCATGCAATGTACACATGCACTCATACACATATCCCAAATCATTTACTCTTTGTGGCATGCTTATAATACATAAAAGGAACAGCCTAAAATGAAAATACAATTTCTAGAGCTGCTAAAAATAACTGCTCAAAACAAACATTCTGACACACAGTCTTCCTTTTACTACATGCAGCACACTGGCCGTAAACACTTCCTATGAACAGCAGTACAAAGTGGGACAGTCAGAAGGAAACATGTACTCCCCTTGTTCTCTTTTGAGCTTTGCCCCCAATGATATAAATCTGACAAATTTTGCATAATGAACACTTTGTAGACATCATAACTATACTCACATACTGGGAATTAATTCCCTATATTAATAAAACACGTGAAAACATACTTTTTAACACTAAAATGCACTCTTACTAGGAATAATTTCTGATTAGGTAATATATAAATCGTTCTAAGAAGAAATGTACTCCCATTGCCAAAACAATCTTTAAAGAAAATTCAGAACATCCTTGGAGTCTGGTAAATTTGATCTATTTCTGAAAATCAACTTTCAAAACATATTTGGAAACACCAGCACAGAGCCCAACATAGTGGTTGCTACCTAATTTTTGTCTAAACATCCCTAAGTAACAGGTGGATGGACTAGACAATGAGATAACAGCAGACTATATTACATGTCTATTTCACCTTTGGTTATAGTTTGTTTCATTTATTCATTACTTTCTTGATTGACCCATATTTATATATATTTATGGAGCACAATGTGAGGTTTTGGTTCATGTATACATTGTGTAATAACCAAATTAGGGTAATTAGCATATCCTTGTTTCATATTAAAAACTGTTTTTGTGCCATCAGGCAAGCAATTTGGGGATGGAGTTTAAATATAAGAGTTCTAGGCTGTTGAAGGTGGAGAAAATGACAGGGTACGGAGCTACCCTCCAAAGAAAACCACACTGACACACACACAACAGGAAGAATGCTGTACATAGTGAGACTCAAAGATAAGATTGTAATCTGAAGTCAACACATTAATTTAAACTACATTTCACATTTCTCAGTAATAACTAGTTTTTCAACTCAAAAAATGGAAGACATGTTTTTAACACATTTTTTTAGTTTTAATCATGGTGTAACACATAAAATTTACCATCTTAAACCATTTTTATGTTTCTAGTTCAGTAATGTTAAGTTGTACAGCCAATCTCCTGAACTTTTTCATCCCACAAAACTGAAACTCTTTACCTCTTAAACAACTAACTTCGTATTTCCCCTCCCCTCAACTTCTGGCAACCACCATTCTGCTTTCTGTTTCTATGAATCTGACTATGTAGATACTCCTATATGTGAAATCAGAGAGCATTTGTCTTTTTGTAGATATTTTAACGAATAATTATTATAATACCAGGAGATCAAGAAAGCTTTTATCTCACAAAATCACTTTACATAAACTGCATTATTCCTAAGTAAACTAAGCCAACAATATTCTCTAAAACAAAAACAAAAACAGGAATTGTTACAAAACAACTATACAGAAGGGATTATTAACATTATCACATAAAACTTACCTACCTAAAAATCTGAAATTTTTAGAACCCAAAGAATTTGACAATTCTAATTTGGAAACTTTTAGTTTAATTCTATTAAGCACTTAACTGAGGTATAAAAAAACTGAGGTAGGATGGAGTAGGTGTTTACTAATTCTCTTTAAGTCACTGAAAGCAACCTTGGCTGCTCTGGAAGACCACTCTACCAACTGAGAGCCTGAAATTATTAGCACTGTGTGTCAGGGTATATAGATTTTTCATAAGGAAATACCTAAGCTAAAAAATTGAATTAGGAAATAAAATATTTTAGGGATCAAAATAAATAAATAATGTGAAATGCCAGCCCATGGCAACAACTCATAATACAAGGCAAAGCAAAATTCAGAGTTTTAGAAGATAATTATTAAAGAATCTTTAAATATCATAATGATTTTAACAGCCACCTAAATATTTTAATTATTCGCCTAAAACCTAAAATCAATGATCAGCTAGCACACCATAAAATTAACGCAGTGGACTGTCGGTATGAGAGAAAACTTTTTAAAAGACTGGCATAAAAAGTGCACAGACAGTGAAAATGTGTCCAAATCTACCCAAATGTGTCCTTTTTCTGTTTACAGGGTCATGAAATCTTTGGTGATCTTATAGATTATTTCCATAGAGGGAGTGTGAATTCACAAACACTTGAATACCCACATGTCCTTTATTAACCACAATGGAGCTTTTACAAACTATTTCTTAGTCAGACTGCAGACAATAACAAAATGATATAAATTTCCCTGATCAATAGCAGTAAGAAAATGTCTCCTGCCAAACACATCTAAGAAAATCTCTTGATCCAGATTCTGTGCTTACATTTCAAGATGTATTGATGTTAGCAAATCTGTCCCTCTGTCATGATTTCTGCTGGCATACCCAAATTGGTAAAATTGCCTAACTTTCCTCCTGAGTATAGAAGTGGCTACAGCAGATTTTATCGTTAGCAATTTTTAAACTTTTTTCCTCACCAAGGCGGTAGTGTTTATGAGGGAATTAATTTGTAAAGTTGTTTCTAGCTTTAACATTTTATGATGGTTGTTATATATAATCAAGGTTCATTTCTTAATCCAAAAGTCTGGTGAGAGGTAAAACAAGGATTTAATAGAATAATGTTTTAGTTTCTAAGGTAAGGTACAATTCATAGTGCAATATACAGATCTTAGGAGTAAAGTTCAAGAGTTGAGGCAAATCAATGTAGCTATGGAATCCACATTCCTATCAAGATGTAAAACTTTTACCACTGCATGCGGTTCTCTCCGTGCCCATTCTTGGGTAACCTCCACTTCCTCATCCTGCCAACAAACACTATATTCCGATTTTCTATTACCACAGATTAGTTTTACATTTTCTAGAACTTCAAATAAATAGAATCACACAGTAAATACTCTTTTGACCTGACTTCTTTCAGCATATAGTTTCTCAGATTCACCCACATCATTATTACACATTACTAATTTGTTCCTTTTTATTGCTAAGGGCATTCCATTGTATGAATATGCCACAATTTTTTTTTAATCCATTGTCCTGATGATGAACATTTTGAGCTGTTTCCAGTTGAGACTGGTGGTAAACAGAAATATAAAATGGTCCTTCAACATTCTCCATTCCCTGATGTACAAATTCTGCATAATTCCCAAGACTATACAGTTTTATACCAAAGGCTGATTCATTCTACATGGCACAATTGACTTTAAGATCAGGGTACTACAGGGGTGGCTATGAACTAACTACAAGGGCTTCCTCTGATGGTGTCTTAAGAGTAGTTAGGTTCCTCAACAGTAGAGCATAAACACCTAAAGGCAGGGATCACCACCTCCATTTCCCTCCTCACCCCCAATATCCTTAGCAGTATGTATCCTAGTGCTGTGTCTTTATATCATGTGGCCAAAATATTTCTTTTTCCTTAAAAAAGTGATTACATAGAAATGTGAAAAAAAAAAATGCTTTTGAAGAGGCCACTTTACAGAGAGGAAAAAACATGGCCGTAGAATTAGACTTTAGTTTAAATCCATGTACTGAACCTATGAACCTTAATTAAGTCATTCAACCTCTCTGAATCTTGGGTTCCTTATCTGTAAAGTTGGTGGGGAGAATGCCTATACTACAGTGCTACTGTGAATACTCTCAGTTATATGTAAAGCAACTAGCCCAGTGCATGGCATATGAGGTCATCAATTGATGACAGCCATTATCAGTTCTCTGTCTGATGTGACATTAGGCAAAAACAAGAGAAACAATATCTGTACTCCACAAATGCAAGGAGGAAATGAAAGACAATATGTAAGATAATTATACTTGGGTTAAGTTGGCTAGGCCTATAGATCACTTTCATTTGCATTTCCAAGCTTTTAGTAATGTTGTTTTCATAATTTAAAAATACAGCAGAATGTTAACAACTTCTTAAGCTCGGTGGAGGGTATATGGGGGGTTTTTACTAGTCTCAATTTTTATAATACAAATATCAAAAATTAAATTGAGTCTACTATACCAAAAGATGGAATTCTTTAATCTACAAAGTTTTTTATATACTGTGAACACATATTTATTCATATGATTAAACATCAGAAAAATTCTGAAGGTGACATGTTTAATAAGTTGCAGAGTGTGGACAAACTTTTAAGTAATTTGTAGTATCAATTTATAACCCCATTAAGAACTGAAATTCTGCCACGCACAGTGGTGCATACCTGTAATCCCAGCAGCTCAGGAAGGCGAGGCAGGAGAATCACAAGTTCAAAGCCAGCCTCAGCAATGATGAGGCACTAAGCAACTCAGTGAAACACTGTCTCTAAATAAAATGAAAAATAGGGGTGAGGATGTGGCTCAGTGGCCAAGTACCCCCTAAGTTCAATCTCCAGTGCCAAAAAAAAAAGACTTGAAATTCTATATTTTAGCTCAATATCAGATTTTAAAAACCTATTATAAAAACATGGAATAATTAATGTATGTTAAGTATATTTTCAAATGCAATAAAGGATAAGTTTTGAAAAAGTAAGATAACAAGGTAAAAAATAATAATGCCCATTTGCATTTGCTGCTTCCAACAGGCCTAAATCTGCACAGAATTGGCACTCAGGACTTAACCTCCTTCCTCCATAGGAGAGCCAGGAAAGGCCTATCTTTGAATAGTCTGCTTGTAGATCATTCCTATATTAACTAGAGAGTTCAGGCTTTCAATGAGCCTTAGAAAGGGACCAACTGTACTAAGCTAGCAAAAAGTGCTATTTTGTTGGGTTATTTCTAGTAAAAGGCTATGCAAACAGCAGTACGTAAATGTCTATGATACTACAGGAGTCAATTATACCCACACAAAAGACGGCTGCGGAGGACTACGGAGTGCAATCACTTCTAAATACAACTCTGCCAAGTTACTACTTTATCAAATGAAGTAAAGCACAAATAGCATACTACCTTCCATCTCAGAATTTGTACTTTATCCATCGACTTCAGAGACTTCAAACTACACCATCGGATTCTTCCCAATTAGTGCATATGTAAACACTCTAAAGTAAGTCACCTTTAAAAGGTACGTTCAGTCTTTGAAGTCACTGGAATATTACTAGGTTAAAAACTGAAATTAAGTGATATGTTAGCCAGAATTACTAAGTATCTTAGTGGCCTAATAGACCTTAAACTTTGTATACTTTGGGCTTCTGAAAATGACAAAATCCCAGAGATGAATGTAAACCACAAAAATATGATTCGTTGTTAATCCAGTCCTCTGAGATTGGCATTCTTCCCTAGAAAGTCCGTGTCAGCTTCTATGGCCAAAAAGAATCTTGTGGCTAAAAAGAAGGTGAGAGCCATCTAGTCATGGGACTCTCAAAGTCATCCATTTCATATTCCCAGACCTGGCTAACTCCAAGGTCCCAAGAAAAACTTTTCAAATGCCTAGCTTTGGAATGATTTACATATTAATTAAGGCGAAGACCTCCCAAATGTCACGGGGAAATCAAAAAGAACCAAAGGTGAGAACAGATCACACTGCATCTTTGAACCATGAGTATCAATGTGTCACAGACAGAATGGAAGAAATGCCATAGATTCTTCGGAGTGTCCAGCTGATGCCTCAGTAACCTGGCTGTCCTAAACTTGTGTGGTTAACAGGCTTAGTTACCTCTTCTGACTCTGCTGCTCTTCATTTCCCCTGTGCATTAACTTCTCTGAATAAAACCAAGAGAAAGCAACAGACACCCACTGAAGACTACAGAAAGAGCCTGGCTCACTTTCTTCTATGTAACACAAAGGAGCACAAGACAGGTCATGGTTAGTATTAAGGCTCTTATGTCTCTTCTTGCCAATCTCTTTAACAAAGATTGGACTGCAAGTTTTCGTTTATTCATAAATTTGGCCAAACAGAATTGTCAAGTTAGACCAAAAGCTATTCTTTGTAGAGATGCTATATTCAGAGGCAAATAAATATTCATCTATTCCAATTTCCACAGGCACGTGAGGCACTTACAACAAAAGGTGCTAAGGAACATGTGTTTCACGTTTGTCTACAACACTGCATCCTACAGCACATCACTACTTCTCAGTACCCCGAGCCAATTATGACTCAACTTCAAGTGTCACTTGTTAAATGCTTTTGAATGAGGTTGAATTTCTTTCACCTCCCCTCACCTTCTTTTGCTTTCTCCTTATTCTCTTCTTCATCTAAAAATATAGGTAAGATTATTTATCCTTGTTATGGTAGTAATAATTAGAATTATAGCAGCAAGTAAGAGAAAAGGGGCAAATGTCATTAGCAGAAAAAAATAAATCTTTAAAATCCCATAAGTCATAATTTATAATAATGGAAAAGTATTTTTGATAACTAACCTGATGTATTTTGGTTATTTTTCTTTATTTTTTAATTTTTTTAAGCTCTAAGTTAACTAATTTCATTGAACACTTATTCAGTATCAATAACATGTAAGGCACTAAGTCTTCAGGACAAAATCTCTAATCTCCAGGGACCTTTAACCAAAGAGGGCAAAAAGAAAAGCAGGCAAAACTTACAAAATATGATCAGAAATGCGACAGTAGAAATGTATCAAAACTGATATTAGAGTTAGTTAGAAAAATTCAGAAGCTATTGCAATAATGAGAACTGATGAGATTATACATCTAAACTTAAAAAGCTAATGACAGCCTGGAAATAAACCCTCACACATATAGCCAAGTGACTTTTAACAAGGGTGCCATGTCTAATCAGTGGGGAAAGGGTAGTTCTTTGAAGGATAACAATATCCTTATACATACAAATAGTGATATTGGATCCTTCACTTACATAAACAAAAACTAACTCAAAATGATTCAAAGTCCTAAACATAAGGTCTAAAACTCTTGCAAAAAAGCACAAGGGGGAAGCTTCATGATATTGAATTTAGTAACGATTTCTTGGACATGACCAAAAGCACAGGCAACAAAAGGAAAAGTAAGTTGGCCTTCACCAAAATTAAAAATCTCTGGCATCAAAGGATACTATCAACACAGTGAAAAGGAAACCCACAGAATGGGAGAAAATATTTGCAAATTATGTTTTATAATTGATTGGTATCCATAATATGTATAAAAAAAAACTTCTACAATTTGACAATAAAAACAAAGAACCCGGGGGGATAGGAAGGGCAGCAGAATAGAATAGACATTATGATTGCTATATGTATATAGGTAACTCTATGACCAGTGTGATTCTGCAATCTGTACAATTAGAAAAATGAGAAATTATACCCCAATAATTCAAATGTATGAATTGCCAAGATCATTGTAATATCATGAATAGCTAATTAAAAAAAAAAACATAATGGTAACTAACGTAAAAAAAAAGAACCTGAGAGAGAAAAAATTGGCATGGGATTTTGAACAAACATTTCTCCCAAGAAATGTCAGTATCACTAATCATTACGGAAATGCAAATCAAAACCACAATAAGATATCATCTCATACCCCTAAGAATGACTACTATCAAAAAACTAGAAAATGACAAGCAATGGTGAAGATGTAGAGAAATTGGAACCCTGTGTATTTGTGTATTGCTGGTAGCGTGTAAAATAGTTGGTGAAGCCACTAAAGAAAATGGCATGATTATTTTTCAAAACTTACGGCACCACTCTGGGTATGTCCCCAAAATAAGTCAAAGCAGGAAGATGAACAGATATATGTTCACAGCTGCATTATTTATTCATAATAGCCAAAATGTAGAAGCACCCAAATGTCTGATAGATGAGTGGATTTAAAAAATGTCATATGTACATGCAATGGGATATTATTCAGCTTTAAAATAAAGAAGGAAATTTGGGCAAATGTTACAACATGGATGAACCATTAGGACATTATGCTATCTGACTTTATGCTACGTATAACAAACCAGTAACAAAAAGACAAATGTTGTATGCTTCCTCTTATATAAGGTACCCTGACTAGTCAAATTCATAGAGGTGGAAATTAGAATGGTGGTTGCCTACCACTGTGGGGAAGAGGAATGCAGAGTCAGGGTTAAAGGACAGAGTTTTGGTGAAGATGAAAATGTGCTGGGGATGGGTGTCGGTGTGGCTGTGTGACGATGTGAATGTGTTTAAGGCAGCAGAGCTATACATTAAAAAATGGCTGAAATGGTAATATTCTATTATGTACGTTTTATCATGTTTAAGAAGTCTAATATACACATTCCTTAGTTAGAAAATGTAAAAAATGTCCTCTTTTTCCAAGCTTGGCTTACGTTTTCAACATTCTTACTACTGCCTCAATGAAAGTGTTCCTTTTTAGCTGCCAAAATGGGGAAACTTTAATCTTTGACTTATAAGAACAAAACAGAAGAAAAGAAATATCTTTGGACTTCAGCAGTTAGACTTGGGATTTACTCGTAGCCTTTAGGAAGAGAAACAAAAGGATGATACATAAGACTGTTCCACAATGATTATAGCCTCCTAGTCCATAACAGTCACCTGCTGTGTGCCCAAGTTTCAAGTGACTCATGTTAATCTATCAGCAGTTTAAGAAATGGAAACATCCCAGAGATTAGGAGACTTGCTGCTGGACTTTAAAACTGAAGAACAGAATCATGTATCAAATAAGCCAGAAAAATCCATAAAAAGATAAGAGAATAATGTATTCATTTCAGAAGAGAAGGAAGAATAATTTAAATATTTTTTAAAGCAAGTACTGAAAAGCAAACATGAGCAATTTTTTACAGAACTCAAGCTATGATTCTGAATCTAGATTTTACTTTGGAATAAAGTAACACACATACACTAATTCAGAGACAAAAGTAAGCAGACACAAAATAAGATTCCTGGTCTCTCAAGGCTGAGCCCCATTGTGGAAGCCATCAAGCTGGGCAAATGCACATCGCATATGCTGTAGTTACCGCCTCTCCCCTCGCACAGCTGACTTTGCTAATTAATCACTTCGGAGCCTGTATGTGGCCTCTTCAGTGCTCCTCAACACAGCACTCCAGGCAATCACTATAAGCAATAGGAGCTGGCACAGAGCCGAAGCCTGCTTGCCATGCCAGCACAGGGTGAGTGGGAGAGAAATTTGGGGTGGCCATGAATCACACAGAAAATATCCACTAAGACCTCTGGTACTGAAAAGAGGATGTCACCACACACACACAAGTACGCGCAGATGTACTGTTACAAAATCTGCTGATGTGAAGCAGCTACTTCTCTAAGCTTGTTTTAGACATGAATATTCAGTCAAGTCCTTGGTGATGTAATCAGCTCCACAGTTCTTTATATTACATATAGAGTTTTTGTGCTTGATAGGACTAAAGATTTGAGGGGCACAATTAGGGAGATATTCTTAAAGAGTTTTGTTAGAAAAATAGTTTGCTAGTAAAGAAAACCATCTGCAGCCAGAAAGGAAGGTGTGCAGATTGGCTAACTACCCACCCTCCGTCCTCCAATTTTGCTGCTTCCTTCCAGGTTTCTACTCATGCTATATACCCAACCATTCCCAGAGTCCAGCAGGTAGAATAGCGGGACAGGGAAATGGGGGTAGGCTTGCAAATGACAGAAGATTTTTTTCAGACAAGATCTAAACCAGCCTGCCACTGCTAGTAAGAGGATACTAACGAGAATGCAGGATGAAGGGTAGCTTTTTTTTTTTTTTTCCTGTACAAAGAAAACTCAAGACCACAACTACTTTATCCAGTCACATCAAACTTTAAAGGGTTGTGTCATCTTTTTGTTGTTTTATTTTTTACCCTTAAAGATGGCCAATTTCAATAGAAAGAAGCACTATTCTTTATGTCATCCTTCTCAGATTACATCAGGTTAAAACCATTTAAGACTAAAGAGGAAAAAAAAGCAATAAAGATGTTATTTTATAATTTTTTAAACCTTTATTTTACTTATTTATTTTTATGTGGTGTTGAGGATCGAACCCAGGGTCTCGCATGTGCAACGAGAGTGCTCTACCACTGAGCCACAACCCCAACCCCTTATAATTCTTTTAAATTGTACACATTTGATATTCTGTTCTGTTGACTGATACATTTATTTTTCTTACCAATGGTATGAAATTGGTACTATTATTTCTCTCAATTTACAAATAAGGAAACTGAGGCACAATAAGGTCATGTCGAGCTGGTAAAGACATAAGGATCTGAATTCATGTATTCTGGTCCAGAGTCTCTGCTCTTGGCCACTGTACAAAAAGCACAGAGCACAGCAGAGCATGCCTGTAATCCCAGCTGTTTGGGAGGCTAAGGCAGGAGGATTGCAAGTTCAAAGCCAGCCTTCAGGAACTCAGTAAAGCCCTAGGTAACTTAGTGAGATCCTGTCTCAAAAAAAGGGGGGGTGCTGGGGATGTGGCTCAGCAGTTTAGCACCTCTGGGTTCAATCCCTAGTATCATTAAAAAAAGAAAAAAAAAACAAGGTGGTGGTTTTATTGATTTCAAATGTACGGGATAGGCCAGCTATGTGCTGTGTGTGTAGTTTCTCATTGGTTTCTTCCAAATACCAAATGAGATCAATCTTCCCCTTTTAGAGATGAAAAAACTGAGGCTCAGCAAAGTTTTAGGTAACTTACTGAAGGTTACACAACAAAAGGATTGCAAACACCAGGTATTTCTTGGGTGTGAACACAGTGCCGGTCACTCTTATAAACATTATCCCTTTAGTGCTCCCAACAGCCCCATGACCCAGGTACTGATTTATTTCATTTTACAGCTAAGTAAAACGAGGCTTACGGAGAGGTTTGGTAGTTTAATTTGGGTCAAATTAGTAAGAACAGAAATTAAAACTCAAAACAATTGAATCCCAAATCTCTGGTTTTCCCCTTCTGATATTTCTGTGAGTAAAATTGGTATCTCAACTACAATTTGCCAAGGCATTGTTTGGGGATTACAAAGAGGATTCATTTCCATTTAATAAGCTTATACTATACTGAGAGAGAATAACTATTAGAATCAATATCATGTCCACGTATTTTATCATCAACTATTCCGTGAGGTCCTTAGAATGTGTGGGACACTGAACTATTCTAAGCAAGGATGTAGCGTGGAACCAATGAGATAGATTAACAAAAACAAAACAACAACAACAAAAAAAAACTCCAAAACTCTGCCTTCCCATCCTAACAATCTTGAGAGAGATAATATATAAGATAAACTAGAGAAACTATATAGCAGCACTAGGAAGAATAGGAGGATTAGAAATAAAGACAGGTTGTGGTCATTTCCTGCTCTTTGCCAGACCATGAGCCAAGTAGCATGCTTCCAGTCACCTGTGAGCACAAACTGCCCCCTAGCCTTTCTAAACATGTGACAGACCCCCACTAAAAACCAGAGGGAGACCACAGTTTCTTACCATTCTCTCAGGCAATAAACAATCTGGCTTCTATTGGAACAATTTAATGTTGTCCTTTGGCTTCAGTGACAGCACAATATCTTGACCCCCCTCCTACCTCCTGACTTTGGTTTGGGTCTACTGCTCCTGGCCACTTTGGTTATAATTGGTTCCTGATGTGGGAAAAGGAAACCAAGGATACCCTCATTGCAGTTGCTTGAATCATAGTCCACATTGGGGCATGTCTGGGACTGCTGCAGGAGGAGTACAAAGGCAGAAGCCCTCATACCACCAGGTTCATGCTTCCAAGGCCTCTTGATAAAAATATGCAACTTTTAAACAGGTTTAAAAGCACATTCAAGCTTGGGGACAATTTCTTGAAGGAATCCTTGCTTTTCTTCTCATTATAATGCTACTCCTTGAAATCTTATCTGTTGATGCAGTGCCAATGATTCTATCTATGTAAATGAGACCCAATTTACACATTCAGCTTCAAGATATCACCTTAGCTTCAGTACCCAACTTTCAACCTCTCATGGATCTCTCCCTAGATGTGTTCAAAATACAACTCTGCACTTTTTTGAGGGACTCCTTCTTACTTTTTCTACTACTTCTCATTTCATTAGTAGTCCAGAAAGGGGAAAAAAAACACAAAAACAAAAAAAGCCTTTTCTCTTAATCTTCAAAAATCAATCAATTTCTGAGATCTTCGGAATCCACTTTTGCAGATGCTTTTGATCACATCACCTTCTTTCCAATTTCTATGGATTTATTTCTTCAGTGGCTTCGTCCATCTCTTTTCCCCATGACAAGTCTCTCCATTAACTCAATATAGCTACAATCAGTAGCAAATTATTAATGCCACCATTCCCAGGTATTTACCATGGGGATGGAAATTACCACAGAATACTGATTTAAGAATTAAGTGTGATATTATGTTAAACATCAATCATAATTCTTAATACATAAGACGAATTAAATAAATGTCATTTCTACTTCCTTTTGTCTTATTCTCATTTTCTGTGAAATCAAATAGGAACCTGGCATGTAGGAACTCGTGCACTCTGCTTAGTTTTCCAGCTATGCCCACAAGATATTTCTGTAGCTGTACAGTCTGAGTATGGCCAAACTGGAGCATGCAGCATTCTTTGATTTGGCCTGGCTCTTTGCACCCTTTCTATCCCTTCCATTCTGATGAACACTTCCCTACCATCCTCGGCCTGCCTATACCTTACTGATCCTCAAAAGTTTATCATCTCTGTAGCCACCTGTCCACGGAAAGTCTTCCCTAAGCCCTCACTCGAGTGACATTGTCCCCCTCTTTCAGTATCCAGAAACCATCAGCCTACTGTGACAGCATCTTTCCCTCAAGTTCTAAAGATGGAGTGCCTGGCAATGTATCAGAAAGTAGGGACACAAAAGTGAAAAACTATTCTTGTAACGTCATCATTGTTATTATCTGGTACTCATTTTATTCTAAGTATATTATAAACATGAAAGTGAACCAGCACTGATTATAAACTCTTTGATGTCACAATTTGTAAATTACTCATCTTTTACTCCCTTACAGGAGCACTACAGGAACTATTATTATACTTTGGTACATGACATAAATTTAAATTTGGTGGCAGTCATAATAATTTTGTATATTTCAATAACATTTTATTCCAGAGAATCTTAAAGGGTTTCATAGAACAAAATTAACTATTACTTAAAGTATCAGAGAAATAAGTATCATTTGTAAATATTTAGACAAAAATTATACAGCAATTTTATATATGAAACTTTAATGTGATTCAAATATACAAAACTAGGAATAAAATTTAGAGTCTTTAGACACTAATTCCCAAAACCTCAAAGTCTAAAGAATACATCAAAACAATGACTAAATAAGAATAAGCACTCAAAGAAACCCTCAAAACCTTACGCTACTTACCTTTATTATACATTTCTAAAAGTCTTGTAACTGGAAATCACTATGCTATATGCGAACAAATTAAAATGAATAAAGAACAAATTCACAGAACAAGGTCCCTGATATGGTGTTAAAAAACAAAGCTTATTAATCAGAGGGATGAGTCAAAGGTAAAATGTGAAGACAATCTGACAGAAACTCCTCTGGTTTGGGACTTCAAAAGTTATGATGAAAAAATCAGTAATTTAACTCTTCAATTTCTTGTATTAAGTAGCACAAGCACAACTAAAAATTGACAGATAGTACACACTGATTTTAAGATACTAAAAGCTGTCAATTTGTTTTCCTTGAAAGCATAACCAATACCACTTACTTTGATAGGAAGTCTCACCCTTAATAAACAGACCTTTAAATGAAGTGTCTCACTAAATGATTAACAAAAAAAATATTCACAAAAAATTATAAAAAACGGAAAGAATCATTGAAATTACTGGAATACAAACTGGAGAGTGAACAAAGCAAACCTTTTACTGGGAAATGCCACACTACCTAATTTCCTATGATAGGTGATGATCAAGGTAAAACAGTAATGTTACATAAAAGATGGATCTTCAAATCAAATCCCATCCCTTGCTTACACAACAATATATTTTTACACAAAAAAATAAAGAAGTGACAAAAGCATGTGCCTGTTCCATAGGAGATGGGAAAAGTTAGGATGTTGCAAACAGTGAATGTGATCGCAAAACACAACAGAGGAAACCTAGTCTTCATTTAGTAAAATGTGTAAATTCAAGTTAAAATTTAAAACTTCATATAGCATAAGATACTTATAGTAAAAGAAATTAGCAAGCACCTTACATTTTATCAAAGCCTGAAATTAAGATAATTTTAAGAATAGCCAATATTTACTGCATACTTAGGAAGTGCCAAGCCCAGTACAAAGCACTTTACACATACCTTGTTAGTAACAACCCTATGAAGTAGATATTTACAACATCCCCTGCTTTGTGGTTAAGTATCAGAGTGTGGTTTAAAACCCAGAGGCTGACTTGGAACTTTAAACTCTATGATATGTGCTATATTACCTTTCATGTACCTTTAATGATCAAGCACATGCCTGGATAATTAATATGCCTGATGCCCTGGTCCTATAGGAGTAACCATATGGATTTTTAAAACCTACACGTTAAAAACAGTTTCACATGAAGGAGAGAGAACACGCAGAGTGGTTATAATTGGTTCCTGATGTGGGAAAAGGAAACCAAGGATACCCTCATTGCAGTTGCTTGAATCATAGTCCACATTGGGGCATGTCTGGGACTGTTGCAAGAGGAGTACAAAGGCAGAAGCCCTCATACCACCAGGTTCATACTTCTAAGGCCTCTTGATAAAAATATGCAACTTTTAAACAGGTTTAAAAGCACATTCAAGCTTGGGGAGGGATCAGGGATAAGGGGCCAGTAGATACAAATGCTATCTAGCTAAAAATCAGATGGTGGTGAATGTAGGAAGATGGGGAAAGGACTAAGAAGTCTGCTGCAACTGCAGCCTGTATGCAGCAGCGACTACATCACTTTTATCCTCAGGGAAATGAAGTAGGTACATCATCAGAATACTCATTCTTGGGTATATGGTATGCATCTTTTTCACAAAAAGAAAGAGCCATTGTTAATGCCTGTTATAGAACTTAATTAAAGTGAGCCTATAATCTGTACTACTAGTTTTAGTTTTCCTTTTGTTCTAAAAATCAAGGGCCAAATTCTTGTTGAATTAGGGCTGTTGACTATATGAGTCCTCCAAGGACCAAACATACAGGTAGATGTCTATTCAGTGCATGCAAGGCAAGTGCTCTTCCACTGAGATACATCCAGAAGCTAATTATCTTTCAAATAATTTTAAGTGCCAACCTAGCTGCAAGGGATTTTCTTACGTGCAACTAAACATTCACACTCACAACACTATCACAGGCAACACAGGACAATCTCCTGAGAAGGATCCAGGGTAGGAACAGAGCTAGCCAGCAGGGAACCATTAGGCACTGCTGGGCTATGGAAGTGGCAGTTTAGCTCAGTTCACAAGAGGTAGGTGCTCCCTTTGAAGTTTTCTGTTCCATGATAATCTATCTCTCTTAACGATTTCATAGGCAAACCTCCCAAGGTTCTCCTGAGGGAAGTACTCATTTGCAAGAGTCAGTAGAGCCCAGAGCTAGGGCTCCCCCATCAGGTACTACATTTTGTTTATCCTCCTATCAAGATGCAGTTTATCAGTCAGGGGTCATTTTTACCATATATTATGGTATATACAATATATGTGTTGCCTACAATTGTATTGCTACAGTCTTATTAGGTTACCAAAAGAATAGTTAGAGGATTTAGAGCAAAGGCTAAAATTTTCAATCTGAAGTATTTGAACTATATCAACATCTATGAGTCAATATGAAAAATGTGACCCATTAGAAAAGTGGGCAAAATATGGAGAATGAAATTCACCAAATATATTGTTACATTGTGTGTAGATATAATAATGAATTCCACTACTATGTGTAATTATGATGTAACACATTTTAGAAAGGCCCATTAAAAATAAAGAGCAAACTCATTAAACATTTGTTTTGTCCAAATACTTTCTAAAATTTGTTTAAAATTACAAGAAAAAATCATATATTCTACAACATAGCCTAACAGCGTTAACACCCAAGAAAAATTCTCATAGGGATAAGGCCACAAAAATGTCCATTGCCAGAAATAGCTATAATTGCAAAACAAACAAACAAAAACATAAACTGTTTATCTAGAGGAAAAAAGATAAACTGTGTATGTTCATATAACGGAATATCATACAACATTTAACAAAAAATTTATAGGGAAAAGATAAGTTACAAAATACTACAGATAATATGATATAATTTAATTAAGCTTTAAAACCTAGAAAATTATATACAATATTACAAGCGATTAGATATACACACAAAAATTTTAAAGGCCTGTATACAATGAACACATTTGGGTGTCAGTTACCTCTAAGAAATGAAGAAAAAAAAGAATGGTGGTAATAATAATAATAATAATAATAATAATAATTTTTAAAAGGAGGTGAAAAGATAAAGTGTATGGAATGAATGTTTGTGTCCTCTCCAATATTCATTTGTTAAAGTCCTCTGGGAAGCAATGAGGTTTAGACAAGGTATGAATGAAAGTGGGTTCCTCTTGATGGTTAGTGCTTTTAAGAAGAGATCAGGTGGACCCCTTCTTTTTCCTTGCCTTATGAGAATATGGCCAAGAAGACCACTGTCTGCAAGGCAGAAGAAGGTCCTCATCAGAATTCATGTTAGTATTCTGAACTTAAGGCTTTCCAGCCTCCAAAACTGTGAGAAATAAATATCTACAGTTTAAGCTACCCCTTCTATGGTATTCTGTTATAGCAGCCCAAATTAAAGCAGCAAGTGCTATCGTTTTTAATTGTTAAAAAGGAAAAGACAATTAAATTCAGATTAAGATAATAATATGCTTGAGTTCTCAGTCTGAACACACCAAGATGATGCTGGCTCTCAAGATAACAATTTTAAAACTATTATCTTGTATGTATTTCTCTTGGAGTCAGAAGGAATGTATGTGTGTGTATGCACATTTTATATATTATAAAAGGAAAACTTCTTAACCCAGGCTTTAAAGGCCTCAAGTCCCGGTTCAGCTTTATTTCTAACTGTACCTTCCACTACTCTAGGTCAATGGCTCCCTCTGCCTATGCTGCTGTGTTCCAAGTCCTGTGTGACAAGCTTTGCTCATCCCCTCCTCTTCTCTGGTTATGCTGTGTCCTTGCCTGGAAGACTTCCCGTTCCAGAACAACCTTCCTCTGAAAATCTGAACTTTAGTTTGTCTTCTAAGGCCTTACTCCAAGTCTTGGATCCTCTAAAAAACTCCTCCATTAACCAGTTCACCCTTATTTGGACTCATGTGCATAGACACTCAATAAATATTTATTGGGTGACAAGCATTGTGATATAGTCCTGGGGGTATTCATAGGATGCTTATCTATACTATTTATGAATTAAATACTGATTTAATCTTTATGGTAATGTATATGTCCACTTCAAATATAATATAATCTTGTTATAAACAGTACTTTATAAATAATGGTCAGGGCTCAGCATATATTTCTGGCTAAATGAATGTCAAGTGATGGTAGAATAGTCTAATTTTTTTAACCCCAAAACATTTAATGCTTATCCTTATAGCTTTTAATGCTTAGAACATTTTCCTGCGATGTATACATTTATGCAAGAGAACAATGGACTTGGAGTCAGAAGGAATGTGTGGAGCATGGGCTCCATCATGTACTACCTCTGGCCATTACTCTATCTGTACTAACAAAATGAGAATATGTATACCTATCTGAGAAAGCTTTCATGACTGTTATGAGAAATAAGTAAATTGGAAAAAGAACTGCTACTGTGCTAGAAGACTACCCAGCACTCATTCATTTATTCAGTGGTATTTATAAGTCTATTCTCAAGAGATGCCAATATCTTCACTTCCTTAAAGAAGAGTTTATAAAGATGCATTCATTCCCTTTCTGCCAGGTGACAGAAATGCTGACTTTCACTTAAAAGAAAAAATAAATAATTCAGTCAAAATATTTTATTTAGATGTTAAATAATCATCTCTAAGGCCATAAAATCATTCTATTTTTAAAATGTCTTTATTCAATTTATCACCTAAAGTACACAGTAGGTATTTATAGCTCTGCTTTAAAAAATAGTGTTTGGAAAAGAATAGAAATTGATGAAACTGCTTATTAGAATATATACAATCAATAAAATGTTCATTCTCTTTTTCATAAAATCATTTGACCTCCTGTTTGAAGCAGAATACATGGGAGTTCATTAGTGATTAGTTTAACTGGCCTACCTGGTTTTTCAGAAGAACTATTAACCTCTGTTTCTACTAGACATAGTTGTCCATCTGAAAAACGGTTACATTTTTTATTTTTAAAAATTTATTCTAATTTGTTATATGATAGCAGAATGCATTTCAATTTATAGTACACATATATAAGCACACTTTTTCATATCTCTGGTTGTATACAACGTAGAGTCACACCATTCATGTCTTCATACATGTTTTTAGAGTAATAATTTAAAAGCAGTTTCTACAATTGGAGTCTACTCTTGTGACAATCCTTTGGAGCTCATATTTTAAACCACTTGGAGAAATAAGTTGAAGATATAGTTTCAATGCTTAAACCATTCTTTGCTCTTTATCCTATCTTAATATTCAAAGCCACATCTCTCCCAATCATTTGTGCCCTCAACCTCTCAATTATCCCTCTGTTTCAGCCACATGGGGAAATTACTGTCTATCCCTGAGATCTACTCCCAGAACACTAATTTCAAGTAGACCACCTAGCCTATGTTTGAGACGTCCCAATATACCCTCTGAATCTAACAACACTTAATCTGGCCATTTTGATGTGATGTGGCAACAAAGAGAAATATGTACATTTAACATTCACTTTATAGGTGAAATCTTACCTTAGGCACCATTGGATCATTTTTTTTTCCTATACCTTTTCTTCCTGGCTCATCTTTTCTATAATACGAGGCAAGATTAGGTAACTACTATACAATGCTTAACATTATGGGCTCTTGTGCCAGAGTAGTTCAAATTCTAGCTACACTGGATAGTCACTGTGTTATCTTAGAAGAGTTGTTAACCTTTCTGTGTATCAGATTCTTTTCCTATGAAAGAGCAATGATAATCTTTGCCATTTCACAGGGTTATTAAGAATCTGGAGTGAATCAGTACAAGTAAAACAGAATAGTGGCTAACATGAAGTCCATACAAGTTCTGTATTTTTAATAGAAAGTAATACCAATTACTGGAGAAATAAGTTGAAGGTATAGTTCAGTGCTTAAACAATAAGGATGACCAAGTCTCTTTCTGGTTAGCAGGTTCTTCTAAGCTCAAAAAAGTAAAAATATTAGTTATCTCCTTAGCAGACTTGTAAGGATAAATATTTATACAGTCCCCCATCCATGCTTATTATTTTAATATAGAAAATGTTTGCCAGAAAAAAATATGGAAAATTAAAAGAGGGGGGGGACACATATATGTCCACTATATAAAAATGCTATTTAATAGTGATATATTTACTTCCACAGATTTTTAAGACCAAAGCATAATTTTTTAATATTTATTTTTTAGTTTTAGGGGGACATTATATCTTTATTTTATTTTTATGTGATGCTGAGGAATGAACCCAGTGCTTCATGCATGCTAGGCAAGCACTCTACCACTGAGCCACAATCCCAGCCCCAAGACCCATTTTGGCCTTTGACAATATAATTTTTATGAACACCATTAATATTCCAAGTTGAATTTGTATATCTAAAGCAAACCTAGGAAGAACTTGTTGTAATGACTGCAATCGTGAAACTGATTTTTACTTTAACATATAAGCACACTTTCCCTAAAAGAACAGTAGTCAGGATCTGCACACATGGGTGTGCAGATTATTTCCTACAGTACAAACACTGGTATCTTTCTAATGTCTGGCAATTCCAAAAGCTGAGTGAGGCAACACAATAATAAATTTGAGAGGAAAACTACTGAATAAAGTTATGGCTTCAGCTTAAATGCTAATTTTCATAAAAGTATTTCTAATTTTTCACTAAGAACCAAGATGAATTAACCAACAACTTTAATCAACTTACAAAATATACATTTTACATTTCAATTTAAGGTAAGTTCATCTAAGTTCACCCACAATAAAAATGATGTGTAATGTGCCTATATTGAGACTTGATTTTCCACCTAATAGCTTAAGGATGCATTAGGTTATCAGAAAGACCACACACACACACACACACACACACAGACACACACACACACAGACACACACACACACACACCTTCACTGAAATCCAATTACTAATTTCCCTCAGATTTAACATATATCACTTTGATTGACATATAGCAACAAATGGAAATGTTTCATCATTTACAAAAACAATTAAGGAAGCAGCATGGTTTGATAAAAGGAGCCACTGAATCTAGATTCATGTCCCAGCATGGCCTGAGACGATATAACAGCCAGAAAATCATTTACTAACTCTAGGTCCTGACTTTAAAGTGCAGTCCTTGAATTATATGATTCCTGAGCCCTCTTCTTGCTCTTAAGTAAAGACACTAAGAAATAAAGTGATAACAGTGTCAACTGGCCTGTAAATCACTGGCTGCCACAGGAGAGGGCCTTTTGTTGATGTACGTCATGTCCTAACATCTAGAATTATGTATAGTGCTGTCCTACTCTATGCTTCTTTTCTACATAAATGGATTGTTTCATTTAAAAGTGAAAAACAAAAATGGAAAATCCAGCTTTAGTCTTTTCAGCAACCATGGTCCCCTGACTCCTTTTAATGAAACAACAAAATTGAAATGAAATGTGGAGTAGCTCTCATTAAGAAACTTATATTTTCTGGTATACAAGAAACCTATCTTGAAATCTGCCTAATCAACAGACATTAATACTGTCTGATCAAATAAGTACGTTTCCATGGTTAATAAAAAGAACATTATATAAAATCATGCTTGAATTCATTTATTTTGAACATATACCTATAAGCAGTTTAAAGATAAAGATAACAATGCTTAATTACCTACCCCATATTTGTTTTTTTAAAAAGTACTGCTCTGAGTTTTCAAAGTACATTAAATTAGCAAATGAAATTCAACGAATGTACTTTAGAATGCTAATTTTGTTAATTTTTTGTTTGTAATATGCAGTAAATAAAAAGAAAGATATATGTTAAAAGTATATCTTGGCTCATTTAAAGAGCAACACAGGCAGATGCTTTTTAAAAAATAACCTTTTTTTAAAGCACAGAGGGAGCTTCTCTTTGCCAGCTTTCAAATAAACATTCATTTCAGGTCTTGCTACGTTTTTCTTTTAATTAACAGAAAATAATAAAGTCAAAGAAATGGGGACAAGGTAAACACCAGAGTACTGTAGAGGACACTGAGCTTATTAACATTATTTTTTTTAAGTTTCAACTGAATGTAGCTCTGGTGGGTGTGCTGGTTGTAAAACTTTAAATGCTATGCCTACATGAAGACTATGTAATGCTCTTTTCTTTTGTGTTCCCTAATGGAAAAACTGAGATCCTTTCTCCTTTTAAAATTAAATGTTTTAAGGGTTGGGGTACAAACAGCTCAGTGATAGGGTGCTTTCCTAACCCGTATCAGGCCGTGGGTTCCATACCCAGCACCACAAAGCAAACAAACAAACAAACAAAAGCTTTAATGAAGTAAGATTCAGAGAACACTCACTTTTTTCAAGTTGAAAATTACTAAAGGCTGCTCTCACTGCTCTACAATAATTAAATGCTTTCCAGAGTTGTGTTACATGCTAGTGCTCTCACGATCAAAAAGCCAAATAAGAATCACACTAGCACTCTGCTCTGCAAGGCTTCAGGAAAGAGTGCACCACAGCACAGAATGTCTAGGTCTTTGCCACTGTTGAGATGGACAGAAATACCTTGGCAAACAAGAATGCCTGATGGGTCATTTGCTTCTGATGCCAGGGGCTTCACATTCTTGCTCACAATTTAGGTTTGCTAATGCAAGCTTCTATATATTAACGAGTAGACTTTTCTCTCGTCCCTGAATCACACTGTCTGATGAGGAAGTTACTAGCTAAAACCTTTCACTCTCCACTTAAAAATATTTTCTATAGGAAAAAATGTTTAGATATCCTAGTAGGTTGAAAATGGAGTCTGAAAAACTGTAGGGATTCTACATACATGTCTAATCACCAGAAAACCAATATTAAAATATACCTATTTATTGTCAACTTATAAAAATTTACATACAAACACTTGAAAAATTAAAGTTTTAAAAATAAACACACTTTTGGTATTTTGAAATGTGTTCAAACTTGGCAGCCTACGATATCAAAAGCATCAAGCTTTCTCACCTTTTCTTCTCCAGTCTTTAAATTGCCTGAAAACTTTCAAAACTAGTATTCTGCTACAGGTACAGACATGGCTAAAATGCACTGATTCATCCTAGAAGGAGGGATGTTTACAGAAATTAAGCCAGATTCAGTCAAAGAAAAGTACATGCTGCAACATGAAAAACCCTACCCCCTCCTCCAAAGCTTCCAGCAGTGTGTCTAACTGATCTGCATGTCTACACTTCTACTCTTCCCTTAATTCTTCTCTGTCATTTTTCAGTTTATATTATCATGCGCTTCCAACTTTTTTTCCTTTGATAAGAATAATTCCAAAAGGCTAAAGCGAATTTTTTCTGACCACAAATTTAATACAGTAGTCTCTTAAGTGATTGGTCTAAAAGCAGAGAATCCCTTTGCTCCACCTCCTAACATCTGTCACAAGAGTCAGATTACAAATCAACCCAAATGAGGGGATCAAGGGGCATGTATGTGAAGAGGGAACACAAGGAAAAGGAAAACCTAGTGGTGAGGTCATTAGGAGAAAGCATCATAATTTCTAATCTATGATACAATTTGGACAAAGAGACCGTGTTAGAATAACATGAATCTGAATGATAAGGTTTAAAAAAAAAAAAAAGAACTTAGATTTCCTCAGTAAAAATCCTCTTTGGAGTTGTAAAATAATCACCATTTTACTATTCAATTTATAGATTTTATTAAGATGTAAAATGTAATAATTTATTATTTGCAATGCAGAAAACTAACCCTTCATTGCCCTGTTTTTTCTAAAAAAAAGTCATCTCTAAAGCCATCAGTAATGGTAAGAAAATGACTTTATCTTTTGATAGTTTGTATTTTAAAAACTAATCCATGAATTGACTTTAATAGCTTGATAAATTAACATTATTTCAATGGGGGAAAACCCACATATTTCTATTTTTTAAATGATTAGATGAAGTCAACAGACATCTGAGAATCTAAGTCTAAATGGTTTTAACTTACCACTTTATGCAAAAAAAAAAAAAGATGTGACAGGGAAGAAATAAAGCAACAATAAAACTTATGAAACGCTGTTCTTTTCTTTACTTATTTGGTATTTGATGGTTTTCTAATATATGCAAGTACCTCAAAAAGAATCCAGGTCCAACTTTACACTATTAAAATACAAAAGTTTCCGAAGTACAGAAAATAAGTACTGATCATAATTGTTGTGAAGGCAGAAAGGCTACTCTATGCTAAATCTTGCCATCTATAGGTGCTTTACTCAACTCCAAGTTGGGGGTGTGTGGATGGGGGTGTGTTTTAAGTATGGTCAAAAGTTTATATTTTTATTTTTTTAACATCTTTATTTTATTTGTCTGTCTGTCTGTTTATTTATTTATTCATTTAATGTGGTGCTGAGGATCGAACCCAGTGCCTCACACATTTGAGATAAGCACTCTACCACTGAGCTACAACCCCAGCCCCAAAGTTTATATTTTTAAAAAACTAATTATCATTCACAAAATTCCTTTACTTTATGTCATCTTTGAAAAATTCTCTGAACTGGAGTACTATCCAATTATAAAACTGCTTAAATTATCCCTACACCCCAATCCATTTCTCATTCGTATCATGGATGGATCCAGCCTTTAATCATAAAGCAAATAATATTTGTTTCTATATTTAACAAAAGGATTGAGAGTTCCCCCTGAAATAACTCTCCCCCAAACACTGTTTTTAGGATATAGCAAGTACTCCAAGACTCCTTTACAAACCACTGGGGGCTGTCAACCCAACAATCCACATAAAATGTAAACTAAAAAAGTCCTGCACTTGGGACTCAACCTAATCATTACTGGATGAGCTCTATCATCATCAAGATGCTTGCCATCCGCCTCCTCTAGCATTCACAATGACATACGCACATATGAGCACCCACAATTCAGACTTGGGGTAAAAAATGGCCACACTAGGTGACACCATTGCCAGACCAAACAGATTTATGCCACAACTAAATGCACTAAAATTTCTGTGTATTAAAAAACTCATGTCTAATAAAAAAAAGGCATTTACACCCAGCCAGTAGCTGACCTATAGTTCTAATCAATTTAAACTCACAGCTAATCTAAAAATCAGAATGCATATAAACATGTCATTTTCTGAAATCCCCTCATTCTAGTCCTTGAAAAGAAATAAAACGCACTAATATATAGTTGCAATTTGATTTATAAAAAGGTTGTATTTCTAAAAATATTATACAAATCATGTAAATTTAAATCTTATTTTCACTATACAAGGGAAATGCAATATTTAAAAGAACCCTGCTGAGTCCTTTTTATAAACTGAATAAGCAATACAAATGATCACCTCCTACTTAAATTATTTTCTATGTATGAATATATTAAAATAGGTTAAATCTACATTGTATTACTCTAATTTAAGAAACAAAAACCAGCTAAAAGAAGAACAAGTTCGGTGGAGAGAATATGAAAGAAATTTGGAATTAATGTTTCTAATTAGCAAGGGCTTTCACAGACTTAGAAGCAAAATTTTCCTTTCCTGATTAATTAGAACACCAACACAAAGAACTAGACTCTAATTGGCAGTTCTTCCAGAGAACCAGAATGGGACAGATGCAACCTACAGGAGAATATTTTCTTCAATGAAAAAACTGCATCAAAATCCTGTGTTATATAGATGTATAGATAATTGCCAGCAGTTCTTACAACTAAACAACACTTTTGAAAATTACAAAGGCTGTGTAGCTAGTGGTATAGCAGAAATATTGTGGTCAAAAAATAAAGTCACTAGGCTCAAATTAACATTGAACTTTGCAAAGAGCTTTTTGTTAACTTAAATGTAATGTAAAATATTGACTGAGGAGATCTTTAAAAGATCTAGAATTGTCCCTCTCTGAACAACTCCCTAATAGGCATATTTCAATATTTGCCCTTAACTTTTAACAGGAGGATTTCACAGTGCACTCGAAGAATACCAAGATAAAAAGTAGACTGCTAATGTGAAATGGATATGCCTAAATTAATGAAAAGAGAAAGAAATTAAGAAAGAAATTTGGGACAGGACCCATAACAGCACTGCAATTAAAAAGATAAGAAAAGGAAATTCTCAGGAAAGACAAATATATCCTCCAGCCTCTAAGACAAGGGGCAAGGCTGGGGGGAGGGGAGATCATAACATTAGAGAATAGCAAATTAAAGAAATTTAAGAAGCAAATTTTAAAATGCTACAGCAAAGATTTTTGAATGCCATATTTCAAATGTAAGTATACCTATTAGCCTTCAAACAATTCTCTGAAATTCCAATATACAGACCTTTAAAAACATCATCTACATGTATTATGTGAAGTTAAAATTTTTGTTTGATTTTTTTCATTCTTTTATTACATCCTGCTGTCTCATTCTAAAAGTAAAATAATTTCAGAATAACAAATAACACAACTTAAATAAAGGAAAATACTTTGTTTTAAAAAACAATTTCTAAGATTCTCTTTAAACAGAAGTTGGAGGATTTCTCCACCTGCTGCTTTCCCCTCAATGCCAACCATGGGCAAAACCTCTCACTTCTCATTTCCTCAGTCTGCTCATCTAAAACAAAAAAGTCTGGTTCCCTGTCCCCAACACTGGTGTAGTAACAATATAAAAACAAAACAAGAAAAAGGGCCAAAAAATGGTTTGCAGAGCATGTGTGAAATAAAGTATAAATGACAGAAGCTGCCTAAGAGTTGAGTGATGCTCAACTGCCTAAATTTTCTTCTGAAACCCTGTTGCACATTATTAGTATCCCGTACCTTTCCAGTTTTTCCAAAGTAATAATCTCTTCTTTCTTCTTCTTGCCCTAACTTTAAAAAAACTCATGGTTCATATGAGAAATTTTTTACAGGCTCTTCTCTAAAGATGTTCAATTCACTGTATCTTTCAGTTAAATGAAACTAATCCTGAATTTTATTTAATACCGAAAAAAATCCTATATTTTAATTTGAAATCTTAAAAATCCTTTGGTTCCTGTCTTTTTAAAGTTGTTGATGGATCTTTATTTTATTTATTTACTTATATATAGTGCTGAGGATCGAACCCAGTGTCTCACACATGCTAGGCAAATGTGCTACCACTGAGCCACAACCCCACCCTCCCTGTCTTTTTAAATGTTGCTCTTTGGTAAAATTAATAGCAGCATACCAGGATAGAAGGTAAGTAAAGACATTTTACTTCTATAATAAACAATTTCACAAAGCTATTTTTAATATTCATCTTTAAGTCATGAATATTTTTATGTGGATTTGTTAATATCTGGATCTTACATTTCTTTTTTTTTAATGAATGTTATAATTTACCCATTTTCCTGTTGTTAGGCATTTTTTCCAGTTTTTCACTATTTTCTCACTGCTATTTTCATGTGTTCCTTATGCCTGATTCCACCAGCCAGTTTTCTGTATTCTAAATAAACTAAAGTGAATTTAGTCCCATATTTATATTTTTATAACAGCTTAAGACATAATTCAGACGAGATCGGGCGCGTTCAGGGTGGTATGGCCGTAGACTTAAGACATAATTCACATCCCATACAACCCATCCATTTAAAATGTACAATTCAATGGTTTGTAGGATATTCAGAGCTTTGTAACCAACTCTACAATAAATTTTAGAACATTTTCAACATTTACAAAATGAAGCCCCAATTCCATTAGCAGTCAGTTCCATTTTCCTCTACTCACACTCCTAGCCGTAGGCAACCATTAATCTAGTTTCTATCTCTGTAGATTTGCCTATCCTGGACACTTCATATAAATGAAATCATACAAAATGTGACCTTTCGTGATTAGCTTCTTTCAATATGATGTTTTTCAGGCTCATCTATCTTGTAGTATATATGAGTATTTCATTTATTTTTATTGCTAAATAATATTCCATTGATGTAATATAGCATATTTTATTTATATATTCATCAGCTAATGAACAACTGGAATGTTTTCATTTTGGAGCTACAATAAATAATGAGGCAATGAACATTCCCATATTCCTATTTTTGTTGATACAGAAAATCTACCGATTTGTTTTGGGGAATGGGATGATGTAGATCATAGGAAACTGGATATCCAAAGGAGACAAAGCCAGGAATTTGGTAGAACCTGTAATGATTTCTCCTCTTGCTAAGCATGTAATCATCACGTCCTACCAACTTTAATATCACCTGAATTTGCTTATCTCCCTTACCTCTGCCTTCAGGTCCCATCATTCCCTATATCACTTCAACAGCTTAATTGTACATCAGCCTCCAGACTTGCCCTCTTCTGGTTGACTCACCCCAGTGCTGGGATCTAAAATATGAGTTTTTCATTTCATTTCCCTGTATCAGTCCTTCAATGGAAACCCATGGCACTCAAGATTAATGTAAAATGACTTAGCAAGAAAAAGGCCCTTGGAAGATCTGGCCCCACTAACCTCTACAATCCTGACCTCTGGCTATTTGTGCTGCATATCTATGGAACTACTTTAATTACTCCAAAAGGCCTTGCTCTCTCTCACCACTGGACTTTGTACATGCTGCCTTCCTCTATTTCTAGAACTCCCTTCCTCCCTTAGGTGCTTCCCCTTGCCACAGAACTATTTGTACCCTACCTTTTAAAAATGTGCTATCATCCCCACAATAATAAATGTTCCAAGTGAGCAAAATTTCTTTTCTCATCACTACAGGATCTAGTACAACAAACACAACACGTGCTGTGGCTTTGATGAGGGAATGTTATATGTTAATATACCTGAATAATCCATGTGAGTAGGTACGACTTTTCTAGACTCTGGGATTAGAAAGATAGCTGGTGGGGAAACACAAACCTTAAACTTGGCTACACCTGTTTGTAAACAGCTGAGCAACCCTTCACTATCAACTCATATAACTCACAACGGGACAACATTCACCTTCCACATAGTCACGGGTGTGATACACTAACAAAAATACTTGATTTATTCCCAGTATCCAGACAAGGCTGGCTCAGAGATAGGCAGGTATCCAACCCAAGCCAGGGAGAGTCATTCTCTGATTTCTGTTGGAGCTATCAGGAAAGTTCCCCTTTAAAGGGGACCACTGGTTACAAAAATGATGAAAGCCAGAGTTGCTAATGACCTACTTTACCATCACATTAAGGACCTAAATGGAAAAATAAGTCAGCATAGAAAAGAGTACAGACAAAAGAACGAGAGGTCCTGATGACACCAAGTAACTTCTTTCATCCAGATATATCGAGCTAGTTGTAGCCTTGGACTTCCCACTTACATGAGGTACATAAATCCTAATTTTGCTTATACTGGTCAAGTTGGGTTTCTTTTCTTTTTTTTGGTGTAGATAAACACTATCTATCTATCTGTCTATCTATCTATTTATATGTGGTGCTGAGAATGGAACCCAGGACCTCACACCTGCAAGGCAAGCGCTATACCACTGAGCTACAGCCCCAGCCCCTCAAGTTGGATTTCTAACATTTGCAGCCAAAAAGATTTAGGAGTACACATCAAAGATCTATCCACCTGCCAGGCATGGTACCAAAAAAAAGGTTTATCCACTTGTGTTAGACTTTGATTAGGTATCTATAATAATGCCTGTCTTTCAAGCATCTGCCATTTTGCATCATCATTTCTACAGATAGAAGCACAAAGAGCATGCAAAGACCATGCCCTATTCTTAGGGATACCTTAGAGTAGAAGGCATGACTTCTAATACCAGAGATGCACTCCTATTTCCTTTGGTGAGCAAATCAACGAAGCCGGAATAGAATCCTAAGACCCCAGACATCTGAAGCTTTCAGTCCATAACAGGGAAAAAAACAATAAAAGCTGACATCAGAATTAGACCAACTGAGGACACACCATGACTCTATTATATAATTTGCTTTCTCTGGGATACTTTTTTTTTATACCTACACAACTACAGGTCAATAAAAGGTCATTCGTTTTCTAGGGATACAATCTGATGAAATTCAAGGGTCAGGTTTTGTTGTAAAGAATTCTTCCCAATCACATGCAAGATACAGGAGTATTGACTGACACTCAATATACCAACTACTTTCCTACAGGTGAAAAAAAAAAAAAAACAGGATAGAATCAGTTTTTCTGTATAAAGTGTTTATTAATGCCACAAAATTAGGTGGTTCATCTAAACTAGATTTCATTTCTTGGAAATAAAGAGAAAGTAAAATTGAGACACACTCTGCTTCCTTAGTAACTGGTACCTTATAGTGGAATGAATGATACAATGAAGAATAATCAGAAAATTGGATTAGAAATGTAGCATCCATACTATGCAGACTTGGGATTTTGGGGGGCGGGGACCAGTTATTTGTCACAAAAACTTACCCTATCCCACAGACCAGACTCTTTTTCCTGAAGAATGGTTTTGCTTAGCACCACCGGTGGCTCCCTATTACACATGGACTATTAACAACAGGAGGCGAGCGAGAGCTCTGTGTAAAAACAAAACACAGGATGTACATATATGCAGGGGGGACAAAAAGGGTGGGTAGATGTGGCATAACTATTCGGTATCCTGGCTGTGGAAGTTTCTGACTCACTAGGCATTGCAAGCCAGTCCTTAAAGTTGAGAAAAAGTATATTAGAAATCCCCGGAAAGAAAGACTTCTGTATGTATAGTAAGTCAATCCCTTTCCTACTCAGGAGGCATGAACAGCAGGCAATAGAGAAAAGATTTTGCTTTGGCCTCCTCAGGGAAAAGTTAAGGTAAGTGCAAGTGGTTAGGGAATGTTCCCCAAAAAAGCCTTTAACCTAGGAAACCGATCGATCATCCCAATGAGTTTCATAGATGGCAGCAGCAAAATAACCACTGAACAGAATCAGAGGCCTCCAAGAAAAATGTACTCATCTCTCCCTGTGTCCTGTGCTAAAACTAGGCAGCAATCCACCGCTAAAGGCCAGTGTTCAACAGCTACTTACTGTTTTGAAAAAAAACATTTCGCTTTAGAATTTCAAATGGTCATACCAGCAAATCGAGATTCTACAACAAAAACACTATTAGAACACTCATAAATGACATGTTACCTATTAGCACCAAATCTGGGTCATAATTTATTTTCAAAGCACTCCTAAATATACATGGCCATCATCTCTTATTTTAGTAAATGTAGTATCATAAAGATAATTTTATCTTTCTCTGTGACTTAGATCTTATAATCTTTACGACTATCAGCTGGGCCTGGTGGCTCATGTCTGTAATCCCAATAACTAAGGAGGCTGAAATATGAGGATCACAAGTTAGGGACCAGCCTCAGCAATTTAGTGAGGCTCTGAGAAACTTAGTGAGACCCTGTCTCAAAATATAAAATTATAAAGGGCTTTAAGGTGTAGCTTGGTGACAAAGCACCCCTTAGTTCAATCCCCAGGGGGACTATCATTTTAAATATGAGCTACTGATACAAAATAAAGAACACTAAAATGGGTAGGAGATAATACAGATTATCTACAAACCCCAACAAATTATTAAGTGACTACATGTCTGCATTGTATTTTAACTTCTTTTCATGAGATCCTGTTGAACAGCAATGTAAAGGAAAAATATTTTTAACTAATTGCCCAAGTATAGCGTTCATGGTTAATCCAAGTTCTTGATTCAACTAGATGGATGCAGGTAGATCATATTATGCACATATCAGATACAGGTTGAGTATTCCCTAGGTAAAATGGTTGAGACAAGGTTTCCAGTTTTAGAGGTTTCTTGTATTTTGGAGTATTCACTAAGATTTTATAGGTTTGAGCATCCCTAATCTGAAATCTGAAACCTTTTGAGCACTGACAGCTCCACAAGAAGGGGTAGGCACTGGACACTGGGAAAAGGAAGGACCCTGGTCCATGCTGATCAGTGCAGGCTCTACCAGCTTTTTCTCTAGGGAACATGTCGTAATTCAGTGTCAACCCTGTTATCTTACAGAATTTACCCATGAAACTGAGGAAGAGTCCTCCCAGTCACCCAAGACAAAGGACAGAAAACTAGCAGGAAATTCAATCTATCCCATGTACATCTGCCTGAGCTTAGTTGTTTTTAGGAGCATACCAGTTAAACCATATCATCTTTTGTGTGTGTGTGGCGGGGTGGGGGGGTGTACCAGGGGGATTGAACCCAGGGGCACTCAACCACTAAGCTACATCCCCAGCCCTATTTCTTATTTTATTTAGAGACATGGTCTCACTGAGTTGCTTAGTGCCTTGCCGTTGCTGAGGCTGGCTTTGAATTCACAATCCTCCTGCCTCAGCCTCCAGAGCCACAGGGATTACAGGGGTATGCCACAGTGCCCAGCTAAACCACACTATCTTTTTTTCCCTCAGCTTTCAAAGTGAACATGTTTATTTGTACTAATAAAAGGAATAATTTAAAATGGCCACTGATGGGCTGGGGTCGTAGCTTGGGGTAGAGCACTTGCCTCACATGAATGAGGCACTGGGTTTGATCCTCAGCAACCCAAAAAAATAAATAAAAGTGTCCATCTACAACAACAAAAAAAAATTTACAAAATAAAAATAAATGAAAAAAATAAAAAATAAATGGCCACTGATGAGTTTTTAGATCAGAGTGCTGAGTCACAATGGACTTTTTTTTTTTTTTTTTTTTTTTTAGTGCAGAGACACAATGGACTTCTATATGCAATCTTTCAGATTTTGATATCAATTGCAGGAAGAAGACAACTTATACAAGGTCACATAGCTCCAGGTCTAGGACCAAGTCAGTGAACTTCCCACTAGTCTTATGACTATCTGGTTCCTGTGTGCTTTTCTAATGTAAAACACAAAGATCTAAGGAACTGGGGCTTTAATTTTCATTTACTATAGTAACTGGTAACACAACTAGTAAAAGAGGTATTTTATGTTGTCTACCTGGCAAACATTCTAAATTAAAAACTATACTGCTCAAATAGCATTTATTGATAATAGGTCAAAACAATAATATTAGCTTATTTATCTGGTGACTGCCCAAGTAGTTTTTCTTTCCCTTTCTTCCAAGGTTACTATGATAAATTTAGAAATGTTGTAAAGCATTCCTCTTGAATAAATGAATGACAGTCTCCTCGATTTTATTTTTTCTGTATTTTTTATTGGTGTCCCTTCAATTTAAAAAAAAATCACCCTCTCCTCTCAACCAGCTGACTGCCGACAATGACGACACCTCTGGGAAACAGAAAGGTGCACTAGAGAGTCAATGACAGGGGCTTACGATCCAAAGGGTAATCTGTGGTAGACTATAAAGTGATAGTAGTAACCACTTCTTAAGTTCTTTTTATGCTCTTACCCTCAGAATCTCTGGACTGTGCTCCCATAGAAGGGTTTGTGTACAGCCCTAGTTAGGTGCATTTTTCTTTCTTATCTCTTTCACGCCCTAAAAAAGAAGCTTGACAGAGTGTAAACAGAAAGGGGTGAGAAAGTAATCACAAAGGAAACATACAATAAAAGAAAACTAAGTAGAAATAATTTGTGATTTTTTAAGAGAGAGATGGAGAAAATTTATTTTTTAGGTGTAGATCATCACTCTTGGAAGGTATTTAGATCTCATTCATTTGGCTTTAGAGATCTGGAAAAGAAAGAATATGATGGGAGAGGAATCTCAAGACTCTTAAAGTCACTATCTCCCATCTCCCTGTGTCTGCTACCAAACTGCATAATCATAGTTGAAGATCACTCTGTAGCTAAGTTGTGAGTGCCCTTTTCTGAGTCATTACAGGTGTGTGGTAGGAGTGTGTGTTTCACTGAAAGGATTTCAACAGACTATCAGGTTGGTACTCAGGAGAGAATCCTTGCTTCAATCCACTGGCAGCACAAGTTAAGACATTTAAAGTACAACATAGAAGAAGGAAGGAAGAAAGGAAAGAAGGAAGAAATGGAGGGAAGGAAGGAGGAAGAAGGAAGGAAGGAAGAGAGAAAGAGAAAGGAGAAGAAGAGAGAGAGAAAGGAGGCAGGGAGGTCAGGTAGAGCGGAGTGCTTGAAGGGCTGAAGAGCCAACTGGGAACTGCTCCTGCTGCTGAGGTGTCATCTGGGATTCTCAGGATGTGACACGACTTGGAGGAGGGACAGGAATCGGAGATGGGAAACAGAGGAGGAGAGGGAGGAGAACGAGAAAGGTAAAACGGATTTTTAAACAGTTCTGTGTGTTGTTCTAAGTGCTTTATGTGAATTATCTCAAGACAAAAAGACCATGTACTAGAAGCGAGAACAGATGTCTAGGAAAGAGGAATCTGAGCAGAAAGTGTGAACCAGACTGAAGCTGGTGATCAGAGGGGGGCCTCAAGGTGGGCATCACATCAGATGCTCCAGCTGGGTCTTCTCAACTGTTCCATCTCATGCACCTGAACTGACGACTTACAAAAAGGACATGCTCTTATACCAACCTTACGTTTGTAATGATTTTTAGAGCTTTGTGCCTAACCAACTTACTAAAGGTGTTCTTCAAATGGAGACTATATGAAATGCATTTATGAAGCTCTGTATTCTAACTTATAAAACACTTTTTCATACTTTGTTTAGAAGAATGTGGTCAAGCTCTTAACAGAATGTATACAAAATAAACATTCCTAGTGATTTTGCAACCCTGAGTTACAATATAAGGATTCAAAAATCAAAAATTTAAAGCTAGACTTAACCAGTTATTTTAGAAAGAGTGTGAATTAATGAAACACTGGGAGCCTACTTCACAGTATTGATTAAATTATAACTTTATTGCATAAATGTTTTTAAAATTGCTTTAAGAGAGAAAGGACGCTCTTTGTATTGATTCTTTTTAATTACATATAACATTAGGACACATTTTTTATTTGTTCTTTTTAGATATATAGGACAATAGAGTATATTTTGACATGTTATACATACATGGAGTTTAACTTATTCTAATTAGAATTCCATTCTTGGGGTTATACGTGATGTGGAGTTTCACTGGTCATATATTCATCTATGAATATAGGAAAGTTGTGTCCAATTCATTCCACTGTCTTCTTATTCCCACCTCTTCTCCCTTCCCTCATTCCCCTTGGTCTAATTCAATGAACTTCTATTCTTCCCTCTCTATTTCCCTTTATTGTGTGTTAGCATCTGCATATCAGATAGAACATCTGGTCTTTGGTTTTGGGGGATTGGCTTATTTCACTTAGCATGATAGTCTCCAGATTCATCCATTTACCAGCAAAAGTCATAAAATCATTGTTTTTTATGGGCAAGTAATATTCCACTGTGTATATATACCACATTTTCCTTATCCATTCATCTATTTAAGGGCACCTAGGTTGGTTCCATAGCTTAGCTATTGCAAAATTGAGCTGCTATAAACATTGATGGGGCTGCATCACTGTAGTATGATGACTTTAAGTCCTTTGGGTATATACTGAGGAATAGAATGATGAGTCAAAAATAGTGGTTCCATTCCAAGTTTTCAGAGGAATCTAGGATACATTTCGACATAATCACAAAAGCATGGAACATAATTTGCTCTAATTCAGTTCTCAGCACTTGCCTCCTACCCCTAGCTCCCTCCCTCTACTCATCTTTTGGCAATTTCTTTATAGTTTTGTTTCTAATTAGTATCTTGTGACTATATTTGTCATTGGAATTCACTATGCTATACTCATGTATGTACACATGAAAGTCTGGTCAGATTTATTCCACTGTACTTCCCTTTTCCTGTCTCTTCTTCCTCTCCCTCAATCCCTTTTTCACTCTACTGATCTTTCCCCGCTTTTGATGAAACCCTGCCCTTATTTTGGATTAGCTTTTACATATAAGAGAAAACATTCCACCTTGGCTTCTGGGGACGGCTTATTTCACTTAGCAAAATAGTCTCCAGTTCCATCCATTTACTGGTAAATGACATAATTTCTTTTTTTTTTTTTTTAATCACTGAGTAATACTCCATGTATACATACCTCTTTTCTTTATCATCTGTTGAAAAGCACCTAGGTTGGTTCCACAGCTTGGCTGTTGTGAATTGAGTTGCTATAAACATTGATGTAGCTGCATCACTGGAGTGCGCTGATTTTAAATCCTGTGTGTGTGTGTGTACCTATACACACACACACACACACACACATATATGGAGGAGTGGAATAACTGGGTCAAATGGTGGTTCCATTCTTAAGTTTTTGAGCAATCTCTATACTACCTTCCAGAGTGGTTGCACTAATTTGCAGTCCCACCAACAATAATATGAATGTACCTTTTTTCCCACATTTATTATTTGTATTCTTGATAATTGCCATTTTGACTGAAATGAGATGAAATCTCAATGTAATTTTGATTTACATTCCCTAATTGCTAGAGATATTGAACATTTTTTCATGTATTTGTTGACCATTTATGTTTCCTTTTTTGAGAAGTGTTTGTTTAGTTCTTTTGCCCATTTATTAATTGGGTTATTTGGGGGTTTTGGTGTTAAGTTTTTTGAGTTCTTTGTATATTGTGGATATTAATGCCCTATCTGAGGAGCAGGTGGAAAAGATCTTCTCCCATTCTATAGGCGCTCTATTCATGTTTTTAATTGTTTTCTTTGCTATAGAGAAGCTTTCTAATTTGATGCCATCATACTTATTTTTTTTTTTTATTTCTTGCACTTTAGGAGTCTTGTTAAAGAAGCTGTTTCCTATGCCATCAAGCTAGAGTGTTGGGCCTACATTAAATAAACCTTTTTTCATTCGTGACAAATACTATTAATTATAACACAAAAGTCATAAGCAACCAAAATAAATTTGCATTTATTCCATATAACAGCAGTAATTTCTCATGTATATCAAGAAATAAAAACTAAAATTGAGGAAACCTCAAAGAAAAGGTGGCCTTATTTATTTATTTATACTGGGGATTTGAATCCAGGGGCCCTTTAACATTGAGCTATATCCCTAGTCTTTATTATTTTATTTACTTTATAATTTTGAAACACGTTCTTGATAGGTTGCTGAGGGTCTCACCAACATGCTGAGACTGGCCTCATACTTGAGGTCCTCCTGACTCAGCCTTCCAAATCACTAGGATTAGAGGCATGTGTCACCACACCCAGTTGAGGGTAGCCTGATTGTTTTTTTTACATTGTATAAAAATGTAAAACCTATGTCCATTAAGACATGATTATCTGTAATATAATCAAAATGCAATAAAAACAGTCCAAGATACATTAAATTTTTCTAAAGTGAAGTATTTGAAAGGATTCTCTGGTCACTCTTAGAATGTAATATTTTCTAAATAAATACTGAAATTTGCTCTTGAATTAATTCTCTTCTCATTGTGTGAAAAGGTCCCATTTAGGTTTCTGATTATAGGAATCCAGAACATTCATATCTGAATTTTTTTGTAATTGTGTAAAATTTAATGTTATTTTTAAAGAAAGGAATGTGAAAAAGAAAGTGGAATAGCTTTCTTTTCTATCTTTCAAAACAAAATTACTGTGTTAATAGAAAAGCTAAGCGCAAATCCCACTGAATGCATTATTTGGGTAGCTTCATTTGAAGCCAAGAAATAACTTAATAGTTCTGTGACCTGCATTTCCCTTTATTAATTAATGGCAGATTATAATTTCTGTTCTAAACTGCAATGTATCGGGTTCATAGACTTTCTTGCTAGCAGACACAATGACATGGGCTTATGAACTAGAGGAGAAGGAAGAGCATACACAATGATAAATTTTGTCATATTCTTACCTACACTTAGAAAGTCAACTTAAAACTTTATTTTGAGGGCTGGGGTTGTGGCTCAGCAGTAGAGCACTCTCCTAGCATGTGCAAAGCTCTGGGTTCGATCCTCAGTGCCACATAAAAATAAATAAATAAAATAAAGGTATTGTGTCCAACTACAACTGGAAAAAAAATACACACACACACACACACACACTTTGTTTGGAAATTAGTAGCCCTTTGGGGTAAACTTTGTTAGTCTGGGTTTTTTTGTTGTTGTTTGTTTGTTTGTTGTTTAAGAGAAAGTTTCAAAAGCCAGACTACAAATGATGGACTGCATTTGAATCTCCATTCATTCTCTAACTAGCTAACTAAATTAGATGTGCATCATTGGATGGGTGACTTAACATCTCAGTTCGTTTCCTCAACTTCAAAGTGGGCATCTTTAGGGGATTATCTGAATTAATATGAAAAGGGCTGAGACTACTACCTCGTTAGCAATAAGCACAATATGCATGCTACCAACTATAAGAGATCTTTCAATGCCAAGAATTTTCTATTCCATTTGTGTTCTGATTGAAATAACGCAATCACATTGTTGTACTAACAATATAATAAGAGGACTGATAATACTTGCTTTCTATTCAGGTTTCCAAACTAAAACTACATTGTTGATTAGCCTTCCAATTTTAGTCAAAGTTAAGTACATTGTACCTTTTATAAGATGACTTAAGCATGTTAATGTTGTATTTGTGTCCTACTTTCTACCCATTTGTGGTTTCATCATGATTATTAATCTTTGGTAACACAGTAATGTTATTTTAAAGAATACCAAGGAGTTAGTTTTATATGTATTATGGACAGCTATAACGTATAACAATGTTCTGTAAATAATTAAAAAAATCATTAAATGATGAGTTGCTCTATATAGGGAAAATTATTTTAAGCAAGTAATTTGTTTCCACTTAGTTTCCTTCACATCCCTGATTTCTTTCTTGGCAGCATGTTCTTCTGCTAAAGATCATTTTGATATTGATCTGATGGGATCATTCAATCAAAACTTTCCTTTTCAGAAATCAGAATCCCTTTTCCCACTTAATATAGAAGAAGGCACAAAATGTCTTTATAATTGTATTAGGATTCAACTACAAGCAGAAAAGTTATAAGACAAAGTTCTATGTTGCTATATCATATTCACTATAGACCAGTATATAAATGGCAAAGTCTTCAAAATAAAGGGGTTCAGTCTCAACTTCAAAGAAAATTTAGACACAATCTGAACATACTTCACTCTCTAACACTAGGAATTTATCCAGTTTAAAGCAAAGGATGGCATCTTGCCAAAAGTAATAGTAAATGTTTGTCTTTTTTCTTTCTCTGCTTTTCTCGTTAACCTATATTTATCTCTGCTTCAAAACATTTGTGAACATTTTAACTACCTCATGAAACCTTGATGCAATATATAAACAAATGATCAGGTATATTATTTTCATAATCAGTCCTTGAATTTTAGTGGGAAAAAGGATCCTTAATCAACAAGACTTAAACCAAAATAAAGACTTAACTAAAAGGAAACTGAGTGTGAAATATGATATATCAAGAAATTTGTAATGTTTTGAACAACCAACAATAAAAAATTAAAAAAAAAAAAGGGAAACTGAAGTACAAAAATAAACCAAAGATACCAGATTTACTGGTATTTGCTACCCCTAAATGCAAAGGACCAAAAAGTAAGGGTGGCTCTTGATGTGGACGTCCTATTCCTGACAGGGTCCTGCGGACAACCACTCTGGGCAGAGCATCTATGGGGACTATGGTCTACACTGCAGCGAACGTTTGGCTCTGCAATTGAACAGCTCTGGTGATAAGCCACTGTCACCTAAGAGGGTAAGAGATTTTATTTTTCTTTCTTTAAAAATAAGGAGGAAGCCAGGCACAGATTCAGGAGGAGGCAGGAGATTCACAAGCTCAAGGCCCACCTCAGAAACTTTTCAAGGCCCTAAGGTCCTGTGTCCAAATAAAAAATAAAAAGATCTGGAAATGTAGCTCAGTGGTAAAGCGCCCCTCAGTTCAATTCCCAGTATCAATCAATCAAGGAAGAAAATTAAGACATAATTTTGACATAATACACACACATTATGGTTTAGCAATAATGCTTTGCATTTAGAATATGTTAAAATGAATTAGCAATTTACACTGTTATGGTTTAGATGTGACATGTCCCCAAAAACTCATGTGTGAGACAATGAAAGAAAGTTTAGAGGTGAAACGATTGGGTTATGAGAGTCTTAACCCAATCAGTGAATTAATTCCTGGTAAGGATTAACTGAGGGGTACTATAGGCAGGTAGAATGTGGTTGAAGAAGGTAGGTCCCTGGGGCTGTGCCTTTGAGATATATATTTTGTCCTTATTTAGCAGAGCTTTCTTTCTGCTTCCTAATGCCATGTTCTCAGCAGCTTTCCACGACCACATACTTCTGCCATGATGTTCTGCCTCATCCCAGGCCCTGAGGAATGTATGATGCTGATAGGTAACAAATTATCAGTCCTTTAGGTTAAAAACTACAAACTTTAAGTATATAACTTTTGCTTACGAAATTTATATAATGATACCAAAAAGGCCCAAACTGTTGGTTTAAAGCAAAGACAGTCCTCAAATTCATTAACTCTGCTTTTCTAAAAAAGTAGTGAAGGCAAACAATTCTGTAGCTATGGCACCACAAAAGCAAACCTACATGGAAACAGGTAGTTAAGAAATCCTCCAAATTTAGTTGTGACGAGGCCAAAAAATTCATTTCCATTGATTGCAGACACCCATGAATCATTCATGAAATGGCAGATGATGCTTAGACAACTTACTACAGGGAATTAAGTTAAAATCACAATTTGTAAAACTTACTGTTAACTTTGCTGGTCTTCTTCAGTTATACCAAATCTCAAGCTAGCAACAAAAGTCACAATGGAAATACCTATATCTTGATGCCCAAAAGAATCATCAAAAACAAAAAATCGACTTAATTTTATAAATAAATGTTTAAGTTTTAATTTATTCCTTATATCTAAATGTTGTAAACATTTGGGAATGACATATACAGATTTGATCTTCAAAATAAGGTAGGAGGTGTTAATGGAAGCAGCCTTATTTTATTTGCCATTTTACCTTTACGGGGATTCTGCCAAGGTCTGCTGACTCAAATTCTGCACCTGCCTAGAAAATAACATATATCTATCACTTTCCTTCCAAGGGGAAGTGAACAGCATAGCTAAAAGGCCTACTAACTGACCCAAACCAAATGCCAAGTGTTTTGAAAGTTACTGGGGTAACATTTACGTGAAATTCTACTCATCACAGACCTTCTCCCAAAGCTACAAACACATTCTACCATCTTGATAAATAGAATACACAAGTCTGAATACACCTTTTATCAACAATCTGCAAACTACTCTTGCATTCTCAAGCATAAATGCTCTTGTTCTCTAGTGCATTAAAGCACAACTGAGAATTAGGGCCCACCCTAAATTACTCAGAAGAGATAGACACAAAGGCTGTACCCTCATAGACATGGTAACTCAAAAGATCCATAAGATATAAAGTGTTTATACTTTCCTTGTTGATTGCTTTCAAATACCAGCTATGTCAACACAAGTCATACTTTCAAAATACCAATATAAAAAGAGCTGTTATTCCAGAATTTAAATTAACTAGAAAAAATCAGGGTCTCCCATGTTTCTAGTGTATTTTTCAACAATAGATATATGCATACTAATACTGTTTTTGCTTGTCTGTCCATATGATAATACCAAAGTCATTCTAAATGAAGACCGCCTAGATTTTGTGATGGCTCAATCTCACTAAGCATAACACACCTACCTTAAGAAGTATGGGCCTTCCCAAGGGCACATTCTGAAAGCACTGTGTACTACATAAACACACACTTACTTATTACAGACTGAATTCTGTTGTTGTTATTGCTATATCCTTTACTCATATGGCTGGAATAAGGCTATGAATAGGATTTGATGGATAGTTCTGAAACCACAAAACAAATAAAAAATTGAACATGCAGTGGTAGAGTGCATGCTTATCAGCACTAAATTGCCAGCATGTCTTTCTCTGTCTCTGTCTCTTTCTCTTACACACACACACACACACACACACACTCACGCATGCACGCAATCAGAAAACCCAAATTCAACACAGAAACATTAACAAGGAAATAAGGAAATAAACATACAAACTTAATACTGATATTCCTGTCTAATAATTTTTGGTAATTCTTCTTTATGGTTCCCACAGCACTTAGACTACAAGAATAAAATAATGGGCATCTCTGAAAAGAGGACTGGAAGGAAGGAGGGATAGCTAATCGAGGAATGGCCAAAGGGAAAAGGAATGGAAAGACAGTAAAGAAGATTATGGTGTTGAATGAACTTAGTTTCAGGGAAACTAAGCCAATTTGTTCATACTACTGTGGGTGTTGGGGGGAAAAAGAAGAAAGAAAAGCAGAGGAATATGGCAAAACTGCTTTAAAAACTGAACTGTCAAATGGTTTTCGATTGATAGCTTTGTGTCAATAACATCCATCAGAAAGTAATTTCCACCTAACAGTGAGTTCAGCAATCCATTCTACATATTAAATGCAGAGATGTCTACCATGTGAGACTGGACTGCGATTATATTCTGAATAGTGAAATGATTGGGGCTTTTTGTCAATTGTCAAAAAACCTATTCTGTAGATCATCATGCCTAACATGCTGTCATCTGAAGGAAATACGACAAAAGTAGTGATACAATCAAACATGGGCAGATTTTGCCTAAAGTAAATGTGTGTGTGTAAACAAACAAATACGTGTGTATGTATATATATGCACACACACACACACACATATATATATAACACATATTTAAATATTCTACATTTAATTTAAATTAGTGTTGATTTTCAGTAGATAGTGTTCAAAGCCTGATAGCTATAGTTCAAATCAAGCTGTCCATCTCTCAGTTAAAAGCAGGTAGTCTAGTAAGTCTTCTTACACCTTTGAAGAAAGGATTCAAAAGTCAACAAATACTCATTTGAAATGTACTTTCAACAATGTCATATCCAATATGTGCAGATTTTCTTTTATGCTTTGATATGCTTAATTTAAGTTTTAGTACTCTGCATTTAGTATGTAACAATTGAGTATATTAGCACCCCATGAAATATATTATGCTTTACCATATCATAGAGAACTTCTCTCCATACTGGTACTGAATAACTGGGTTATACCGAAGTATGTGTGAATAATTCTTCACCTGCCCACCTTTACCCTATCCTTCTACCTCAAATCTTCCAGTATAAAGAAAATAAACTTATAAATAAATCTAAAGTCCATATAAATTCACAGTGAGCTCAACTTTCCATAGTGAAGGGAAAATTACATTTCAAGGCTATATTGTCAGGCAGATTTATCTAACTCTTATTCCTGTTTTGATTATCAATGCCAAGTAAATTTTATTGGCTGCCTTTAAGAATGCTTAAAATGTGAAGCTGGAATGGAAATATTGACCTAGCTATAGATTAAAAAGCATAGTTTTGTTTGTTAAATGAATTTTGCCTTTTTAATTCAAACTACAGAATTCCCTTTTCCATATATTCAACTCTGAAATTTGCATTTATGTTCACAGATACAACCCCTTTGGAAAGTCTGCAAAAATATAATTAATCATGCTTCTGAATAAAATTCTGAAGGTGTATTCAACAAAGTTGCCCTCAAGAACATTTTATCCAAAACACCATACACATTTAAGACCCACAATATTTTTATAAAATGTGTCCTACTCAGTCTGGAAAATGAACTAAATCAGAGAAGCTAAAGTTCTATTTGAACCAAGTCTGCTCTAATCTCAAGATTATACCACTTCTTTTCTTAAATAATTGAAAAATATTTCCCCAGAGGTATAAATTATCATAATTTTTTAAGATACAGGTTCTATAGTCACTATTTTCCAACAATCTATTCTTTGCAGTGAAGATGATTCATCCAGTGAACCACAGATACAACCTGTAACCTAAAATTTCTAATATTACAAAAGAGAAAGAATGATGGTTCAAAATATAGCATGATTACAATGAAAAAAGGAATGTAAACCCCATACTACTGATCCTAAAAGGTGAGTCTAAAAAAGGTCCTGAGTGGAACTTTATAGTTTTGAGGTAGATATTAAAAATGTTACCATGTTTCACAGTTTGAAATAAAGGTTAAAAGTTAAGACCTGCTAATGGAGTATAAATAAAATAATGTTTGATTTCTAAATTGATTTCAAAGTTTTCAATGTGAATATAATTTTTATATATTACACTTACTGCCACAAATACACCTGTAATCAGGGCTATATTTAGGCAGAAAATGAAGCTCAGTAGTTAAAATCAAGGTCTTTGGAGTGGCAAATAGCCACTTACTTGATGTGACCTTGGAAAAGTCACTTAACCTCTCATAGCTTCAATTTCCTTATCTGTTATTCTGAAGATAACTGAAAAGCATTTACATAATGCCTGGCACACAGTAAGAGAACAATAAATAATAGTTGTTATTAGTATCAACAGTAGAATATTTACCAAGTGTACTTGTAAAAGAGATGTGAATTAAAAAATGAAATGGTTATACATTTTTAAAATTTTACATTAAAAAAAACTGTTTTTTTAATGCTTGAGTAGATAACTTTCAAATCAACTTTGTTCTATATAGATACACTAAACATAGCCAACCAATTAAGATGGTGTGAAATTGCCACACCTTCAGGGTTTTCCTTTCCTTGACTATGTAAATGTAAAACTGGAAGCCTTAGCCTTTAATTCTTCCCTGATTAAGCATATTTGAATAAATAAAATATCCAACACAGCTAATTTTTCATAAAATTGAAAACTGAGTCTTAAATATACTGTGTAAGTTAATTTCCTAACTAGAAACAAACATAAGGAGCTATGTCTAATTTGTATTTACAGATGCAGATTTCAAAGACTCTGAATATAAATAAATTCTTGATATTTATTACCACATAATTATTTTAACAGACATTCATTCTATCTTTACTATAAATCAGGCACTGTCCTAAGGACTTAGGGAAGCTGCTTTGAACAAGATGAAATGGTCCAAATGTTTGTAGTGTTTATATTCTAGAAGTCCAAGCTATAAGTAAAGAAATAAGTAATGATGAATGTATCTAGTATGAATAAATATTATGATAAAAATAAATCTAGATTGTGTGATAAGGAGTGACTAAGGAGGTATTTCTGATTGATTTACAAAAAATTGTGACTCTACGTTTTATAGCCAAAATTTATATCAACATTTCTATTCATTTATACTACTTTGGTAAGAAGTGAAAAATACTACTACTCAAATATTTTACAAATAAAAATAAATATAGGGCTAGGGTTGTATCTCAGTGGTAGAGTGCTTTAATCTAGCATGTGTGAGGCACTAGGTTTGATTCTCAGCATCACACAAAAATAAAAATAAAGGCATTGTGAAAAAATAAATACATATAAACATTTTTCCAGGAAAGAAAATTAAAATTTAAATTATAATTGACTCATCCAATAGGTATAAACTCTTTCCCAAAATATATAATAACCACTAATAAACAGATATGGCCAGCTTACCTTTAAATATCATTTCCAACACATTCATAAAGAACGTTCATCATAAAAGAAAAATGTAGAAAAATATACATTTTGTTTTTATTTGTATTCATTTTATTTTCCTATTAATTTTTTAAGTCAATTAAAAACATTTAATGTTGCTTAAAAATAAACATATTCCAACATAAAGGATTCAAACTTTAACTCACCTGTGCCTGTACACAGTGCAGAAGATCTATAAAACTGTAGCCAAATCCAAGAGAAATCTGCAATATAAACAAAAAAATACATGAATAAAATCTGCAGGATCCTGTTGGACTCCTTAGAGTAGATGTGAATTTTATAACAAATACACAAGTAATATTTGTTAACTGCCAGAAGTAACTCAAGCAATATTCATTAGTAAGAGTTCTCCATTAAATTGGACAGTAAATCAAAAGGTCGTCTTGTGCATTACTTCTATTTGTACAAAATAGTTACAAAAAGTGTAGAGTAACATTTCATTGTGAATTGTGAGGTTTCTACAGGTTTTTGTTTGCCATCATCATACTTTATTAAAACTCTTGTCTAATCATTAGCCTTCACCACCAGAGTGAAAGCTAAGTAAAAGCAAGAGGAGGCTTCAGCTACCCATTTCCACAACGCCATGCCTAGGACCAGTCCAGTACCTAACACATGGAAACATGCAGCAAATGTTTATTGGGTAAATAAATAAAATTCACATAATGATCTTAATTTGCCAAGATGTACAGTTTACCTATATGAAACAGAAAGGTCTGGAATTACTAAAATAAAAATCTATATGGTAACTGTTTAAAGGAAATACAAAAAGGAATAATTTGGTATATCAAGAAGTATCTTCATGGGAGTAAAAATGATTGTATATGACAACCATAATAATTTGCAAGAAAAAGGGCGCATAAGAAAAGAAAGAACTGAACATTTTCAATAATGAAGGCAACTGCACATTTCTTCAGAGTGTGCATCTCAGAACAAAAGCTGACCTGTGAGTGAGCCTACAGCTTTTTCTCTGATCCTTGCACCGCACCAAAGAATTTAATTTCTAAGATGCACAGTGAAAATATGAAGACAAGAAATATTGCTAATATTTTATCTATATTAATGTTTACTGCTTTTGTATATTTTATGGATATAAAAAAGAAAAAAACCTGAGTGATTACTACTAGTGGTGGTATTGAAAATGTGGCTTTAAAAAAAAATTAATACTACTAGATTTAGCTTCAAGGAATGTTTCTGCAACCGAGTTTCTTTTCCTTTAAAGGACATCAATAGGTAATAATTTATGCTTTGGATTCATTATCAAACTTAAAGCAGTGTTAATGACTTTTTAGAGTGCTTTATTGTTTAGCAAAGTAAACAGAACCTAATATGTTAAAAGTTTATTTGATATCCAAATTATAATTTTTTTGGTTTCATAATCTAAGAGGTCTAAAGAGGAGAAATTAATAAAAAGAAATTCTAATTTTTTGCAGGACCTGACCAGTCTTGAAATCCTATTCAATAAAATGCAATTAGGCTATGAGATAATTCGTTAAAAAAATAAAAGAAATCTAGATGCAAACAAGAAGTTACCACAGTAAATTAAACGACTAGATTCTGTTCAAATGGTAGTCCATAAGTAGTACACAACACACTGTTATGTAATAGAAGACATCAATTCTTTCTAGCAGTACTGGAGTAAATATATTCATTATGTTGGCCTATGTAAGCCAATTATAATTCCATACTAATAATTAATTTGCCCAAGGACATACACATGTAATAACTGTAAGCTAAAACTTGTGCTATTAGTAGGAACAATGCTATTAAACTGTTACTGCTTCTTCTGTTCTATTCAGAAAGTTTTACTAACATGCTAACATAACATATGGCAAAAGTGTCAATGCACCTATGCTAAAGAAAGGCGTATAGTAGACAAAGATATTTCCAAACATCCACATTATATTTCAGCATAAGTTTTAAACAAGAGGAATTAATAAACAAACAGAATTACAAACTGTTTTATAAGTTTATACATTACTTAAAATAGTAGTCATTTAAAGTAACAAGACAGGTAATAAAAGCTCTATAATAAATAAACATCCAAGTACTCTTCTACCAGTCCCCTTTAGGATGCTTCCTTCAAGGAAAAGAGAGGAGGAAAAGACTGCCAGGCTCGGTAGAAGGACGGAAGGAAAGATAGGAACCTTCCTAGCAGTGTAGAGGAGATATATTGATCTTTTCTCTTAACTACCATGACCATTTCCATATGGGGGAGGGGGGGGGGCGGGGCTGAGAAGATCCCCTCCTTTCCACAAAGCAACAGGTTACTGTTAGAATGCATGGTGAAACGGTTGAAAGAACTCAGGGTTTAGCATCCTCAGACCAGGTTTCAAATTCTGGCTTTATCACATAAAGACTGTCACTATTGATATCATTATTATTATCATCAGGTTAGGTAGGTGATTCAGGATTATGCAACTGTAAACTCAAATGTGAAATGAGAATAATGATGACCTCTTTCAGGCATTTAGGAAATATTAAATGAGATAATTATATAAAGCATCTGGTACATAGAAGGCATGAAAATTATGATCCTACAAAGCAGTATCCTGTTAAACTCAGTAAAATGAAGACAAATAGAGGCTTCAGACCCACCCAACCCAAAGTAGAACTGACTTTGCTTCAGTATCCTCACATCTTTGTCTGCCTTTGCTTTCCTGAGAAATGCACAGGTGGGTACTGCTAGGAAATTTTGAACCAAGGCTATATTAAAACTATATCAAAAGTTAAAGAATACTTTAGGTATATTTCAAAATGTACTATAAAGTAACAGTAATCAAAGCAATGGGGAACTGGCAGAGGATAAACAATGGAACAAGAGAGTCCAGAAACACTCATATCTATGTCAATTCAGATTCAACAAAAGATGTCCTGGTATTCAATGAGAAAAAGATAGTCTTTCCAATAAATGGTAATAAAGACTGGTTACACATATAAAGGGAAGGAAAGATACTCTTTACTTTGCACCTTGCACCATGTGCAAAGATTATGACTGAATCATAAATTTAAAGTAAGAACTAAAACTTAGGCTAGGAGTATGGTTCAGTGGTAGAGCACATGCTCAGCACATACAGCCCTGGTTTCAATCCCAGCACCACAAAAAACAAACACCTGTAATACTTGCTGAATAAAGCATCTGGAGAGAATAATTATGTCCCTGGATTCAGAAAAAAAAAATTCATTTTTTTGATTTGTTCTTTTTAGTTATACATGACAGTAGAATATATTTTGACATATCATATATACATGGAGTATAACTCGTTTTTTGTGGTTATACCACATATGGAGTTACACTGGTTATATATTCATAAGAACATAGGGAAGATATTTCCAATTCATTCTACTGTCTTTCCCATTCCCATCTGGTCTCCCTCCCCCTCATTCCCTTTTATCTAATCCAGTGAACTTCTATCCCTCCACCCACTTACTGTAAAATAGCATCCAAATATCAGACAGAATATTTGGCCTTTGGTTTTGGGGGACTGGCTCATTTCACTTAGCATGACAGTCTCTGGTTCTATCCATTTATCAGCAAATGCCATAATTTCATTCTTCTTTATGGCTGAGTAGTATTCCACCATGTTTATGTACCACAGCAAAAGAAATTTTTACATATGACAACTACAGAGCATACCATAAAAGAAAAATACTTATAAAGTGGACTTCCTCACATTTTAATGTTTCTGCTCTTCAAATTACATAATTTTAAAAATGAAAACACAGCTACAGTTTGAAAGAAAATATCTGTAAAATCATCATCTAATAAAGGACTTATATCCAGAATATGTAAAGAGTTAAATAATTATCTGATAAAGAATGTGTCCAGAATACTTTACAAATTTTTATTCAATAATAATACAATTAATTCTTTTAAATAAGCAAACTATTTGGTAACTCGCCATTAGGATTGGTTGGGCCATATGACAAAGGCTTGGTCACCAGCCTAGGGAGCAACTAGGGTGTGGTGGAACCTTTAGGAGGTGGAAGAAGTCAGGTCATTGGGAGTGTGCCACTGGAGGGTGCATAGGGACCACAGACCCTTCCTCTCTCTGTGCTTCCTGTCATTGGGAGTGCGCCACTGGAGGGTACATAGGGACCTCAGGCCCTTCCTCTCTCTCTGCTTCCTGACTGTCAGAAGGTGGAACAGCTTCTGCTCCACAACTCACTTCCAACAATGGAATACCCAACAACAGTGAAGCCAACTGACCAAGGACTGAAAACCATAAGCCTCCTTTTAAGTTACCTAAGGTGTTCTGTCACAGAGATGGAAATCTGACTAACATACTATAGGAAATACACAATGGGAAAAATACATACAAAATATTGATATCAGTAGTCATTAGGAAAACTGAAATAAGAACAATAAAATATCCCACGCATCCAGTAAAATTACTGGATGTTAACAGTAATTGTTAACAAGGACTGGCACAAACTCGAACTCTCACATCCACTGCTGGTGGGAAAATACAATAGCATGCCATTTTGGAAAACAGCTTGGAAGGTTACTATACAATCCAATAATTTCACTCTTTGTACATTTTCATCTCTCTTGGAGACGTCCACACAAAGCCTTGTATGTGAATGTTCATAATTGTTCACAAGAACCCCAAACTAGAAACAATAAAAAATGTTTAACAACTGGAAAACTGAAGAATGAATTCTATATTATAACAATACATGTAAGTCTCAGAAAAGGTGATTAAATGAAGTTAGACATGAAGACAACATCGTACAATTACATTTACTTGAAATTTCTAGAAAATATAAAAGTATAGAGACCAAAAAATATACCAGCTGGGTGCAGTGGTGTATGCCTGTAATTCCAGAGGCTCAGGAGGCTGAGGCATGTACAATGTATGTACAACTGCACAAAACTTAATAAAGCAGTACACTTGAAGTGGAAATATTTTTTGGTATGCAAATTATCTCAATTTTTTAAATGCTAATAAGTTTTTAAATGCTTTTTTTTTTTTTTTTTACAAATGCACTTCTGTGTCCCAGTTATTTCTTCCTATGTGATAGCTAAAGTTATTTTGTCAGTGGAAACAGCTAAGGGTAAAGGTAGTTCTAAGAGTACCTGGTTGGTATGAAACCAATACCATAAAAAACATTAGCTAGCAGGTTGAGTTTACATCAACGCTTTAAGGCAAAAACAAAAAAAAAATCAGGAATGAGCCTTCATTACACATTAAAACTTATGGCAACATTAGAGCTGATGGGAAGGGGGTTAGAAGGAGTTGATCTCAATATCTTATTTATTTATTTATTTTTATAGTGTGAATCAGGCATTTTTTATACTTATTTTTTAGTTGTGCAATACCTTTATTTTGTTTATTTGTTTTTATGTGGTGCTGAGAATCGAACCCAGGACCTTGCATGTGATAGGCGAGCGCTCCACTGCAGAGCCACAATCCCAGCCCTTAGTTATTTATTTTTTAATGAATGGTCACAAACAGATCAAGAGGAAGCAAAGTGGGCCTGGGGTTGTGGCTCAGCGGTAGAGCGCTCACCTAGCACGTGTGAGGTCCTGGGTTCGATCCTCAGCAACACGTAAAAATAAATAAAATAAAGGTATTGTGTCCAACTACAACTAAAAGAGATTTAAAAAGAGAGAGAGAGAAAGCAAAGTGAGCTGGGAAGAAAATGAAGTAACACCTGTAATACTAGCTAAAAGAACATTCTAGTTTATGACTACTAGATTTAAAAAGCACCATACTTTACTTTTTGGTGTCACAACATCACAACATCATCAACATCTATCGTTTTTTGAGTACTTATTCTAAGAGAACACTGGGCTAAGAGCTGAGGGTGTAACTCGGTGGTAGAGCACTTGCCTACCATGTGTGAGGCCCTGGGTTCAATTTCCAGCACCCCAAAAATAAAAAGAACACTGGGTTCCGGTCTTTTTATGTGTTCCTAATTCAATCTTCACTACAACCCTATGAGGCATGCACTGTTGCTGCATCTCTGGGAAATGAGATACTTCATCTAACTCATACAGTCTGATTCTTAAAGTCATGTATGCTCTCATGCACCAAATGGTTATGAAAGGTCGCTGCTTTGATAATGTTATCATTTTGCCAGCTTGATTTGAAAAAGAAGATGGTAGAAATATGGTCAACCCAAAAACGGCTTTATTGTGCTTTCTGGCATAGTGCTAACAAGAATAGCATAAGCACATTTCGTACATCCTACACTCCTGAAAGACACTGTTAATGGATCTTGGCATCATGATTTTTTTCCTGAGCCTATTTCCATGTAGACTCCCAATTTTCTGGATCAAAGTTGCTGCCAATCAAAGAAAACCACTCCTAACACATAGGAGTTGGCACATGAATGAAAATATGTTTATTAATCTGAAACAATCAGCTTGATTACTGGTAGAAAACTGAAAATATGGCACTAAGTACTGCAAAGAGATGGTTAACCAAAAGGGAACCCCATGACTACCACACTTAACATTCCATCACAGGACCAATGATTCACCTCTTCTTTAGGCAGGATCACCCCAGTCATCAAGCAAACTGGACAGGTGGCAGAAATACAGAAGACACATGCAGGATGCAAGAAAAAGTTAAGGAAATACTTCCCAAATTACCTGAAAATTTTCAACAGTTCCAGCCATACACATAAACATAAACCCACAAACTATACACATAAACATAAACCCACAGCCTATACTCATATGATTAGCACGATAATTTATTTTCCTTTTTTTTGTTGCTGTTATTTAAAAACAAAAACTCCTAATCATAAAAATATGCCTTTAATTCAGCATGTTTCAAATCATATAACCTCAAGAGGAAAGATATACTTTCAAGACTTAACTATGAGAACTATATCAGATTGCTAAACAGGATATATTACTTTACATGTAGATTACATAATTATATATGTAATGCAAATATCTACCAAAAAAGGGCTTTCATATAAATTTTTATAAAGTAATAGTAAAATACAAGGCTGCACTGCAAAAGACTTCAATAATGCCAAGAGGGCTGGGGGTATAGCTCGGTGGTAGAACACTTGCCTAGTATGCATGAGGCCCTGGGTTCAATCCCCAGCACTGCAAAATAAACTAGAACATAAGTTAAAAATATTAAAAAGAACATGGACTAAAGGTGCAAAGTAAAATTATTCCCCAATTTTTAAACTGATGATACTCAAATTAAGCATCTAGACCACAGAAGAATAATTTATGAAATAACTGATTCACTTCTATCTGTAGCAGACAAGCCCATGTTTTCTTTGCTTAAAGGGCTATACCTCCACTGCAACAGACTCTTAACTGATGAAAATGTTTAACAAGTAATTTTCTTTTTTAAAGTATTTTGTAAAAGGGTCATCAGTATCATGCCAAAACAGCTGTAAGATAACATTTAGGCCTTATAACTTATAAATAAACATTAATTAACCAACCTTTTAATTATCTTTTCTAGCTATTATCCCTTCCAACTATTCCCCATACATAACTTAATTCACTCAGAGAAATCATTACTAAAATTGGTGATTAAGATTAATTGAAAGTCAATATTAAGTGGGTTTTTTTGTTATTTTAATTCAAATTAATAAAATGCTTCAGAAAGTACAATTAGCTGCAAGTTAAACAAGTGACCATTTAAGTTCATAATTTAGTAACTTTTCATCTATATTATATGTAAAAAAAGGTCATTTGCCATAATTAAGATAGATATATTGGGGGCTGGGGTTATAGCTCAGTGGTAGAGAGCTTGCCACAAATATGTGAGGCACTGGGTTCAATTCTCAGCACCACATAAAAAATTAATAAATAAAATAAATAAAGATATTGTGTCCATCTTTAAAAAAAAATAGATATATTGAAAAGATATATCAGGCAGACAGCCAGGACTAATATAACCTGGCATGAGTCCCCCACGTGTGAATGGAGTTGGGGGGTGGGGCTCAAAATTTCTTAAGCTACAGTTAAGTACACATCCATAATTTCTATGTATGATATAGTGAAAAATATATGTATCACATTCACAGATCTCATTACAACCATTCCTTTCAAGCTTATCTCTCACCTAACAGAGTCAGTGCCAATACAACAAATTGTACAGTCTGATATTTTAGCTGATGTATCTAGAAAAAAAGATTAATGGCAAGGCTTCTAAAATACCTTTAATACTAAATAATCTAGAAATAGCACTTAAGTCCATAGAAATGATTAAGATCTCTTAGAAGATATAAAAGAGAAAAGATCTAGAAGCCCGGAACTAAGCCCTGAAGGACCACCAACACTGAAAACTATGTATAAAAGAAATTAGCAAATAGAATGCAAAGAAAACTAGCTAAAAGGTCGAAGATCAGCAAAAGCCAGTACTATAGAATCCAAGAGGGTTTTAGATACAGCATGTGAAAATGATGGCTATCATTACCTTATGCTAAAATTTATCTTCCCCTGTAGACTACAAGCTCCTTAAGGGCAGGGACAAGTATCTAACTGTCTTCAAGTTTAAAACCTGTTGCTGGACTCAAGGGTTTTAACAATTCTACTGCAGAAGTTGGGGCTTTAGTTAGGGTGCTTAGCCAAAACATTAACCTACAGTCTTTAACAGAATTACAAAGCGGGGTTGCAGGGAGTTATTAGGTAAAAATCTCACTGAAACAGAAGTAAAAGGCTTACAGGGATGATTCTTCACCATGATTGGAGCAAGCCCCCTTGACAATCAACCCAACCCATCCCCCAAATAAAAAAACCCAATGCAGGATTAGTAGAATTTTTACTGTTTTTATCTCAACAATGTGGATAGTTTTGAATTATAAACTCCCCTCAGAAATTTACCTTCTCCTTAGGTTTTCCTCCCTAACATTTGAAATGACCACTCAGACACAAAACAAACTGATAACCCTTGCTTTTATATCCCCAAGCACAAGGCAGGCAAGCCTGTAAATACTTCAAGACTGTGTACAATGTCTTAAACTGTAGGGTACCAAAAGTGCTGTCTTTTGGACCAAAAGTAACATGAGAATTACAAAATCTGTCTATACCGAACAGGGGCAATCTTTAACCCCAACACGTATAAGCAGCTCCAAAGACCCACTTGAGAAGGATCAACATAAACTTTCTGTCCACGAAAGGCCCCTTCCCTAAGTGCCTGTCACTGCCAATACTATCTCTTACAAGAAGGTCACATCTATCAACAGTGTATGACCATGTGAAAATATAATCATTATTTCAATATAATTAAGGAACATTTTTAAAAACACACACATCCAAAATATGAAGGAGGGTAGGAGAGGGGGTATATCCTTTAATAGGGAAAAAATTATATATTTAAAAGGCAAATGTTATATATCATCAATTTTATAACTAAGAAGAGATAATCTTTTTCTAAAGTCAAAGAACTTATAATGAACCTGGATGTTGAACCCAGGTCCACCTAACTCTAGGGCCTTATATTTTCTTTTTTTGGGGGGAAGGGTGTGGGGTTAAGAAAACTTTGATATAATAATTGATAATAATCTTGACATATAATAATTCTATATATTTATGGAATACAGTATGAAAATTTGACACATACATATAATATATAATGATTAAGTCAGGGTAATTAATATTTCCATCTCTTAAAACACCCAAACTCTTTTCCTCTATAAAAAGTATAATAAATGGTTGTAAGCTATAATCAGCCTACTATGCTGTAAAACATTACAACTTATTCCTCCTATGTAACTGTATTTCGCTACTGATTATCTATCTCCCCTCTTCCCTATCCTTCCTAACCCATAGTTATCACTAATCACCTCTACTTCTGTGAAACCAACATTTTTAGCTTCCACCTGAGTAAAACATGTGGTAGTTGTCCTTCTGTGCCTGGCTTATTTTAACTAACTTTCCAATATCCTTTCGAACTATTTCCTATTAATACATGTAACTTAATTCATTCAGAGAAATCGTTATTAAAATCGGTGTTTTAAGTTAGTTGAAAGTCAATCTTAAGGCTTTTTGTTATTTTAATTCAAATTAATAAAATCCTTCAGAAAGCACAATTAGTTGAAATAAATCCTAAAAACTTTGGCCTTACCATCATCATATCTTAACCAACTACTATTCAACCTTCCCATCAGGGAAAGGTACCATGTGTACAAAAATATATGGAGAGGGGGGCTTGTTGTTAATCTAAAAATAACGGATAAAATATCTATAATACAAAACATAAAAACTGTAAACATCTGGAGATGAATATCAACCTCCCAGCCTAAGCATAGTCATAAGAACTATTTTCTCCTTAATATGTTTTTAAATTTTAATTGATATATAATAATTGTATGTTTTGTATATATTTATGGTGTATGATATTTCAACAAATGTATTCAGTGTACAATGATCAGATTAGAGCAACTGGCATATCCATTACTTCAAACATTTATCTATACTGAAATGTATGATTAATTGTTGTCAACCACAGTTACCCAACTGGGCCACAGAACATTCAAATATATTCTTCCTATACAACTGCACCCCAGTGCCTGCTAGTCATCCTTTCTCCATCCCTCTCTCCCTTCTGCCCTCCCCAGCTTCTGGTAACCACTAACCTACACTCTACTTCCATGAGATCAAGCTTTTAATTTCCACACATAAGTGAGAACATATGGCATTTGTCTTTCTGTGCCTGGCTTATTTTACATAACATAATGTCCTCTAGGCTCATTCATGTTGCCACAAATCCTGGGTACACAGCCAAAGGGAAAGAAATCAGTATGTTTCGGAGAGAGATCTGCCCTCCCATGTTCACAACAGCCAGGACATGGGATCAATGGAGGTGTCCAATGGCAAATAAATGGATTAAGAAAATGTGGTATATACACATGGAGGAATACTATTTAGCCACAAAAGAAACTTTTGTTAAGGAACAGATAACACATACTCTGTATTTTACATGCATTATTTTTAGTATTTCCCATAGGAGATATTAAATCTACTTTGCAGATGAGGAAACTAACTCATCTAATTGAGTAATTAGGTAATTTACTCAAGTTAACGCAAAAATAACTAACCATCAGTTGAATCCAGGTATCTCTGACTTCAAGTCCTCTACTTTCCCCTTGTTGCTTCATTTTCATTCTGCCTCTGGGCACTTTATCTACCTATCTCTTTATCCCCACCCCCCTCTGAAAAAAAGCAGCTTAATATCAAGAAGATGCTTTCCAACAACCAAGCCTTTACACAGTCACAAGCACCAACTTAATTACCCCAACTTATTTCACTAACAAGATTATTGACTTACGCCTACATAAGCAAAGGAAATGGAAAAAATAATATGACACCACAGGATAAAAGATTGAGGTGAAGGAAAAAAACGTAAGGGCTGTGACAAAATGAAAATTTTACCTGTTAAAAAGAAACAAATCAATTCTAAAACCTCAGGTGAGAAAGAGTTACCAAACCACCTTTCCTGGCTCCAACCAGGGGTTCCAAGGATAAAGGATGAATATAAAGATCCACAAAATGCTTGTGAAAAATTTCTTATTCCATGTTTTTGTATTGATGCAAATCTAAAATTACCAACATATGAATATACTGGATCATATGGATGACCATTATATTGCTGATAACTCACTGCCTTTTAATTTTAGTACTTCGCTTTTGTTCTTACCACTGTCTTAGAGACTAGACTTATTTTAATTTCTTTGGTATCAAGTCTTCAGAGACAAGGTTTTCTGTAACTTTTTAAAGAAAAAATGCAGGGAAACACTTGAAATGCCTTTGTATAGCTGAAAGTAGTCTTGGTGAATTCAGGAGAACTTAAGCTGGGCAGACTGTAGATAGTCAACTTTCTTACAGCCAAACAATGTCACATGGTGGTGTTAATTTAAATCTTATTGATTTTGTAGTTTTGTTTATATTTAGTTAATAAATCTTTTAGTTTTATAGGTCCTAATGAAACAAATCTTCCTGCATTGAAAAGGAATCCAGTAACATACTAAACTGACTGCTTTTCATAGGGGCTATTACTCAAGTTAATTTTCCCCATTACTTACATAATAAATACGGCTATAAAATGTAAACTTAAAAAAATCATTCATATACAGGTTTTGTTTTTCAAAAACTTCACTGACAAATCAAATTAAGGCTATAACTGTTGGTTCTAATTGAGACTACAGATATGGGACAAAGATGAGCCATCTCTTGCCATATACTGTCCAAATTCCTGATGCAATGAATTGTGAAATATACTAATATAAAACTGATGTTTTGCTGGGCACACACCTGTAATCACAGCAGTTTAGGAGGCTGAGGCAGGAGGATGGAGAGTTCAAGGTCAGCTTCAGGAACTGTGAGGTGCCAAGCAACTCAGCGAGACCCTGTCTCTAAATAAAATACAAAATAGGGCTGTGGATGTGGCTCAGTGCAGTGCCCCTGAGTTCAATCCCCAGTAACTGCCGCCACTACCCCCTAAATTGATGTTTTATGCAATACATAACCAGAATAAAAACTAATAGCTTTTCACATAGTAATAAGAGCTTTAAAGCAAAAGAGAAACATCTCAGGAAGACTACCTAGAAACCAGAATGGCATCAACTCACAAAATGATTCTGATGCATAAGGATAAATATAAATCCATCAATTATTTATCTAAAAATATTTATAGCAGCAGGATCTGTAAACAGATACACACACACATACACACACACACACAAACACACACACGCACGCACGCACGCTCTGGAGATATACAGATGCTACCCAACTTACAATGGGGCTACATCCATATAAACCCAACCCAAGCTGAAAGTATCCTGAATTGAAAATGCATTTAATATACCTAATCTCCCAAACCTCATCATTAGCACAGGAACAGAACCAGTTGTTTCGGCTTGTGATCACACAGCTACCTGAAAGCCGGGGCTTGCTTTCTTGTCCAGCATCACAAGAAAGGATCATACCAGCCCAGGAAAAGACCCAAAGTCAAACTTCAAAGTACAGTTTCAACTGAGCCTGTTCCACTTTCATATCGTCATAAAATTAAAAACCGTAAGTCCAATTTTCATAAATCAGGGACCTTCTACAACAGTTTAAATTCTTGGAACTTACAGATTAGATATATCACATTGTCTTCCTATATGCTTTTAAATTTTTTCCCCACAAAACAGCTAGCCTTTCATGGACATAACCAACAATTCAGATCACATCAAAAGACAGACCAATCTCACAGTACCCAGGGCTGTGTTCTTCTATAAAAAGGAAGCAAAGACCAAATCAAAATCCCACAAAGGCCATGTGCAGTCTGTAGTGTTAAACATGCTTTAGTTAACTACAGCACATAGTAAGATTTTGGGGTTCTCATTTCAGACTATAAATTCAAGGCATGCGTAACTAATCTTCTTTGTTTTTTTTCTTCATAAAGGGTCAGGTTAAAGAACCTTTTAAAGATACCATTACAAATATGCTTAGTAGATCTTTTTTTCTTCACTAAAGTTAAGATTCTGGGTCTCAGAATTGGCAAAACAAGTAAGGTCACTAGTAAGCTGTTGTTTTAACAAGATTTATTTCTGTCTAGGTGTGCTACAGTTTAAACAAACACACTATCCCAGTGACTAAAATAATTTTAACTGCTTCTTTTATTAAAGCATAGTCAATTTAACCTTTCATAATATTATTATCAGGGTTCTAAAATTATTCACACTTTTCTATTTGCAGCATTTTTCTATTCAAATTTCCTATGATTCCAAAAAAGAATACAAATAGAGAAAAATATTCTACAAAGTATTTTTAAATACAGGGGAATGTTTGATCTTACATTGTAAAAGAATAAAACAGAAAATAGGGAAGTTTATGGTCTTTTGGGCAAAAGATCACAGTATGTCTTCATTCATTCATTCATTCATTCAAGCAACATGGTCTTGCTATGTTGCCCCAGGCTGACCTTGAACTCCTGGGCCTGATATATTCTCCTGTTTCAGTCTCCTGATTAGCTGAGACCACAGACACAAGCCACTGTGCCCGGCTCCATCTAGCATACTGCCTTTGTACACAAGGTACTCAGCAAGTGTTTGCTAACTGATAACATACTTATTTCACAGTCATTTTTTAAGTATAGCCAATAAAAATAATCAAGGCTACTTTCTGTCTTTCTATAACTGCAGCAAAAAGAACAATGTTTTCAAAAGCAGTAACAACAAAAACTATCCCTCTAATTTTCTTTTGAAAAGATGGAAAAAGATGGTGATGTGTTAAATACTGTATTCTATAAGTGCCAAAATAACGAGAATAAAACAATAACCTAAATTATAGATTAAATTGCATTTATCTTTTGTCTCATAATTTCAATTTTAGCACATATTATATGGCAAATTTTCAAATTTCCTTTTTAAAACATGACACAAATAAAGAAAAAAAAATCTCATCACTAAATACCAACCTATTAATATTTTAAATAAAATATACTGTAAAAGTCAGAGTTCCAAACAAGAACATAATAACTTCAAACTGATAATACTAACCTCCCATTATACAAAGTAACAATATCTGGGAAGAAGATATACAAGAAAAACTGACTTAACAGACAGCTCATTGTTCCTCTCTTCTACATGGTCTAGAAGCCAGTGTAGCATCAGAGCCTGAATTAGGAAACTTGACCAACTTCCTGGATCTCCCAGAGACTCAAGGACAATATGTAACATCTCTAGGCCTCAGTTTGCTCAGTGACCAAAGGAGAGACTAGGTCCTGATTAGGTCTAAAAATTCCACAGTCCTCAAAGAGCCACGGGGATTTAAAGTGTGAGCTCTATTTGCTTAATTGCAGGTACAATTATTTCCCTAATCTTATACTGAACACTTTACAAGTTTCAAACTCCAGACAGACTTCCTTTCTCTTATTTTATCTTTATAACAATTCTGGGAGCCTGTAATTATGACATGCATTCAGCAATGCCAAAAGGAAGGCTGGTGAGGTCACATGATTTGATGAAAGCCCCTCAGCCAACAAAACCCTAGAAATCAGATTTTCTGACGCCCAGCTTAGTGCTCACAAGAAATTTCCAGAAAAAGCTAGAAGAGCTACAAAATAAATTATATACCAGTAAGAAGAAAAATGAGGAAAAAGTGGTATTATTTTTAAATGGATATATTTGTTTCTTTAAACCACAATGCCATATGTCTTAATTTTTCTAAGATAACACAATTTTAGGACTTCATGTTTCAAGATTATTTTCACGAGTACTAAAACAAGAAAATCCCAGTGACTTAATATGTTATCAAAATTTTATCAAGTTTTCCTAAATTGATGACTGATCCTTGGTGGAAAAAAGGGTTTTTTGGTGCAGAAAGTTTGGGAATATTTGTAGATAAACAAAGCACATAAGTGTTTTAGTTTAATGTAGCAGTTTACAAATCTGTTGATCATATACATTTCAGACTTTTAAAAAGTACTAATTATCATTCTAAAGCCTTTTTATTCCAATGAACAAAATCACCTTGAAAAATACTTCTTTAGATTTTTAAAAGGTATTCATTTCTAAAATAAAAAAATTTGTTTTTCCTTACTTCCCAAACATACATTTTCAGATTTTATGTAAAAGTTGAGATACCTTACAACCTGTACTTTAATACAGCAGTGCTTCTTGTTTCTTCTGAACAGTTGTTAATCTAATGTTGTACTTTACTATCAAGAGCAGCTTGGAATACAGACACAATGGTAAAAAAAAAAACTTCTCTTAATCTTGGTGACAGAAATGATGGCATAGTAAAAGATCTCCTACAACACCCATACTAAGTCACAAACCCAAACTGACACTGAGAAATCTGAGAGCCCTCAATTCAGATGAAGTATATACTCTGAACATGTATTGGCAAAAACAGGTAATTAGGGGGACATGCTCATCAGAGAAATAACATTCGAAACAATCTTAAGCTATTATAGGGATTGGTGTCTAAAACTGGGAGTGAACATTTGCAGGTAATGGAGTAAGTCAAATTTCTTAATCTCTTCAAGTCCAAAAGGAATTAGACATTTCCAACTCTCCTCCAGAAAACCATGAACTAGCTCCCTAACACAAACTAACCTAACACACTTTCTTTTCTACTTCCATCTAATAATGTTTGGCAAGTCCAAAAATACTTTCAAGTGCTTTTGAAAATGTAAGGCAGCTTAGAAACTTGAGCTGTTTTTAGTAAGGGTATTTTAGAAGTGGTATATAGCTTACCACTTCGGGCAAAGAGGTATGACTTGTCACTGGTAATAGGGGTAACTTGGGAAGCTGAAAAGAGCTATTTTAAGAAAATAAGAGAGTCTGGGTTCTAGTCTCAAACTTTCCCTTTCCTCTCACATATATGAAATTTAAGGCTTATATAATACACAAATCAAGTTTCTGTTTAAAAGTGATGGGATTAAACAGAATACGTTATATGTTAGTTTTCAAAGGTATATGAAATTATTTAGAATCAGTCAATGTTAGTTAGCTAAAAGATTTTAAATATTTCAGTTCCTTCCTAATCCTCAAATGCTTACATAAGTCAGCCTCCTTCCCCATTATATCCATTTTAGAATTTAGAAGGTAATTCTGTTAATCAGGCCATGAACAGTTCTGAGATAAAAAGTAAATTTCAAAATCAACTTCCTGTCCACAAATATATAAACAAGTCATATTTTAAAGTATAGAATAACTAAAAAAGACTCACAGCAGGCTATCAAAGTTCAGTGTGCTTCACCAACCTATAGTTATTCTATTTCTGGCTACAGAGTAAAATTATAAAGTGACCTCTCTACAAAGGAGTTTAAACTCATTTAAACTAAGGATAGATTAAGTGCTAGATTAAGGAATAATACAAGTCTAAACCCACTAAAGAAAATACTAATGAACAGCATTTTCTAGAAGTTCACACTGGAAAGATGAAACTACCTAAACTTTATAATAGGCCTCTAAGAAATAACTAAAGAAATCTATACTTTGAGATTGCTAAAACTGGAACAAAAAAGTTGAAACATTTCTTTATCTATGGTTCATTTCAAGTAAAACTCTGTGAACTGAAAATTTTGAAATTGTTCTTTAAGTAAGGAAACAAACATCATTCATTTCCTAAATGTAAAATATAATTTAAAAAATAAAACTGGAGCTAGGTTTGTGACTCAGTAATAGAGCGCTTGCCTAGCATGTATGAGGCACCAGGTTTGATTCTCAGCACCACATATAAAACAAAATAAAGGCCCATCAATGTATAAAAAAAATTTAAAAAAAAATAAATCTAATGGAAAAGATTGACATTTAAACATTCTCAAAGTATTTTTCATCAACAGTTAAGCTTTTTTGTAAATAATATTAAAATTGCATTACTGTACATGTGAAGAAGACTGGCCTTTTTTAGTTGTACAAGGAAGGATATGCCTATTAAACTTTGAGAATTATATCACTTCCTGTTGATGTTCTCTTAAGGCCAACAACAAAAATGTAATCCTGGTCTGAAAGCAATGCTTTCCAGCAGGCATTTCCTTTTACTTCTCATTTTAACTAACAGAAGGAAAGAAATGATAAATTCTGACATGGACTGACACCCATCACTTCTGCATACTTGTGCTTTTCCATTCAAAGTCGTAACTAAATCTCCAATGTGTTTGATAAAATATTGTAAAGAAGCTTTGGAGTGCTGAGGAGGGTAATGCATTGTTTAACAATCACTTCTTGACTCTTATGGTTTGAGAGATATTTGACTTTATGCAGGCCTGATAATCTAGTTTGTCAATTGTAGAAAAGTCCTTCCCTCCGATTTCCCCCCCACCCCTTTTTGTCTTTGGGCTATCTTATTGGACATTTAATACCTTTGATGAAAGAAGGTGCTGTGAAAACAATGTAACATTCCAATCTTTACTTTACTAGTTTCTTTACTAGTCAAAGCAGAATAGAAACAAAATGAGAAATCTTAGAGATACAAAAGAAAATGTACTACACTAAAAATGGATGTGTAAGAATGGTGCCATCATGAGTAAGTCTTTCAATGTCCATGTCTTCTGAATTATAACAAGATTAGTAGTTATATGTACAAAAGAATAAAATAATTGTTGGGAAAGTAAGAATGAATATCAAATATTTTAAATATCTTGGTTCTATATTTAATAAAAAGGGAAGTTGCCTACAAAACTTGATCCTGTAAATAAGTACAAAAACATCTTGTGATTATTCCCTTCCTCCCTGTGTGAAGAAAGGGAAAGGAGTAAAGGAAAAGAAAGCCATGAGTACACACTCACTAACCAAAACCACAAGAAAAATAATCTAAAACCAGACTATAGGAGGCAGGAGGAAAGTGTGATTCTGGACATAAAAACTGATTTTGCAATACCAGTAGGGCAAACCCACATGCCTGCCACAAGCCTCATTCAAAATCTAGTGGTTTCAACCAGGCCACACAGCTGGCAGCCTTGAACACTCTCCAAACAAAAGCCTGGACAGTAAGGGAAATGGGCTCAGGACTGATTCGAGCCCTAACGTGATTATGACGACACACTGACCTGCTGGGGTATGACATGATGATCAGAAACTAAGTTAAACAGAGGACTTTAACTTTTATAGGAAAATCCTAAAGAAGCATTGCTTTGAATAAGGGCCTTTTTTAGTTAACAATGCTAATTCTTTCTAGGGAGAGTCATCCCCATGACACATGACACAGGGAGAACTCGGCAGCATCTTACCTTCAGAAATGATCTTGGTGGACTGTGTGAGAACCATGAGAATCTAGTTTCCTCTCAAAGTCAAAGGAACATATGGTTGAAAAGAAAGTCTTATTAGATTTGGAGATCAAATGTGGCTAACCAGGTCTCAAGGTGCTTTAAAGCTGCTTTACCCAGGTGCTTCTACCCAGTTCTGGAGTCCCACCCCACCCCACTCCCATGAAACAACCTGGACCAACTCCAGGAAGGCAGACACCTTCCCTCATAAATCCCAAATGCTGTATCTCAATCCCCACAGAACTCTAATGCAGCACTCTGGTTTTGTTTCCAGATGATTTAAAAAATTACTCGTCCAGACCCTGCAATCTCACTTCAAGGTGTTTACCCAAAGGATTTGAAATCAGGTTGTCAAAGAGATGTGTGCATTCCCACATTCACAGAAGCGTTACTCAAATGGACACATAAGTGTCCATCAACAGATGAATGGATTGAGATACTGTGACACATCTGCACAATAGAATACTACTCAGCCTTTAAAAAAATCTAAATATCACAAGTTATCACTTAAATATGGAATCTAAAACAATCCAACTAATAGGATCATAGAGGATGGGGTAGGGGATAATCATCAAAGTACATTCTGAAACAGAAGGAACATTTTGTGGGTTTGTTTTTGAGCTCTACAGCATAGTGTGGTAAATATAGTTAATATTATATTGTACCTTTCAAAATTATTGAGAATAAATCTTACATGTTCTCACCACCTATCAAAAAAGGATGTTTCTGAGGTAATGGATATGTTGACTGATCATTCTACATTGTATTCATAAACCACAACCACCTACAAATATATAAAATTATAAACTGTCAATTTACAATAAAATTAAAAGTCAGGAAGAAAGAAAACTACTCATCCAAAGGAGATCTGAATAGATACCTGAAGAGTGGGTGAGGCGACATCCATTTCCTTCCTTGAAGAGGAAGTACCTTCCTAAGACACTCTTCACCAAACAGGAAGCAAACCCATGTCCTTTCCTATGAGCTTTGAAGGATTCTATTCTTGTATCAGGAATGCTTTCTTTTTCAGCTAGATTATATTTTATAAATGTGAAAACCTAGATGGTGTTTCCGTAAGTTATACAATATACAGCTTCTTCTTCTCTCTCTTTCTTTGTAAATAAAACTATCTACAAACTGTCAGGAAGTTATTTCATCACCACATCACCTAAATTTAGCACCAGCAAAATCATCATGTTTGCCATTAAATCTAGGTAGACTGATACTACAGCTCAATATTTCTGGCATTGTTCTTACTGAAATCTGCTTCATTTGTCTCTAGGTCTTAGTCAAGATTATTAATATGAGTTCATTCCTTTTATAAAGATTTACTGATGTTTAAGATAAACAGTAGTGATTACTGTAACACACATGACATAGATAAATGTTATGAGCTTCCTTTTCACTAAGAAAGTAGTATTCATCCAAATACAGGAAACTGAAGATCTCTACATAAGCAAGACACTAATTATTGTATTATGATATGCAATACTGTAAGAGCATTATGAATGTGCAGTAGTATTACTCAAAATGTTAATATCTAGTATCAATATTTGAGTTTCAGTTCAGACCTTTCTCCAGTATGCCCATTCCTAAGACATATTAGGAATTTTAAGACCCATAAATTTTGGTACCCAACAAACCACAGCTCAAATATTAACTTCTGCTATTTACCACATGTGTGATCCTGGGCAAGTTAATTAACTTCCCTTGACCTTAGCTGCTTCATTTATAAAATAAGAACAACACATATCTTATGGAGTTTTTAAGAGAATAAATAAGAAAATTATAAAATACCTATGGAAGACTGTAGCTCACAGCAATTACTGTAATAATTGTTAAAGTTGCAGGGATCAACCAACTTTTACTAAGATAGCCAGAAAAGTGAAATACTCAGGACTTTCAAATATTTCACAGCATCTATTTTAAAAATGTTTTTAGGAGCTGGGTATAGCTTAAGTGATAGAGTGTGTACTTAGCATTCATAAGGCCCTGGGTTCAATCCCCAGCACTAAAATTAGAAAGTAAGAAAATAAAGGTGTTTTTTAGTTTGGTACTTCCAGGATCCAAAAGTCCAGATAGCATCTTCTGTCATAAGTGAATTAGGTTATCTTCTATCCTATCAAGTAGTTACTTGACATTTTAAGAGGCAAGTAGGTATTCCATCACGACTTAAAACACTAGGACTGCCAATTACTGAATCAGATTTAGCTAATACATAAACTACTCAGGCTATGCTAAACACCCTGGGAGGCTGCGTCAAATTTTTCAACAGCTAGTCAGTTAGTATTTATTGAGTCCACTGAGTGTCCAACTGTGTACTGGAAACTTGGCACACATATCAATGATCAAACACAATCCTCAACCCCAAAGCATTTGTCCCCCAAAGGAAACAAATAAGCAAAAGAGAAATTGAAGGAAAATGTAGTATATTTTAGTATGGTGGTTTTCTAAAAATGGTTATGCAGGATGATTGTGAACAAATGATGTTAATTAGTAAAGCTTCTTTGGGTCACTGAGTTTTGCTATGTTTTAAAAATGGGAGAGTGGGGCTAGGGGTGTAACAGTGGTAGAATGCATGTTCATCATGTACAAAGCCCTGGGTTCAATTCCCAACAGGATGAAATTTTTTTTTCAGGAAAGAATAAAATTAAAATAAAGGAATATAATGGGTGACTAATAGATGAGAAGGAGTTTATTTAGAACAGTGAGAAAGCCTGTTAATGCTGGATGAAACATAAGTCAGTTTCACTGTGAAAAGCAAAATTATCTGGGGGTAGGAAAAGAACAAAATTAGCAAAAAAGTTATTGATATTAAGGGTGATAGACTTATCTGGAAATTCAGCAAAAAAAATTAAATGATTACCTGATATATTAAGATCTTTCCTAATTATTCACAGGGAAAATCACTGTTTCTACAAACAATGGGTAAATTATATTGCTGATTATATGTTTATAATACTGCCTCACTCAATAAATACTGTCTACCAAACTATCTTTAACCTTTCTGTCACTTGCTATGAGCCTGTGTGCTTAATTTCTGAGTTTTTAAGGAAACAAAAACAGCAAAATTCAGACCCCAAAAAAGGTCCAAAATTTAATATGTACACATACCACTATTCAATACTATATAATAAATTAACACAGTGATAATCCTGATAATCCTTGATCTTCAGTGGGGATGAATACGCTTCCCTCAACAGTTTGGAGTTCTGCTTCCTAGACCCTGCCCCTCCCCACAACCTTGGCTGGTCCCACATTCCATTGCTCTTCTCTCCCTCCCCAAATCTGCCTTAAGTTTTAAAGGAATCTATTTGCCAAGCCTGACATACACATGCCTAAAATACATATTCTTAGGACAAAATACCAAGTAAGCTGGTGATTATTCCACCACAAAAACTATTTTCTCTATAGTATCAACTTATGCTATCTAAATCCAAAAGGATATGGTAAGGTTTGATTTATCGATTTTGTTCAAAATCTACTGAAAACTTTGATTCATTCACTCACTCTATAAATTCATCAAGTACCATGTGCCAGACGGTATAAAATAGTTGTATTAATATTATCCTTACCCATATACAAGATGTACTCTAGAGATCAACAACCTTGAAAAGAAAATTAACACCCTTTCTTAGTCACTCCAAGTAGATATTGCTGTCCCTGGAATTTGCTCCAGAGATGTTGAGTCTTCTGCTTCCAAATTAGGCCTCATATCTGAAGCAGCTCTTTCAAACAGTCAATACGGTCTTTCTCCATTTAATGAAGATCTCATTCACTGTTATTTTCAAAGTTTACTTCTTAAGATTATAAAATAAATAAATGTTCACTGTAGGAAACTTGGAAAATAAAGAAAACTTAAAAAAAAAAAAAAAGAAAAAGATGGGAATGTTCACCATGCTTACCTAATGAAGTAGTTACTTGTATTTTTGTATTGTATTTTGTATTTGTTTTTTGTATTTTGTATTTTTGTTTACTTTCTTCCATGTTTTTCTCCCTTATTGTTAAAGATGACTAAATATAACAATTCACTACTCAATTATTCTACCTTACCACTACTGTTGTTGCTACCATAAGAATATGGCATCATAACTTAACCATGTCTTTCTTCTCAGTTATACGGTACTGCTTCCATTGTTTCACTATTTAAAGAAACTATATTATAGAAATCTTTGCACATAAATCTTCACATGAAGATATGATTAATCTCCAGGCTTTCCTAGGTTAACATAGAATCAACTGTAAGTTTTATGATATGTAAAGCCAAAATTATTTTCAGAAAATAATAACAATTTACATGAGAGTGGTTTCTGAAAATGCTTTTAATCACAACTCAATTAATAAAGGGAAATCTTTATTAATTGAGTTGTGTGGGTGGAGATGGGAGGGGAGGGGGGATAGGAAGGGCAGCAGAATACAACAGACACTAGTATTGCTATATGTATAAATGTGGCTGTATAACCAATATGATCCTGAAATCTGTACACGTGGAAAAATAAGAATTCATACCCCATTTGAATCAAATGTATAATATGTCAAGATCATTGTGTTGTCTTGAGCAACCAATCAAAAAAAAGGAAATCTCTCATTCAATCAAACATTGTTATTAATTTGATTTAAAAAATGGTATTTAGCTGCAGTTTTCATTTCTATTATTAAAGACTTTATTCTTTATAGAGGCTAAAATGGATCTTCGTTTCCCCAGCATGAGTGAATGAGTGATATGAATGGCCTATTAACATGGCTTGGCATTCTGGTTTTTCTGGACAAAGCTTTGTCACCTTTACCTCATCATCTCATAAACAGAGGCCATTACCACCACATTCTAAGCAATGACTACTCTCCCTGGGACACACCTACCATTCCAGTAGCAGAGACAGTCCAAATGGAGCCACCAGGAAACCAGTCCATATTACTACTCACCTCCCCACAACTGGCAAGACGAGCCTAACACCAGGTTAAGGTTTAACAGACTTCCACCAAAACTCCTACGATCTTAATGATACTTTTCTCAATTCCTCCTAGTACCTATAATACAGTTCAGCACAGTACTATTTTGAAAGAAGCCTAGTACTTATATCACAAGTATATAAGTACTATATATATATATATATATATATATATACACACACACTATATATATATATATATATATAGTATAATGTGACTCTGTGTACATAACACATATAAAGTACACATACTCTGATCCTTATTAAGTTCTCTCACATACATGTGAAAAAATACAGCTTTCCATTGCTATTGGTTCAAAATAGTGACATCAATAAAATTAATAAAAATAAAGCCATAGAAAAGGACCCTTCCATGTCTCTCTTTCCCAGGTATGCTGCACAGGCACACTTGCACACATGCACACAGCTGCACTTAAATTTGGAGGATGTGTCTTTTTATAAAATATGTTAAAAGGAATGTTCACAAGAGGAAAAATAATAGCATATTTTCAATTTCTTATGTTTAGCAAGTTTTTAGTTTCTTATAAATGAAGAATCATGAAGATTGTTAATCATAGCTTCAATGAGCCAATGTCAAAGACTGTAAGCAAGTGAAATGTGCTTGTCCATAGTGCAGATTCATCCCTCAACACACTGGCAGCTCTAAGCTCTTTCCTAACTCTCATAATCATCCAGAAACATAAAAGATGAAATAGGAAAGATGAGAGACTACTTAGCTTTCACTAGTTTTAGACTTTAAAGTAAGTTTATGGTCCCTGAACATTAACTTAGAAAAAGCAGTAATTAACCTTAAAGAAAGAAAAACTCTCAGTTACTTTACTCTGGTTTTAATAAATAATGTATTGGGGGGTGGGGTTTCTCTAGAAATTCCTCTTAGATAGTGAGCTACTGATTGCCCTATCTCATTCCTGTCCCAATAGTACTTTACCAACAACTAACCCACCTTGTTGCTTTTGCTTAAGCTTTCCTTGTCTAACTTCAAGGTTCTCCATTCCTAATGCAAGGCATGTATACATTCTTGAAGTATGCTCAAGGAGATGAATACAATGTGCTTGTGTCATCTCTTTCCTTACAAAACAGACACACATGAGCAGTCTTCAAATAAACAATCTTTAAATGAGAAACAATCTTGCCTTAAATTCATTTGCATAGAATGATGGTATTATTTAAGGATGGTATTATTTAAGGAATACTCCTGAAATAAATTAAGTACACCTTGTAATAGAATATTCAACAGAAAACAAAACTACAGTATATCTCCTCTCCTCAAAAATGCTTACAAACATTTACACATGTGTGAGCCCTGGCATTTCTGTAAAATTCATAATATACTATAATCTACTTAAACACTATCCAAAGAATACCATAAAGCTTGCAAAGTCTCAAAACTACTTTAACTGATTGCATTTCATAGATATTTAAGTAACTCTTCAACACATCCTTTACAATTAAAAAAATGGTAGAATAAATCATAATACTGATGGACAAAGTTAATTCAGTTGAAAGCCAACCAGTTAAACAAAGTAACAATACAACATCACCTATGACTGTCTTCACAACTAAATACAACACCCAACTAAAACATAGCCTGCTCAATTGTGTGAATAAATTTATCTGGATTTCCAGCTTTTACCCTTACTAGAAAAAGCAATCACAAAGTGGATAATACAACTAAATACTGACACATTAATAGAGTTTAAAGAACAGAATGAAGATCTAAACAGATAGGAAGGAAGGAAGGAAGGAAGGAAGGAAGGAAGGAAGGAAGGAAGGAAGGAAGGAAGGAAGGAAGGATGGATGTACAGATGGACAAAAAGACAGACAGATAGGTTCTTAAAGCTGTATTACTTACCAAGTGCTTCCAACAATCCCCAGTCCTTTGGGAAGCAATTTTAATGAACCAGTTTCATGCATCCCAGAGGCTCAACCCACATTTCCTGATTTCTATGACAAAGATTGTCATTAACCTACCAAGATCACCAGGAATGCAGTACCAGTGTGGCCACACTTAAATAAACCTCTCATCTACTTTGAGCAAAACAAAAACACTGTTAAACTGGTATGGCAAGTTATACAACTTTGCACTATTATACATTAGTTTCAGATGAGACCGCCTGACTAATCGGCATACCTGAAGCACATACAGGCAAGTTGAACATGCGTAACTTGCACTGAACTTGGGAAAACAAGAACTAATCAATTCAACCTATTTTTAGCAGAATCATTATGAGATTATGTAAACTGTTTGATGAATAAAATTCTACATAAAACTCTATAGATTATATGTAACTGCTATATTTCAATGGGGGGAAAAACCCACTCTTGATTTTTCAGTTATAAAAGTCTTTACTGGTTTCTTCTAACAAGACAATTTGTATGTTCCTATACGGTACCTTTGTGACATTCCTGTATAAAATTTTTCTATTTCTCTGAGTCACCTCTGTAGGCATTGATAAACTGGATTCCTTAAATGAAGATTCTTGCCATCTCAGAGCTGGGGACATAGCTCAGTAGTAGTAGTAGTAGTAGTACGCATGGGTTCCCTAAGTAAGGAACTAGGTTCAATCCCTAGCACTGAATACAAAAGATCTTTACCATCTTAATTTCCTTAAGTAAAATTCTAAACAAGTGGTTTCTAGAATACTGAGGAATATATTCCATTCCTTTAGGATATTTTAGGAAGAACTTTGCTAATATCAGTGACCAAACAAGTAACCCAGACTGGCCTATAAAAACAGCAATAGATGAAAAAAAAAATCAATATTCAAGACTATGAATATATCTATTAATCTGTATACATAAACAAGAATATACCCTTCAAATTAAGTATTTTTAATTATAAAAATGTAACTTCTAATATGCATATCCCTAACATCAAACTAGACACCCTACCACCAGAATAATCAGAATTTAAAAGAGAACAAAACTAGGACTGGCAATAACAATAAATAATAGGATTGTGGAGCAACTAGAGCCTCTAATAATATTTTGTTGATGGTAAACTGGTGTAACCACCTACCTGGAACACTGATAATACAATTGTCCCTCAATATCTGAAAAGGGCTGTTTTTAAGATTTCTGTGAATACCAAAGTCTGCAGATGCTCAGGTCCCTTATATAAAATGTTGTAGCATTTGCATATAATCTTAATTCTCATATATTTTAAATCATCTCTAGATTACATATAAACCTAATATAATATAAATGCTATGTAAATAGTTATACTACATTATTTATAGAATAAGGACAAAGAAAATCTGTACACGTTCAGGACAGATGCCATTTTTTTGTTTCAAATATTTCTGACCCACAGTTGGTGGAATCCATAGGTAAGAATGCTGGCTGCACCTACTATCACTCAATATACATTATTTCCCAAACCTAACAGTTTTAGAGAGTTAATGCTCACTAACAACATGTATAGTAATGTTCATAGCAGTTTTATCCATAACAGCCAATACTGGGTATTAATCAAATGTTCAACAGGATAAATGTTAATATATTCATAAAATGGAACCATATACAGCAATGAAAAGGATCTATAGTATGCTACAACATGAATGAATCTCACAAATATAATGTTCAATAAAAGAATCCTGACACAAAGAGATTACATTTTGTATGATTCAAGTTTTATGAAGTTCAAGAACAGGTAAAACTAATCTGGGGGGATAGAAATTATTTATGGGGATCAAAGCACAATAGAGATTAACTTTAGGGAGATATTAATAGGGACATAAGACAGAACCTTCTGGGGTACTGTAAATACCCTATGTATTTGGGTAGTATTTAAAAGATTATATATATCTTATATTATATATATTATATATATATATATATTCCTGTATAAAATCTATATGTATATATTGTAATATATACATATAAATTAATGTATATATTTGTAAACATGGAAAAATTCATCTGAGTCATATCCCGTCTTACCATGTACTCGCTTCCTGATCTTCAGCAAGCTACTCAGAAAAATGCATAAACCTGACTTTTTTTCTGCTACTAACGGCAATAATGCCTTTAGCACTGGGTTGATATTAAGACTGTGAAACACACCAAAATGCCAATTATTTTTACCTGATTTCTTATTTACATCACATAAGGACTATGGTCAAAGATTTGTGAATGCTAGTAGTAAACAGCAACTGCATGGAAGAAAATAAATGTAAGAAATTAAAATTTGGAAAAGTCTGACTTCACTACCAAGTCACAAGAAAATGATACATTAGACTGACGTGATCTTAAAAGGTATGAATGTGTACAATACACTTAGAAAGGATTTCCATTAAAATGTGAAATTGAGTAAAATAATCCTAAACAACCAAGAGTTGGTTATCTTCAATTATATAGAAAAGACAGTTACACACAGTAAATAGATAAAAAATTGATATAGTAATTTTTTTTCTTAAATAAAAACTTTCAATTAACTAATTTGTTTTAAAGCCTCTCACATCTCATTTACGTTGGATAGTCACCATAGAAAACAGTTCTAACACGAAGTTTTTAACTAAAAAGCAACTCTAAACTTATATTACAATTTAAGTAAGTGTGTTCTATGTATATCATATTATTTACTGAATTTTCTTTTATAATTAATGGTCAAAAATAAAATTATTGTCTTTAATATCTTTCCTGTTTTTTTTTTTTTTTTTTTGGTGGTGCTGGAGATTGAACCCATGGCCTTGTGCTCGTGAGGCAATCACTCTGCCAACTGAGCTATGTCCCCAGCCCTTTTAATCATTTCTTCACAAAGAAACAACTGTATAAACAAACTTTCTTATTGGGCAAAACAAACAAAAAAAAAAACAACAGAAAATAGAATCTAATTTTACTGATTAATTAATGCCAGAACATTAGCTTAAAATTGCCTAACATAATACAGTAGAGCATATAAATAATCACAAAAGGTCATTTTAATCTTTGGGTTTTTTTTTTTATTATTTTTTTTTTTATTTTTTAGTTCTCGGCGGACACAACATCTTTGTTTGTATGTGGTGCTGAGGATTGAACCCGGGCCGCACGCATGCCAGGTGAGCGCGCTACCGCTTGAGCCACATCCCCAGCCCCAATCTTTGGGTTTTTTTAACTCCAATTTTTATTAGTCTTTGAATTTATTCTAATTCAAGATTCCAGGTTCTCAAATATAAAATCCTACTAAAAGTTTTAACTAATTTGAAAAACTACCTTATATAAATTATGCAAAGGTATTTTGTTTTTACAATTTTTTTAATTCACTAAAAATTCATGGCTAACTGAGATGTTCCTTCCTTCTGCTAAACTGTCTAAAAATAATACTATATATTAATTTGTACCAAATTTTTCAAAAGTGTAAAGTCACATTCTGATGTTATTTTAGATCTATATTTTCCGGGGCATTAAACTGCTCAGTATCAGAGGAATCAAAGTAAAAGGCTTTAGCCAAGTTCATTTTAAGCTAAGTTTTAATTTTCATTTAAGTTTTATCTTTAAATGCTTATACTTAAATTTTCTAAAGTAAAATCTCATACTCAGTTAAGCAGCAGTCAAATATATTGTGAACACAGTAAAAGCATTAAGATGGTGTAGTACCAGCAAAGACAGTATGACTAAATGCAGTTTTCATAAACAGACAAGCTACAGTTGTAAACAATAAGCCATGACTTACATGATGACATGAACAGAGAAGCTGAAAATGTCAGAATGCAAAGTCCCCTTAAGGGCAACAGGATTTTCTTTTATATTCATGTTACATGGACATCCTTATTAAGGTTTCAAAAACAATACTTAGGAAAAGCAGTCACTATGTGATGACAGAAGCCATTTTAAGACCTGTAAATCAACTATTTTACTAAAAACACAAGTACATAGTAAACCTAACTGGAATCTAAAGGGATTGCAGAAGATGCCAACACAATCGCTCATAGCTAAAACAGAACAGTAAATATTCATTCTAAACTTTTTAAATCTAGGAATTAAAAAAAAAGGCAAGGCAATTTTTTTTTTCAGTTAAAAAACAACTACATTTGTGTTTGAGCAGAGAATATCTGTGCCAAGTTTAGCCCACAGTGAATTAAAATGGCTACATTTGTAAGTAGGTTTAAAACTATGCTTAATCATTAAAAGAAAAACACCTACACTTGAATACATTCCACAAAATTACAATATGATCATATTTCTGAGTCTAAAGAATGTTGGTCTCACTAAAACGTTGTCCCAACTTATTCCTCATGCTAAATAGAAAAACTGTTCCTCTTCTGTGGAAGTTGATAAGAAATTCTGCCAAAATCCCCTCTGGCTATTTTAGTCATGAATTTTGTAGATGATGTTTTTGGGGGGAAGGTGGAGCTTTTTTTTTTTTTAAGACACTTTACAATATTATGAATGTGTATAGTATATATTTCAGTTTAAACAAACTTTAACCACAAATTATGATGCTTACAGCAAATTAATTTTTCCCCTTTTAAATAACTCGCAAGTGACCAATACTTGCTTTCATGCACTGACTATTCTAAGCCTGTTTAATCTTTAAAGATCAAACTCCAGGAGTCCATAGCTCAGAAAAAACGCATGCTTTACCAAAGCCAGGATGGGGTTACTTAATACAGAGGGAGAGCAAACCCTCTCAAGAGTAGAGGCGAGGAATAAATTATTTTTATTCACAAAGTACAGTGCCTATACTTTAATCATTAACTCAAGTTTAACTCAAGTCATCAGAGCAGGCCTGAGAGGTAAATATCACCTTCATTTTACAAAGAAACTGAGAAAACTGAGTTTAAATAACTTGCCTAAGGTCTCCCTGCCAGAGGCAAAGCAAAAAATCAAAGCTAAGATTTCTTATTCCAAACTCAATTCTCTTTTCACCCTGAATTCATCCCTCCTGATATTTGTCTCAGCGTTTATGAATGAGCTGGCTGGACCAGGCTTTTTCCAGCTACTCACAGGGCATATACAAAAAGGACTTTTTTTTTTTTTTAATTTAGTGCATCAGTAATTTATTAATTCTTTTTGCACTTTCATTCACAGTGATACTGGTGAATTAAATAAATATTTACAGAAAAATAAGAAATTATCACTCTCAAACATTCACGAGGCAGAAAGTTAAATATATGTTTGGATTATTGAATAAAAACTAATGTTTCCAGACAGGTTTGTTTGTTTGTGAGGATAGACTTGAATGAACTAAGTCAACCAAGTCCAGAAAACTCAGAAATGATCATATGTTCACCTATATACATCACGGGGCGCTGGTACTGCCAGGGTGCCCCTGTGGCTGCATTAGTCCCACACCCCTGCACTGTTACTGAGTAGAAAGGCTTCCTGACTCTGCCAGCATCAGACAGTCCTGAACACTGGCTTGAGAGATGAAGCCTCTTGCTCAGTAACAGCACCATTCCCTGCTCCAGCACCACTGTGAATAACCTGCTCTGCTAGATTGTCTTTCAGGCACTGCTATACAACACAAATACCCACCACCAGCAACACAAAAGCTTACACAAACTCAAAAATTCACAGGGTTTGCAGTTTACCAGTGTGCCAAGACATGCAAGTTTGAGAACCACATGTCCAATATACGTCTGTGGACACAGCCACCAAATCCAGTACATACTGGTGAAGACCAATTTCTCACTTGTCAGTTCAACAGTCCTAACACCACCCAAGACCCCCAATTAGCTTACTCTAACCAAGATTCTTCATCCAGGTTGTTCTACAACAACAAGCCCCTTGCCTGAGCAGAAGAGCATACGTATTTTCTAAGAGTAGATAGTCCTGGCTAGTTTTACTGTCATGCAATAAATGCTTCGCACATGATTGTTAATTGTTCATTTCCCTCCTCCTTTCCCTCTTTTAGCCATTTATGCTACTTCAGCTCAATCCTCTTCTCTCTTTATTTCTGCTACTGCAACTACCCTTGTCCAGGTCTTCATACCCTTCAATAACCTTTCAACTAACTAGTCTATACAAGTCATTCTACACTGCTGCCTAACCAATCTGTAAAACAACTTTCATAATGTCAAACTCTGCTCAAAACTGTATCAATGATTTTACATTATGAAATGGATCACTTTTTAACACCTCAACTTTTTAGGTCTAAATTAGGCCTTCACATTTATTCATCTAAGACAATTTCCTACTTCAGATGTATACCAAAGAACCAATCAGCCTCCGTAATTAACCAATCACAAGTCTAACCAAGTCAGTCCTGTGCTTTCTAGTGCCACATGTCAGCTTAGCCTCTGATGACATCAATACAGCATCATTCCCACACTTAAAAACTTTCAACAGTTCCCTGAAACTTGCACAATGAAGTTGAAACTCTTACTACAACATTCAAAATTTCCTATAGCCCAGCCCCAAATTCTCTTTGCTCTTATTTTTACCAAACATTAAGCATTTTAATCTGAAAACCTAAGATATTCCAAAATCCCAAACTTTTGAGAACCAACCTAATACTCCAGCTGAAAATTTTAATTTAAAATATACTACAAAATTACTGTCAGATACATTCATACATTGCTGGTGGGACTGCAATCTGGTGCAACCACTATGGAAACCAGTATGGAGATTCCTCAGAAAACTTGGAATGGAACCACCATTTGACCCAGCTTTCCCACTCCTCAATTTATACACAAAGGATTTACAATCAGCATATTACAGTGACACAGCCACATCAATGTTTATAGCAGTTCAATTCATAGTAGCCAAACTATGGAACCAACTTAGATGCCCATCAACCGATGAATGGATAAAGAAACTGTAGTACGTATATATACAATGGAATATTACTCAACCTTAAAGAAGAATGAAATTATGGCATTTGCAGGTAAGTGGATGGAACTAGAGAATATCATGCTAAGTGAAATAAGCCAATCCCCCCCCACAAAACAAAGGATGAATATTTTCTCTGATAAACGGATGCTAATCCATAACGGGGGGCAGAGGTAGGGAAGAATGAAGGAATTTTGGATTGTGCAGAGTGTGGATTGGGGGGATGGGAAGGGGTGTCGGGATGAGAAGGATGGAAGTATGAGACAGACATTATTACCTTATATAATGTATGATTGTACATGGTGCAGAGTCACACCAGTAGTGTAATGTGGAGTTGTGCTCCATTTGTGTACAGTGTGTCAAAATGCATCCTACTATCATGTATAACTAATTAGAACAAATTCAAAAATATTTAAAAATTACCTCAGGCTGTACGTATAAGATATTTTTTAAAAATGAATATCATGTTTAGACTTGGATCCCATTCCAAGATATCTCATAATAAATACTCCCAAATCCAAAACACTTCTAGTCCAGGCATTTCAGAAAAGGAACACTCAGTTGTAAAATCAATATGCATCCTCTTCTCTGATGACAGAAAGCTGTGTGCCTTCCCTATCAGAAACCATCCTGGCTTTCCCTTCACCCTGGATCTATATCCCCATTATCTTTCTTAATATCCTTCCTATCTTTAAGGTTCTACTCCTACTTCTTCAGGAACCTTCCCTGATCTCAATTTTGAGAATTAAATCTCTCTACTTTATGCTTCTACAAAATATTCTTTATACTGGTTATGAGACTCTGTCTTGTGTTTAGTTGTACTGGTCCTTGAATCTTATCTTGCCAATTAGTCCACAGCGATAGAGGGTTCTGACTTGATCTTTATATCAATCCGAGCAACTCAAAACACAATGTCCTCCTTGAAATGCCAGTTATAGTAAATACTAATAAATGGAAATCACCTAAAAACTTCATAGAAGCCACCAAATACTCTGACAAATGTGGTAAGAATTTAAATGTATAAATTACCAAAAAGTAGAGACTGGAAGAGAGAGGGAGAGACAGAGACAGAGAATGCTAACAGCACTTAATATTCATTTTGATCTGGTCAGATCAGTTAACTCTACCTACATACATCATGATCAGTTTCTCAACCACCCTGGACACATTGCACTCATTCCTGCCGCCATTATCTCTGCTCAAACTACCCCTTTCCTCAGCTTCCACAATGAGCTTTTTCTGAATTGATACAAGCACAGTCACAGAGGTACCATAATGTCTGTTATTTAGAAAGCAGAGCTGAGCCAGTGGTGCTCAACCATGGTAGAGCCAGCTGCTACCAACAAGTGCCTGGTTATCAATTAAAGCAGTACACTATAACAGCTGAACGGATTTACATCAAATCTAAAGGGCTTGGGCTGTTTGGTTTTTATTTTTAAATGTGGTCTAATACACACAAAAGCTACCATCTCAATCATTTTTAAGTATACAATTCAGTATTGTTAAGTACATTCACACTGTTGTGCAACCAATCTCCAGTACTGTTTTCATCTTGCAAAACCGAAACTAGTATTGAATAACTCCCCATTCCCTCCTACCCACTGCTCTCTACCCCTGGCAACCACTATTCTTTCTGTCTCTATGGATTTAACTGGAGTGGGTACTTCTTAAGTGTGGACTCAAGCAGTATTTGTCTTTTTGTGACAAGCTTGGTCAGTTCATGTCATAAAATGTCATAATTTCCTTCCTTTTTAAGGCTGAATAATGTTCCATTTGATGTATATAAAACATTCTATTCATCCATTCATCCATTGATGGACATCCAGGTTGCACCTTTTGGCTATTTTAACTAATGGTGCCCTATGAACACACATAGAAAACTCAAGAGTCACTCTCAAGAGCTGATGCAATGAGGAGAGAGGACAAGGGTGCCCCAAAGGAAACAAAATCATTTTCCAAAGCAGCTGAAAATCAGAGACAAGTGCCCTTTACATATACTGATGGGTCAATTTTATATGGATAAAAGTGCCATGGGCCAGGAGCTACTCACAGAATATATTAGTTCTAACATAAACTCACATTGTGAAACCTGGGTAAGTGAATAATGGTATCTCTAAGAATAATTCCTGGATCCTTGTACGTATTTACAAGTGTACACACACACACACACACACACACACACACACGTACAGTTGTTGGCCTCCTCTACATTGATTATGAAAATCACTAATCATACTCAAATAAATAAATTCCTGCTCTTGCTTATCCTGGAGAGTCCCAGCAAAGTGGTCCTTGAGAAAAGCAGCTCCTTTGACACAGCACTTAAATGTTCAATTTGGGGCTCATACTCTCCATCAATAGCACTGTCTCGCTCCTTCTTCCCTTAGTTAGCTTTATGTTTCTATGACAACACACCTGATATAATCTACTTAGAAAGAAGAAAGTTTATTTTGGCTCACAATTATAGAGGTTTCAGTCCATAGTCGGTTGGCCTCACTGATCTGTGCCTATGAAGGGGCAGCACATCAGTGGCAACAGAATATAGGCGAGCAAAGCTGCTTGTCTAATACCTGGGATGCAAAACGGAGAGGAAGGAGAAGGAGCCAAGGTCCAAAGTCCCCCTTCAAGGGTACACACCAAATAGAAGATTTCCCACTTAATCTCACTTCTTAAAGTCTTCACTACCTGCTGGGCACCTGCTGAGGCAGGAAGATCACAAGTTCAAAGCCAGCCTCAGCAACTTAGTGAAGCCGTAAGCAACATAGCAAAATCCTGCTGAAAATAAAAATACTTTAAAAAAATTTTTTTAAAGGTTTCCACCAGTTACCAGCACTTAGCCCCACACTGGGGACCAAGCCTTTAACACACTGAGAGACACTCTGGATCCAAACAATGGCATTCCCTATACCTACTACTTCCTCCCATGAACTAGAATATAGGTCTCATTCTTAGTCCCAGATCTGAAGGTATAGAGGGCAGAATTTGTCCCAGATACAGACAGTCTCTACTTATGAATGATTTCTCACAAGGCTTAATCAGGGTCACTCACAGTCAGAGGTGCCACACTGCTAACCTCCCAAACACTGGGAAGAGCACAATTGCAGGAAGTCACTCCCCCCAACATGTCCTCCCAGGGGCCCTTGTCTGGTCAGAGAAAGCGAGGGAAGAAACTATTTGAAAGAGGAACAAATTTGAACTCCACTTTCCTAGAAGGATCTTTCTGGACAGGCAGCAGAGAATAATGGTTAAGATCATAGTCCTGGGGGTGGATCACAAGATCTTAATAGGGGCTTTCCAAACACTCAGTCTGGGAGTCTAGGCAAGTTAAAGTGACCCACTTCTGAGTGACATCTGTAAAGCAAGGTAAAGAATCATACCTGCTTCAGAGTGTTGCTGTCAGGTTTTCAGTAAATGAATTAGTATTAAGAAAGCACTGAGGGCTGGGGCTCAGTAGTAGAGCACTTGCCTGGCACACGTGAGGCACTAGGTTCAATCCTCAGCACCACATAAAAATAAAATAAAGGTATGGTGTCCATGTACAACTAAAAAAATACATATATATAAAAAAGAAAGCACTGAGATGGTTGAGTGCCCCTGAGTTCAATCCCCAGGTTCCCCACCCCCAACCCCCGGCCCCACAAAAAAGCACTGAGAACAAAGCCTGGCTCATGGTAACCAGAGTTTTGGTGCAAGAAATAGGTAGTTTGAAGTTCTCTGAAAATGGCCAACATCATAAAAGCACAGGCAATGAAATCCTGGAGCCTTAAACACTGTTTAACTGTGTTCATTTCATTCCCCAGTACACACACGAATAACCACAAATTTAATTATCCATAACTATAAAGTCAGTAAAACTATCTTGCAATGATGCATGCCCAAGGAAGAAAAAGTGCCTTAATTGCTTTGTTAATTACTAGTGAATATTGTTTTAACAAAGAAAACAGATATTATTCACAAATTCTTCTTTTTAGTACTTAAAATATTATTTGTTGGCTTCATACTTGTTTACATTCTTTTAATTAGTGAATTAAAACTTCTGGTTCAACATAGTATGAGGGATACACTTCGCGATTTTCCACAATACTGGCAGATATAGAAGGGACAAAAGAAAGATCTTATGCCAAATTTTCCAATAATCAAATGTATTCCACTTAATAATAAAAGTTCAATACCATGTTATCACATCATCATGAATTTTGAACAAATGTTACATTACCTTTACTCTTGTTAATGTTATCTCAGTACTGTATTAATTATATCTCCTAATATTGTCCCAGGAATACCTGTATCAGACAGAAACCAACACCACTGTGCCTAGAATTCCTCAATGCTACATTTCAATCATTCAAAGATTTTTAACTCAATACAATTTCTTTTTTTCTACAACAATAACTGATAAAATATCCTGGGATTCTTTTCTCTTAAAAAAATTAACAACTTTGAAAAGTATTTTTTAAAGTTTGTTATCTTTACTACAACACTCAATAATGGACCTAATATTTCACGTAAAATGATATCATATAATGCATAGTTATTTAACCCACCATCTCTAAATGATTTATGTGTTTTGACAAATAACGTTAAATAAAGTTCCATGTATTTTTAAAATTTTAAATAGTTGCATTTTTAAAAGTTAACCACACTAATGCAGATCTTGGAAATTAATGTAATAGAAAGCAAAGCAAAACAAAACAAGAAAACCCTAAAGCAGTCTTTTTTTTTTTTTTTTTTTGGTACCTGGATTGAATTCAGGGGCACTCAACCACTGAGCCACATCCCCAGCCCTATTTAGAGACAGGATCTCACTGTGTTGCTTAGCGCTTTTGCTGAGGCTGGCTTTGAACTCATGATCCTGCTGACTCAACCTCCCAAGCCACTGGGATTACAGTTGTGCACCACCGCATCTGGCTAAAGCAAACTTTTAAGACTTGTAAGAAAACTGAAGTTTCTTTAAATAATTAGCTTTTATAAGCCAATTTTGCCATTTTCAGAAAATTTGAAATAATCCAGTAAATTATTTTCCTCCAGGTTTAAAACATAAAAGTAATGCTTTGAATTTTTTTCCTAATGTTTATAGTGATTCAAGTAAAATTACTTTCATTTAAGACATTTTTACTTTAAAATAAGCATGATCCCACTTTGAAGGAAACCCAAGTTAATTTAGCTTCTTTCTGATTCTACATCTAAAAATGCATTTTTCATTTAGCCATCCTTATACTAAGCGAATGTGCCTGCCACAGATTCTCATATGCTGAATTACTGCCAGCCTCAGACATTTTAGAATGTGCTAGATACTATTGGTGTGCCAGAACACATAATATTAATACTTTATTATTTTATTCTATTTGGGTGTTTTTTAAAAAATGATTTCTCCCTAGCTCATAATGTATGTACTTTCTCTCTTTGTAATTCCACATACATACTCACATACCCCTCCGTAGTTAGAAAAATCTCTTCTGGACTATTTTTAGACAAATAGCAAAATTTATGTAAGTAGATTCCAAATATCCTGTTTAACACATACAAAATATGAATGATACTACTGGATAGATTACATGAAGACAGTATTTCAGAAATAACAGCCTCTAAGCCATTATCCATTAACTTATATTCTCTTTCACTACAAGCACTAAGCCAGAAAGATAAGTATTTAGTATCCTCCCATGTCAATAAATTTGAATTATTTCAACAGTCACTGCAAACACATTACCAAAGCAGGCACTATAGTTATAATTCCACAGATTAGTAAACAACTTTCAAGGGACAAAAATCACTAACATAACCAGAGATTATTTAAATATTCCGTTGAAACATATTTTTATAAATGAAATTAGTGTAAAATTTTTACTTAGGTCTTGTCTCTAAGTTTCATTCTGTCATACATAACATCCTTCCTATGATGTTATAAAAAAGTTATTAAAACAATGGATGAATCCTTGTATAACCATTGTCATTTCAAAGGTGATACAAAAACTCAAATAATCAGTGGTGATTTATCAAATAATCAGTGGTTATTTATATAGCACTTAAAATTCTAAGGGCAAAAAGGTTCCCTACCTTCATCAAAGTATCTAAATCTTATTTGAAGCTTTCATTATAATTCAAGATAAAGTGAAAACAACATTCAATATAAATTCTACAGGAAAAGACTGTAGGTCGGTTGATTGGAACCGAGGACACCCTTCTCATATGAACAGTATTAAATGCTTATTAGATTGACACAGATCAGCAACAAAGCCTTTTTAATGAATACACTGTTTGTATAGCACTATAGTATATGTATAGTTCTATACAGTTAACTGGCATGAGTGAAAAGATTGAGAAAATTTGGAATCCCAATTAGAGGTGTCAGGAATCCATGAACCATCCACTTTGCTGCAGTGGGATAGTGTCTCCCACTAAATGAGGCTGGGGTTCCATCAGGCCAGACATGAGGCACACGGGAGAAGTAGGACATATTATAGGAAAGACGACCGGGCAGGGAAAGGTGAAGAAAGTCTGAGAATGGCTTGAAGACCAGGACTGGGACTAGAAGTTTGAAGGCAGGAGCTAAGTTTGAGACAAGACAGACCTGGGAAGGAACAGCGAGTGCTAGGGCCTCAGATCCAGAGCTAACTAAACCAGCAGCCAGTTCTCCACCCAGCATCAACCAGCCCACTGCTTCTCTTTCAACTCTCCTGCTACCTCTCCCAGAATTTTGCTCCTCCTTTTGCCCCATACAAAACTGAACATAACTTCTCATATGTCTCCATTAACAACAAGCCCTCTAGATTGTGCAAAGGTTTACTGCTAACAAGAGTAATAAATGGACTCTGGTATGCATTTTTTTTGTCTTTTTTTTTTTTTTTTTT
>NW_026000093.1:21165560-21213033 GCF_001458135.2 Marmota marmota marmota
GGGGGGGGGATGGGACTCCATTTCCAGGAACTGGGACAAGCTGTGAAAGAAAGAGATGGTTTCTCTCTGGATCTGTGCAGGGAGAAAAGCAGGACTGAGAGGAGGAGACAAAACAGAATGACAACACCCAGTCTACAGCCATCACCTGACCACCACTACCACCCCTAACCCCAAAAGAAAGTCAGGATTATGTGCAACAAGGTGCAATTTCCAGCACTGAGAGATAAAACACAGTTCTAAACTGTATTACAAAAATAACCCTACTTAACTGTCTCAAGAAAATAATTTATTTTGTGTAAAATGTGTCTCAAGTGAAGTTCATGTTAACACACTCTTTTCAACTGCTAATGCCAAAACTGCAGTTTTGTTGTAAATTACAGTGGCCAGATAATCTAAGAGTAATTTCACATCCAAGTTCTTCAATCACACCTGGAAACATTTAAGTCTGTCATGCCATGTATGTTAATAGTTAGAAGCAGGGCCCAAAGATTAACCACATCTGAAAAGTTAAATTATCATCTTATACAACTCCAAAGGATCATAAACAACATAATATGATTACCCCCCAAGGGTAAAAAGGCAATGTGTGACATATGGGAAAACAGGGATAAATAATTGTCCCAAAGACCTTCACAGACAGTTTTATCAAAGAATTTATAAATGTGTCATGCATTATTTCTAAAGTTTTTCTCTGCTCAGAGTTGTTTTCAAATTCAGAAATGTAATTTTTCAGCCAGATAAAATTTCAAAGCATTTTGAAAGAAATACACTTGGTGGGATTTTTGTCCAGAGGAATTAATAGCACAGCCCCCCAACCGTTACCTAATGTTCTTTATGTTCAATTATCTTTCTTTGGGTTAGTAAACAACTTTCAAGGGACAAAGTAACTTTATGTTTTATTCAAACTACAAAAACAACTTAATAAGAGCAGTTAAGATAGTAACAAAACCTTGACTTCTAGAAATACTCATATATAATGCTTGGACCTATTCCAAGTACCTTGTAAAATCCTATTAAAATGATGAATCACTTGTAATTTAGGTTTTTTTTTATTTTAAGAGACAGAGAGAGAATTTTTTAATATTTATTTTTTAGCTTTCGGTGGACACAACACCTTTATTTTTTTATTTTTATGTGGTGCTGAGGATCGAACCCAGCGCCCCACGCATGCCAGGCGAGCGCGCTACCACTTGAGCCACATCCCCAGCCCTAGGTTTTTTTGTTGTTGTTGTTCTGATTTGTTTTTTAGCTATAAAATCCAAAACGCAACACAAGCATTGAATCTTTCTCTGTAACCTCTTGTGCCTACAGTTTTCAGCTCTCCAAATAACAGGTTTGGGGTTTTTTTTGCTGGAAATGACTTAAATTTTGGGGGGACACAACATCTCCACCCAAATTTTTAAATTTTGAAGTGAAAAGAGACTGAGTGATATGCAGAAAGTCAAACAATGCCAAAGAACAAAGGGAAAGGTGAATCAAATTCAGGCAGCAAGAGCTGAGGCTGAAAGGCAGTTAAAATCAGGGCCCCAAACCACCTTTCTACCACACCAAAATGTGAGCTTCACCCCATCCCCACTGCTGGGGTCCAAACACATAGAACTGCAGTGCTTGCTATTTTATAATGAAGTGACCCTATCTTCCCAGGTCTTTACTACATGGAATCAGAATCTATATTATCATACACACACACATACACACATATACATATATACACACACAACTATAATTAGTAAATAATCATTACCGGTGTTCATAAACAGAACTTTCATGGGTTTCTTGTGATATGTTGAAATGTACAGATGTCTATAGACAGAATCCTAATTCTAAGTGCTTAATAATAAAATACTTCATTAGGAGTGGAACATTTTCACCTATACTTCCTTCAAAGCTGCAAATAACCCTGCTTTTCTGGCCCTCACCCTAACCATGCCTCTGAACTTGCCATTCTGACCTGTGCAATGGCTTTTTAATAACTGTTTACAGCCACTGGGTATAAACATCAAAGTGCCTGCTAAACATTAATTACTTCTTGCAACATCCCTATTGACAGAGGCAGGCAAAAAAAGACACTCCGGTTAAAGCCTATGTCTACACTGGGAGCAATGTTTTTATACCTGCTAAAGCTTAAATTTATGATTATTAATGAAATGACTATCAATCTGAACCTGAGCTATCTGCCTTTTACCTTTAAAAAGATAACACCATCACAACAAATTGTTTTCTTTCACAAAATAAGAAACATTTTTCACCACTAGATGCAAAAGGCCCACTGAAGTGGAAGGTCCACAAGGCAGCCTCTGGGAGGGGAGGCAGAGAGGGGGGAGGCAGAGAGGGAGGAGGCAAGAGTTAGAAAAGGAAGATTAGCCTAAATCTCTGTATTTAGCGGTTAGGTTGAACAGGAACTTAAATTTTATAAACAGTAACAAATTACTGCTTGATATGATTTCCATATGCATCTGTTCCTCATATTCTCAAATCTTACATTGTGATGGAATTTCATAAGTTTAGCTAGCTGACAGGCTAATGGACAGGCTGAACATGATTTTTCAGTAACAAAGGCATCATTTTAACAATTGTCATTACCATTAATGTAAAATATACTGGCAGAGTCGCATTAAATTGGCCTAAAATAGCTCTCCCTAATGTGAATAAAATTTAATCTCTTCTCTTTTAATAATCCTCATTCTACAAACAAAAATAGTGGAATTTACTTCTTACCTTTAAATATTCATACTAAATTCACAAACATTAACATTCACCTTAAAACTTAAGATATTATCCTGAGTTGTTGAAATCTTTTACCTAAAAAAAACAACCAAAAAGAAAGGGGAGAATATATAACCAAGGCCTGCTAGAGCAAAATCAATCAACACCTTTGCTGTACAGTCTCTGGACTCACTTCAAGCAGAAGTCTCATGATGAGCACTTACCCAGCCTATGTGAGGCACTGGGTTTGATTCTTGGCACCGCATATAAATAAATGAATAAAATAAAGGACCATCAACAACGGAAAATACATATAATTTTTTTTTTTAATTCTAGCAGAGTGTACAACCAAACAGCTGAGCAAAAACTTAAGTAAGCAGAAGAGATAAAATGCTTACACTAGATACAGGCACTGATGAGGCGGCAAAGGAAAAGAAAACCAACATAGGTATGTCTGAGCATTACTATGGAAGACCTGAAAAAAGCTAAGAAGTTTGGGAGGTGTTATTACAGTAGTCCAGACCCAAACACTGACTCTGAACACAGGTGGCAGCTGAAGGGATGAAAAGGGATGTCACATATATGAAAAAAAGTTGTAATGTTCAACTGCATATACGGTGGGAGGTGAGCCCATGTAGAAGATGGCTTTTTACTAGAAGAATCAAAATGACTGATGTGTGGGTGCGCAACAGTACCAATTAATAGAAACCAGGAAACTGGAGGAAGAACTGGTTTGGGTGGAGGAAGCAATGAGTTTCACTTTGGTAGTACTGCATTGAAGGTGTAAGCAAGATACCCAGGGAGAAATGTCAAGCAAGCAAAGCTTAAAAGAAAGGTCAGGCTAGGGCTATAAATTTGGGAACTATCTAAATAAAGGCAATGGCAAATGCTTGGATTGGCTAGGATCACTAATAAAAAGAGCATACTGGCATAGTAGAGAGGGAAATAAATTGAAAATGCCTATCTGTAAAAAGTGGAGGGAAGAAAAGCTAGCAAAGGACACAGAGAATTGGCCAGAGGCATTGAGAAATCAAGCTCAATTCAGTTCAACCAAAGTTCACTGGGGTCTATTATATATGAGTATTATATCAGAAATAAAATAATAAAAAATAAGCATTATAGTTCCTACATTAAAACTGATGTCAAGGAGCTAAGGATGTAGCTCTGTGGTAGAATGTTTGCCTAGCATGCACAAAGTCCTGGATTCTATCCCTAGCACCATAAATAAGAATAATGTGATGTCAAGAAAATCAAACAACAACAACAAAAAAAAAAAAACAGCTAAAAAAGAACTCAACTCAGGGCGCTAGAATTATGGCTCAGAGGTAGAGCATTCGCCTTGCATGCGCAAGGCCCTGGGTTTGATACTCAGCACCACATAAAAATAAGTAAATAGATAGATAAATAAATAAATAAAGTTATTGTGTACAACTACAAAAAAATAAATACTTAAAAAAAAAAAGAACTCAACTCGGGAGTACATAATTATAGCTTCAGATACAGTGAACACCAAATAATCAAAAAGGAATACTATGAATAAGTTTATGCCAATGCCTGAAAATTTATATATTATGGAAAATTCTTAAAAGTATACATTCTCAAAATTGCCTCAAGAATAAATTTGAAGCCTGTAATACCATTAAAACTAAATTTCCCCTAATAGATAAAATAAGCAAAACCATATAACAACATATCAATAGATACAAATTAAAGGAGGAGGAAAAAACTATTCTCAACCTAGTTACAGAAGAGGACTTTGTCAATCTGATAAAAGATATTGATGATCCTACTATACTCTGAGTGGATCCAATTACAACCAACTGTACTTTTCAAGTTTTGACTTACAAAGCGACTGTGTGTGCAGTCAAGCCAGCATTCCATTGAGTACCAAATTGCATGTGACACTAAGATCTTCATGTCATTTTACAAAAGGAAAAAACCATACTCTATCTCAAATTTTCTTTAATATTCTAGTAAGCATCTGTTAAATTAATTTTCATAAAAATGTTTCCAGTCTATGACATTGTGTGGTACTAATTTTCACAAGTCTACTCACTAATAAGGGAGTTTTTATTTTTTCCTAAAACTAACTTTGAAGCACTCTTACCCCCATTCTTAATTCCAGCATGATGGCATTTGAGGAATTTATCCAAGGTCACACTTCAGTAACCTCAATTACATCCTCCTTTTCCTCCTCAGTACTAGTAGCCCTAAGGAACAAGCATTTGCTAGTTTACTACTGTTAAGACACTTCATTATTTTTATTTAACATAACAAGATACACCATTTTTCTTGTATATGTAAAAAGCATAATTCTGATTGACAAAATAACATTGTTTCCATACTCTTCAAAAGAATGTGTAACATGCTAATGATTTTTGTACAATATCTGTAAAGACTCACTAAAATATAGAAAACTTATAGATTCTTAATAAAAACTCAATTCAGAACTCCTAATTACAGGCGTAATTAATATGATTTGCCCCTAAATATAACACTGAAAACTATCCCATGAGTTTACTCTGGTTTTGCACATGTATTATCTGCAGTTAGGTTTTTCCCTGAGGTATTTACTACCCTAAAAAGCTATGAATTCACTATATACAGTACAGGATCCAATTAATCTAATACTTCATACTTTTTTCAGGACACTCCCAATAATGTTTTGTTGTTGTTCTTTTAATATTTATTTTTTAGGTGTAGATGGACACAACACAATGCCTTTATTTTTATGTGGTGCTGAGAATTGAACCTGGGTCCCGCCCGTGCTAGGAAAGCGCTCTATGGCTGAGCCACAATCCCAGCCCCCAACAGTGTTTTAAAATAATCACTAGTATTCACTTAAATTTCTATACTCTTAAATTTCTATTTCTATTTCCATACTAATTGACGTTTTTAAAGATTTTACTTTATTTCAAGCAAAATATTAGGTGCTCATAAGGGATATATCCATTAGTCATGAGGTAAGTACTATTATTCTCCTTTGCTGTGAGGAAATTGGAGCTCAGAAAGCTGAAAAAATGGGGCACTGTCCCCAAATACAGGTCAAGAAACAAAACTGGAACCCAGGTCTTTTAGGCTCTAAAAGTAAGACATAGTCCTGGGCTGGGGCTGTGGATCAGCTGTAGTGCGCTTGCCTAGCACGTGCAGGGCCCTGGGTTCGATCCTCAGCACCATATAAAAATAAATAAAAAATAAAGGTACTGTATCTAACTACAACTTTAAAAAAAAAAAAAAAAGGAAGAAATGACATAGTCCCTACATTCAAGAAGGTCACAAGCATGTAACAAAACAATCCCAATACAACATGTAAGTTCTATCAACTTCCTAATGCCATTTTGTGTTAGAAAAAAAAAATTTTGAAATTATTGTGCTTTTTTATCCCTTAAGTTTACTAGATTTTGTGCAACTAAAACCATTTCACACCCTATTATCTTGAATGCACTATGAACTATGCTAAGCACTCATACTAAAGATGGATACAGTTAAGAAATACATTTTACATGACAAACCAAAACACATAATAACTGAAATCAAAGTTTCACAAAAAAGTAATTATTGTTATTACATGTAATATACTTTCATCTTTTTTATTACATTTTTCTTAATGCTGATTATGAACACCAAATCATTTCACAATCCACCTACAGGTCATGCTCTCCAATTTGCAAAATGCTGCCCTAGATAAAACAGGTTGGCTGAGTGAAATCTTGTCTTTGCTTCTAATTCAGTCTGGCCAGCCTTTATAGATGAGGCATTTATAACAGATAACACCCATAAGAGATTATTCTGCTTTTACACTTAAATAGCAGTATAAAAGATCATTCAAAGCATCCTCAACGTTCTTATACGAAATGATACATTACTTTTGAGAGCTTCAAATTTTTCTAATTTAAAAATATTAAGTTGTTGGGGCTGGGGTTGTGGCTCAGTAGTAAAGCGCTTGCCTAGATCGTGTGAAGCACGGGGTTCGATCATCAGCACCACATAAAAGTAAATAAATAAATAAGATAAAGGTTAAAAAAAAAAAAAGAAGAATGCTTTACCTTTAAAAAATATATTAAGTTGTTGAATTCAAACTAATAATGAAACCTGTATTTTTTTATTTAAAAAAATTAACTACAATAATCTTAGCTTAAGGCATAGCCCATTTAAAAAAAATATTTAGGAAAACCAATCACCCTAGGTATTTGAAAACATCAAAATCATCCCTAAATATTATGATTAAAAAAAGGATTTAAGACAAAGTTGGTTTATAAAGTAGTAAATCTTTTTTAGCATAATAGATTAAAGACACCTTAGAAATTAAAATGACCACATACACTCATTAAAAAAAAAAAAAAACAACTAAACTTATGGTTTAGAAAGTTCAGTGATTCAGTCAAAGTCATACCCACCCCTAATTGTAGAAATTGGAACTAAAATCTAAATTCTTACCTGTCAATCTGTTCTCTTTCTAGAATGGTACACATTGTCCACATCTTCCAAGCATCAACACCAACAACAATGACCACCCCTGACATCTCCCTTATCTAGAAATCTAAGGTAATTATAGTATGACCTATACAATTTAAAAACACTTGATTATGTGACCTTATGCACTGCCTTCTAACTGCTTAATGGCTATAATTTTAACTCCCCAATAAGACCTTTAGATATGTCTTATAAGTACACTGGCCTTTATAAACTATTAAACATGGTAAATACAATTTGGCCATAGAATTACTTAAAATTAGTTTCATTTTTAATCTCCTTAATTGCACACAATGCCTGCCAAAACCTTAGCTCTGTATTCCATCACAGTAGCTGTAACCATCAAATGAGAACAATTTCTCATCTAAAAAATGAAATTACTCTTTTTATTTGCACCAATCTACCTTTTCCCAAGGGTATGACAAAGAAGGTTTCAGTTGTAACTTCAAACCCACTATAAAGCATTACAAATATGAAAATATACATCATTTTTTAATCCTTTCTTAGATTATTTAGATATTTTTCATAAGTGATTTAAATTCTTTTTTAAAAGCATCACTATACAGACATATGATATTTTAAAATACCTAATCACAAACCTGACAAAACATATAACTATTTATTTTATGTTAAATTTAAAAAAGACTGGGAACATGGCTCCGTGATAAACACCCCTGGGTTCAATCCCTAGTACCACAAAAATAAATAAATAAATAATACCTTTACTCAAGAGTAAGATTCTGAAAAGGTTGATGGGTTATTCTCAGAGATTTGAACAGTTCCAATATAATGAATTTATTTATGGGACAAATTAAGACAATCAATGTCTCCTGTAATTAAAGGTGTTTTGGCACAGATGTTGGCCCTCAAACGTTTGCTTTGTCAGCTGTCTAATCTACATTGACACTGCAGTAATTAGCACACTGTCTATAATATTTTAAATGCAAATTCAACAAAATTAAGCTATTATATATTGGGAAATGAATGCTGATCAAGCTATCAAATGTACTTATATCTCTATTACTATGTCAACCATATGTGTGGCACATGGCCAAATCAGCTACACTCAGTATGAAGAACATGCAAGAATATTCAACACCAGAAGAGACTGTGCTACCTGAATTAATAAAAACACACAAACATCCACCTAAAGAGGAACAGATTCTGATCATTAAACAAAGGAACTTAACATAAGAGTCTTCAGGTCAGAATAATCTCATAAACACTTTCTAAGATAGATATGCATTCCTCATTTTGATATTGAGTCTCACTATGTGCCAGACACTATTCTAGATACTGGGGACAGAATACAGAATAAAATCAGGGGGGGGAAACTACCCTCTTCAAACTTATATTCTATAAAAGATGCAAATGGTTTCCCGTCATGTACTAACTTCATAATACTATCTGAAGCCCTAGGCTTAAAAAAGCTCCCCAGGTAATGTCCAAAGTTCAACAGAAAAGCTGTGATTCGTTAGCAGTGTCTGTTATGGACATGCTGAACAGTGACAGAGTAGGAACTTCAATCTGCTGTCTTGATTCTAAGAAATTATTTTTCATTCTCAGTGAGCCCCCTTCTGCTTGAAGTTTGTCCCACATTATTTTGGCAATCAAATTCTAGTCTTCAAATTTTATTCTAAACGTCTTCTTCTCTCAGGGTATAAAATCAACACACAAAATCCAGTTGTGTTTCTACTTACCAGCAATGAACTATCCAAAAAAAAATATTCGGGAATACATTTCACTATGGAGATGAAGGTTGTACACTGAAAACTATAAAACACTACTAAAGGAAATCAAATAAACTTAATTAAATGGAAAAACATCCAGTGTTTATGGTTTAGAAGATTTAATATTGTTCCAATGACAATACCACCCCAAGTGATTAAAGATTCAATGCAATTCCTATCAAAATTCCAGTGGCCTTATGTATACAAGTGAAGAGCCAATCCTCAAATTCATGTGAAAATGCAAGGGTTCCCTAAATAGCCCAAACAAAACAGAAAAAGAGCAAAGTTGAAGAACTCTCACTCCTCAATTTCAAAATTTACCACACCAAGTCACTCTGATCAAAACAGTAGTACTGGCATAAGGATACACAAGAGACCAATGGAATAGAATAGACAGTCTAAAAACAGACTTCCATGGCCAGCTGATTTTCAACAAGGATGCCAAGATTATTCAGTGGGAAAAGAATGGTACATTCAACAAATGGTAATGGCATACCAGATCCACATCTAAAAAAGTGAAGATAAACCCTTTCCTCATACCATATACAAAAAATTAACTACCTAAATGTAAGAACTAAAAAACAAACTCTCAAGGAAAACACATAGGTAAATCTTTATAACCTTGGGATAATACAAGAAGTAAAAACAACAAAAAATAGATAAACTGGATTTTATCAAAACTTTTAGTGTTCATTGAAGGATGTTATCAAGAAAATGACAAGGCAATCTACAGAACTAAAAAAAAATTTGCATATCATATTCAGATGATCCTCGACCTACCATAGGGTTGTATCATGATAAATCTATTGTACATAGCCCCAACTAAACAAACTAATCTACTTAAAATATTCCATATGCTTTATGAAAAATTTAAATGTCTCCAAAGTCAAATCAGTATCAATGGGTAAATCACTGAGCCTAAAGTAAAACTGTAGCAAATAAAAAGGGCAATACAGAACTTTAATTTGTTCCCTTTAGCAATGTTTAGTTTTTAGACAATCTGTTATTATCTGATAAGTTGGTATATATCTTTCTTGTAGATTTAATTGAAAATTCACTATTTACATCTTCATCTCACCTTTCAAGTTACCAAAGTCCTAAAACGAATCAACACATAAATTAAATGCTATCCTACCAAGTCTTGACTATGAATTTAATTAACAGTACAAACAGAATCCTTACATTTAAAGGATAGCTCATTATAATACATGAGATTTTAAAAGAGGTCATAGGAAGATTTTGCATTCATGATTATTTCATCCCTTCCATAGTTTCCAACAACACACCTATCTGTATGAAAGCCAGGATTATTAAAAAATAAAAATAAAAATTCGTTTCCATATGAACAAAAAGTTGAAATATTTCTACCATTTAAAATATTACTTGTTAAATACTGATTTCAACATGGCCTTTGACCAAACACATCCTTTAAATAGCAAAACCTAAACTTTTTATGAAAGACCAAATAAAATAATTTTAAAGACGAAATTAAAATTCTATGCCCAAAGCTACCCTTGCTAATCACTTTGCACTGTGAAATAAAATTACCCTGATCTTACTCTCTTATCTGCTTTTAACACTAGCTTAATCATAACAAAACTATATGCCCACAGAGCAAAGATTTACAGTGAAAATTTTAGCTTTATACAAATGATTGAACAGAAAAAAAAATTAAATCATGATTGTGAAATTTTAATTTATTTTACATGTTTTTATGTGTGTTTGTATATATAAAATGAGGACTTTTTGACAAATACTATCTCCTATCATTATTCCAAAATAGAACAAGCTGATGTCATCTGCTCTCCTTAAAAATATACCTTTACAGGTTGGCCTTAGAACGAACCTGTTCTAATAATGCAAAAATCTAAAGTAGTCCAGTTATATATAAACACATGATAAATATCCACCACTTACATATGGAATGTCAATACTTATGAAACTAATCACCTATCTTAACGAGTGAAGTATCTTAAGTTTATTCAGAGTCTATTAACAGTAAAGTAGGGGTTAACTGTAATCGTAATCGGAAACCAAGCCCTCCTTTGGAAGGTAACTTTTGGAAAATCCCAAATATTTTAAACACAGGAACATATCCAGTTTTGACAAGCTATATGGCCCTGGCATAAATGCTTCCATCTTCAGTAGCTCTTAAAACAAGCAGTCCTTCAGAATTTTGACAGGGACCAGAATTCATTTCCTCTCTACAGCTGCATTGTTTTGATGTCTGTTAAACACTAGTGTGACAGGATTGATTTTTTAGAGCATAGATATTCACTGTATTGTCCTAAAGGACCTAATTTAAAAATAAATAAGAAAATTGTGTGTTTATATAAGTAGAAGGGTAAGGGGAGGAAGGGCAAAAGCAGAGAAAGAGGGAAAACAAAAAAATGAGGATAATCAAACCTATAACTTCTCATTAATCCACATAGGCCTCATATTTAGATGGCCTTATTAAAAATTTTGGGGGTACAGAGTATTAAATCAACACTCAAACAATCCATCCAAGGAAAACTGATAAAAGATACACCATAATCTGGAAGAAAATATTCCCTAATCATATATCTGATAAAAGACTTTTGATAAGAAAACATTTTTAAAACCCTCAAAAATCAATAAGAGGCAGGACAGTGGAATTAAGAGGCAGGCACAGTGGAAATTGCATACTTAAAATCCCAGTGACTTAGGAGGCTGGGGCAGAAGAACTGCAAGTCTAAGGTCAGCCTCAGCAACTTAGTGATACCCTGTCTCAAATAATTAACAAAAAAAAAGGCTGAGGAAGTGGCTCAGTGGTAAATCTCCCAAGTTCAATCCCCACTACAAAAAAAAAAAAGAAAACAAACCAAATTTTTTAAATTGAACAGACACTTTACCAAAGAAGATAAATACAAGTGCTGGTGAGGATAAAAACTGGAACTCTCATGAGCTGCTGATGGGAAGGCAAAATGGCATGTCCACTTTAGAAAGCTAGTTGGTAGTTTCAAACTTAAAAATGTGTTTACCAGTACACAAGTTTAAACTTACCACACAATCTAGCAAGACTATTTCTAGATATTTACCTATGTGAAATGAAAATTTATGTTCACATAGGTTTAGGCAAAAGTTTATAGCAGATTCATTTGTAATTACTAGAAAATGAAAACAATGCACAAGCTGTGGTACAACCATACTATGGAATATCATCAGAACACTGATGCACACAAAAGCTAGATTCAAAGGGTTGTACAATTCCATTTATATGACACTCCAGAAAGGACAAAACTATAAAGAGAAAACAAGTCAGTGATTTGTCTCTGAGGGTGATGATTAGTAATCACAGTAAAATTTATGACCATATACATTTGACTGAAAACATATTTCAAAATTTGCATGGGCTGGGGTTGTAGCTCAGCAGTAGAAAGCTCACCTAGCACATGCGAGGCCCTGAGTTCGATCCTCGGGGCATCACATAAAAATAAATGAATAAAGGTATTGTGTCCAGTTACAACTAAAAATAAATATTTTTTTTTTAAAAATTGCAGTTGTACATTTAGAAAGATGGATCTTACTGTATGTAAATTAGCTTCACAACAATGCTCAACAAAAGGTCAAGAAAATACTGAACATCATGAGTATACTGACAACAAAACCTTCTTTATTTTACAAAACTATGCTTTCCCACAACTTGAATACTATATGCAGAACTGGTAGCTATAAAAATGACAAAAACGTATCTACAGAGAAAGAGACAATACAAAAATAAAGAAAAGAGCATTGCTATCTCAGACAATGTTCTCCAGTTAGAAGGACTGAAAGTAGATATGACTAACGTCTCTAAGACCAGGAAAAATATGCATAGAGAGAAAATTATTTTAGTTGTTAATCCAACAAAATCAGGAAGAAGAATTATTGCCTAAAACATTTGAGTCCTAAATTTACAAATTTAGGACTGAGGAAAAGAAGAAATGTCATATCTGAGAGAAACCCTATAAAACATTCCTTAAATACAATATGCAGAGAGGGGAAGAGATAAGGGGAAGGGAGACACAGTATAAGCAAAAAGCATAAAATACTTGAAAAAAATGTTTAACAATCAATTAACACAATTTTTCAAGGAAAAAAGAAAATTTTTGAAAAGAAAATGTGACAAATTGGAAAAAGCAAGAAATACAGAGTCAAGGGACCTTAGAGAACTAAATCAGATGATGTGGACTGAAGTCCATAAATGGTAAAGTGTAAAAATGCTAATAATAGTTGTTATTTTATTATACCCTCTCTTGTGCTATAAATGATCAACATGAGAATTTTTAAGCTAGTCTGCTAATCCCATAGACAACGATTATGGTCACAGAGCCATAAATAGAAAAGCTAAGACTCAAAACCCAAAGCATCTGACACCACCGTCTATCTTGACCATTATATTATTCTATCTCCCAGTAAAACTACAAAATCAATTTTACACTAGCCAGCTTAAGGAGCAAAGCCATAGTCAGTAACTGCCAGACAGGTCCTATAAAGTCTACAGTTTTGTTGTGTTTTGTTTCAGTCAATACATATCAGCACAGGAATTCTATGGTGGGGATTAACATTTGTTTCTGTATTCTAAGTGGTCACAAGTGTTTCTTCAAGTCTTGGAGGGTTTCAGTACAATGACCAAATGACGTGATTATTTGGGCAACATTTCTTTTTTTCTTTCAGTCCTAAACGTGAAACTCAAACAAACACTTTCAAGTTTGTTTTTGTTTTCCATTTTAACGTACATCATCTCGCTTGAGATAAATAGTTATCTAGTAGCAGTAGATAATAGGTGGTTTCTAAAAAATTGGAAAAAATATATTCATTTCAATCCAATAAATACTTACAGAGCACCAATTCCTTAGAACAGGTACAACACTATAAGTAATAGGACCAAAGAAAGAAGTCCTATTCTGGTTGAAAACAAGCAATTTCTACATGTAACCAAGTTTTTTCTTTTCTCTGAACAGCTATGTAGTTTCTGAACAACTGAATTCAAAACCAGATTCAACAGCGTACTGTCCTTTTTTCAGCCTTATCTTCAAATACAGCGTACGTATTTTTTCACAAAAAATTACTCTCATGTTCTGGACACTTAGAATGTTAACCATTAAAGCTCACATTTTTCCTTTGGTGCCTTTCTGCCACTTACAGACAAATGTCTTCAAAACACCTTCAGTGTTCCACATAGGGGACACTAATATTCTTTCTGCCTTCAGAAACCACTGCTGCTGGCAGGACAGGAAACATTCCTCTAAATTTCCTTTCAAAATGGAAAGGAAGAAAAGTAAAGAAAAAAGAGTAAATACAACGATGAAAGAAGAGATAAGCGAAAAGGTATAGAAAGAAATCACCCAGTAAAACCGTGAAAAGGAAAAGCCAGGCCCTTAATAATCACCACTGCGACAAACACCTTCTTTTCAATGATGGATGGGGAAATGACAATGGAAGAAAAGAATGCATTGAGCAAAAACAGAACTGAATTTCCCAAGTTTGAACCTAGTTAGGAAAATGAGCGCTACACGACAGTTAATAAAACCTTGAGCACAAGCTTCGCTTACCAGCATCAAATTCACTTTCACCACCCAGACTCAAAAGCCACAAGACCGATTTCTGGCTTCCAAGCTGAATTCAGGCTGATTCCAAAATCCCAGGAGAGTCCTCCTACTACCACAACACTCTTGTGACCACATGGGGCTGGGGAGCAGTATCCAAAAGTAAGGTATGAGGATTATTTGAGTAAAGGACAAAGCTGGTGAAAGAGGGAAAACACTTTACACAGCTTCCAAAGCAGGCTCTACATATTGTATCTAATACAAATTATGAAGCTAAGACAATAAGGATATTAAATGTTTCCATGTGAACAGACTCTATTATGGCCTTAGTCACAACTTACAAAGTACTGAAGACCCAAATATTTAATCTAGTATTCAAGGGCTAGGGCTAAGGGGATGGGACAGAAGCATCTTCTTTTTCTTTTAAAAGACATATACATGTCTTTTGTTTTTTTTTTTTAATGATGGTTATTAGACTTAAAGTTACAAATTGGCTACCTTCTGCCCTAATTCCTTCCTTCTTTTTGCAGTACTGAGGATTGAACCCAGGTCCTCTCATATGCTAAGCAAGTCCTCTACCAATGAATTGGCTATCTGAAAGGTTTTAATTATTATGTTTTTTTCCTCTAAGCATTCAATTCAGAATTATATTACCATTGCCTGCATGAGTTACACTTGTAAATCTAACATTCAGAAAATAAGCAAAACAATAATAATAATTTTTTTAAAAATTCTACAAAATTAAGCAACTATTGGTTTAAAAAAATTTTTTTTGAAGGTTACTTGGAAGCCTGGAGTACTTACTGAATGCTTACTGTTCTTTTCTAGAATTCAAATTTTAGGCAAATACAGGATCCCAGGGGAACTCTAGTGGCCATAATCCACACATATGAGAATACTAGTCAACTTTTACCTTATAGCTCTGAGAAAGAGATCCCTTTTACTCAGATAAGTTAAATGTTCATACAGGCAAAAACATTACACAGAATAATAGTGACCATTATACACAAATCTACGCACAACCCGTTCTTGATGTAACACAAAAGTCTTCTAGGGTTCTTCTAAAGGAAATCAGTAGCACCCAATCGTATCTGCCTTTACATACAACCTTCAGAACACCCTACCAACTCTCAAGGGAGGGAAAATTCTTCTCTTAGAAATACAAGCAAGTTACTAGTAGCCCAGATCTCACAGTTGCCTCCTTTAATATGAACTCCTAAGCCCATTCTCATCTCCCTCTTCTGTCACATTGATCTTGTTTCAGCTTCTGTATTTCATTAAAAGACACTGAATACTGTTTTGAAATGAAATAAATTCAAAATAACAGCATTTGTGAGATTAACATGAAAACTTCTGTGCCAATTTCTGAAGCTCTGTGGGAATAATGGTATTAAGTGCTACTGTTTTTTTCCTTTTTTCCTCAGGAGGTGGACTACAGTTCCAGATACAGTGAAAAGACACCAACAGAGTAATAGTTACACCAATAACATATATAAATAGGACTGCTGGGAGTATAACACAGATTCTAGAGTTGCTGCACAGAGGGACCAATAATCACAGTACTCCAGCTTTTAGTAAAAACCAGCTCATGGTACAAACAGTTTCAATTTAAATGTTTGATCATCAGTTTCAATGTATTAAGTAGTACCACTCAAAATGTTTGAAAATTCTCTCTGTAAAACAATTACATATCTCAATGCTAAGTGTTTTTTAAGAGCTTCTTTTAAAAAAAAGTAAAAATAAAAAATAATATTACAAAGACCCTACTGAATAAAAATGCCACAGATAGGAATAAGACCTGTCCAGGCCATATCATAATTTCAGGAATATAGTATTGGTCAAAATCAACACTTCGTGACTCAGTATTCTCAAGTATAAATAACAACATTTGACCAATACCTCTAGCTCTAAAATTCTATGACTCTGTGAACTCTGTGATTTTTGGAATTTCAGTTTGGACAAAATATCATTAAAATAGAAGTAGATGCCACAGAAATTAACTTACTATGGATTCAGAAGTAGAAGACTCACAGGCCTCTGTTTTAAGTTTCCAAATGAAGTCCAGGAAGTGAGATAAATAATTCAAAACTTCAATGCCAACCATGATAGCTTTTATACCAGGTGTGACGTACAGGGAGCAGCAGCAATGATTTCAAACTATGAGACAAAAGTGAGCTTGGCTTACTGTAGAAAGTGAAATGGAGCTAACTCTTCTAAGATGCATAGCAGTATAGAATTTGGACAGGCAGTCTTTCTAGACAGTGCAATAACTGAGGGCCAGTCAACACTGGCTAGAGAAGTTTGACTTAAATCCAAGACTTGCTTAGGGAAGTAGGCAGAAAAGAGACTGTAGAACAAACCAGGCCAGGACTTCAACCAACAGGTAACTTACAAGACAGCTTGATTTGTGAGTAAAGGTTAAGTTTGAGTTTTAGAGAATTTAACTCTAAGAGAAGAATAAGTGATTAAAGACCAAAGAAGTAAAAATGCTCTGTAATTAAATAAGATAGAGAGATTTAATCATTATTTAGGTTTCATATCAAAGAAAATCTGCTACTAAGGTTAAAGTAGCCCATCATCTCTATGGAAATTCATCAACTTTTCATTCTTCTTATAAAACAGCTTAAGTATAGTTTATACGGATTTTTTAAAAATCTTTCATTGTATTTCTAAAGTGTCACATAGCAAACTATATTTATGTAACAATCTACATTAATTTCGAAAAATTAGAGGACAGTTGTTATTACTGGCCCTAAGTTTTTCAAAAGGAAATTGATGCTCCTATAGTTCCACTGATTTTATTAAGTAATAAGAGTGCCATTTAGGTAGTAAAAGAAATCACTTATTGGTCAGGGTAACTCCTCCCAAAACTGAGCAATTTACTTTAACACTTGCTTTGAGAAACTCTAGTTTCTTAGGTACCCTATAAATCTTCCATATAACTGTCATCCCAATGACTCAGGAAGCTGACACAGGAAGATCCCTATTTCAAAGCCTGCCTCAACAAAAGCTAAGTGCTAAGCAACTCAGTGAGACCCTGTCTCTAAATAAAACACAAAACAGGGCTGGGGATGTGTCTCAGTGGTCAAGTGCCCCTGGGTTCAATGCCCAGTACCAAAAAAACAAAAAAACAAACAAACAAAAAAAAAAACACTAACTCTTCCATACAAAATAAAAATTAGCATCTTTGATACAATGACTATTAAATTAAAATAGTAAAAGCATCATCAAATGTTTTCCAAAAATAACCTGAAATTCTACCCCCAAAATAGAACATGGACTTTCTTCACATTTTCCATTTGTCACATTAACTATTTCTTCATCATAAATTTATTAATTTCTTTATTTTTAACAGCATTCCTGAAATAAGCTCAAGCAATATTTTAAAATGCTTTGTAATTTTTCTGTCCATTATCAAAACAGATTTCATTTGACTCTCACAGATCACTTGGCACACTAACTTATGAAAAATTCCACACAATTCAATTTTTGTAACTTAAATGATTTAAGCAGAGTTTAGAAGATATTCATCTAAGGAAACCTGTAGTATAATTGGTTCTTTTATAAAACAATGTATAACTGAGTATATAACAATGTATAATTCAGCCCTCATTACTCTGGTTTTCTAAATTTAGATTTTCATACACTTGCTCTTTTTAGATGGTGCTATAAAAATTGGCTTATAAACATGGTATTGAAATTACTCTAGTATCATACTAGATCAGAGAAATGTGGTCTACAGGAACTGTTTTCTGATTAGTAAAGTATGGACCCAATTAATCCACAATGAATTTCACTACCCCATGCCCCTGATGATAAAGTAGATGACACATGATGTTTATGGTCATCCTTTTATTTGAACACTGCTTCTACCAATGATTAGCCTGAAGTATCACCAACCATTTCAAATGGTGAACGTACCAGTATGGGGGAAAAGGGCTGCTATTACCTCCTAGGAATATTCTGAGACTCAACCAGAAAACCTGAGTGAATTCTGGGCACATAGTAGGTCCTTTTGTTCCTGGCCTATTATGCCTTCTATGCTTACCACGCTACAAAGTAGTAAAGAAAATACTGCCTCATTCATCTTTTCTTCAGGATTATAAAGATAGTATTTTATTTTATTTTATTTATTTTATTTTTTTCCAGAGTAGAAATTAGAAGTTTATTAAAGGACAGCAGAAAAGACTTCTCCCAGAGGAAGAAGGGGACCCAAGAGGTGGAATCCCTAAAGATAGTATTTTAAAACACACACACACAGAAAAGGTGAGAGCTATGAAGAAAAAACAGACTAATGAAGACTGCTATGTCAGAAATTTTCAGGCTTCCTTTCATGAAGCACTCTAGAAATTATATCTATGTGAAGAAATTTTTTTTGTGTATATATGTATAAAACAACTATGAAACAAAAAACTTCTATTATACTTCCATAAGTATACATCCTACTTCAAAAGAACCTTAATTTTCCTTGACATATTTACTTCCTTTCCACAACTGGAGTATGGCAGCAGACAGGACAAGGCAGCAGGAGAATCTATGCATTTGGTCCTACTTGGTCCATGTTCTTCCATCACTTAATTACGAATATGTTCTTCAGTCATGATGGCTTCACCTGGACAGGTTCAGATTCACAGTATTTCATATACCAAATAACCAACTCTTCTGGAAAAGAATATAAACTTTTTCAAAGAAAATATTGGATTTAAGGTGAACACATCTGCTTCCTCCACTTATGTTGCTTATTTATCTATTTCAAAGGAAAACTACTGTGAATAAGTAAAAACAGGGAAAATGAAAAGGGGGATTACCTTGAAAGAACAGAAGCTATAATCAGAAGTTCATGATAGAAAAAAAATGCAGGATGATAGACAAACAACAGAAGAAAGTTTACCAGAAGCAAATGATATGTGATCATCTTTTTAAAATTCTGGACTAGTGATTCAAATTTAAAGAAAAATCTAAATAAAGCCATATATACTTTATTGGCTGAGTAATAATTATACATACATATTTAAATCAACATCCTTTTAAAAATAAAGGTAGGCTGTATAATTATAATGCACCAACAAAGTAATTTTTCAAATAAATAATAAAAGTAAGCACAACAATGTAAATATATTTAACACTACTGAACTGTGTACTTAAAAGTGGTTAAGATAGTAAATTCTGAAATGCATTTTCAATAATAAAAATTACATAATAAAATAAAGGTAAAGATTACACTAAACAATCTAGGATTTTTCCTATACATTTAAAATATAGCCAGGTGCCATAATCCCAGCAACTAGGGAGAGTAAGGCAAGAGGATCAAAAGTTCAAGTCCTGTCTCAGAAGTTAGTGAAACCCTGTCTCAAAATAAAAAGTAAAAAGGGCTAAGGATGTCATTCAGTGGTTAAGTGCCCCTAGGTTCAATCTCCAATACACCAAATTAATTAATTAATTAATTTGAAAAAGACCAAGAGTTTAATTTTATTTAAAAAATGAACAAGGGATTTCACTTTAAAAGATACTAAAAAGGTGTTAAAATTAGACATAGGAACTCCTAATATGACTATCAATGAAAACTTTGGTCCTTTGACTATGCATCTGTAGTTATTTTTTTGTTTGTTTGTTTATGACCTAAACATAGATGTATAACACTTGGGGGAAAATTCAGTCTCAGAGGACATAAGAAACTACTCCAGATTTTAAAAGCACTCTTCACATCAGCTTTCTCAAAACTCTGACAAGGAAATTCCCTATATCACTTCTGGCTAATACCACAGGGACCTCTTAAGGAAGTCACTCTAAAAACTCCAAGTCTTTTTAAAGTTCATTTTCAGAAAATATAAGACTGGATTCCATTAATTTTAAACTAATAAGTAAAACCCATCAGTTTAAAAATAATAATTTTTTCATAAATGTAGATTCTATATCCATAATTTTTTTTAACTGTAAGATATTAGGAAAAAAATTCTGGTTGGATAAAAGTCATTGACTTTAAGTCCATTTGGCCAAAGAAAAGTGAAAAATTTAGAAACTAGATACTGAGTTAATAGAGAAGAAAACCAAGAAGAAGAAAAAATAAGACCCACACACAAAGGTACATTCATTATGAAAGCCTACAGACAAAAAAAAAAAAAAATTCCAACCAGAATTTAAAACAGTATTTCTGGAAATCAGATTGTTTTAAAACTCTCAAATGTTGGGCTCAAAGGTCAGCCACCTATTCAAAATTCACTACTAAAGTCCCGTTACTTATTGGGAAAAAGGGAAAAGGAAGATTATATTTAGCAGAGAAACTAGAATTTTATACTTTAACGTGTTTAGAAGTACTTAAGATTAGTGAGGAGGTTATGGAGAACTGAGCACACATTGCCATGTTCCAGAGAAGCAACTCACAAGTAGAAACTGCCCCCACCTCAAATAGAAGGGCCACAAGTGCCAATTTTAAATGTTATGATTAAGCTGAGGCCAAATGTGTATGTGACTGGGGGGAAGACAGCAGAATTCATACTATTCTCAAGCATACACTTCCTATCATTTACATAGAGTATCCCAAATTATGGTTGTGCCAAAGCTTGTTATTTATGAAACACAAAAGTGTATATAACTCAATAATGTACACTTATGAATTTTAATAAATATGTAACAAATGGGTATAACTACCACAACTTCTCAAATATTTCCACCATTCCAGAAAGTCAACTTGTGACCCTTAAAGTCATTTTCCCACTCCTACCAAGGCAACCACTTGTCTGATTTCTACCACTACAGTTTAGTCTTTCCTGTCCTAAAGATTCATATAAAAGAAAACAGACTATGTGGTTTCTTTTATTCAGCATAGTATTTTTTAGATCCACCCATATGATTGTTCTCTTCATCACTGGTTTGTTCTATTCATTGCTAAATGGTAGTCCATTATGTGAGGGAAACAATTTATTTGACCATTTACCCTTTCTATGCACATCTCAACTTTTTCTAGGTTAAGGCTGTCAAGAATAAAGCCACGGCCAGGTGTGGTAGTGCACACCTGTACTCCCAGACTCAGGAGGCTGAGGCAGGAGAATGGCAAGTTCAAAGCCAGCTTCAGCAATTTAGTGAGGCCCTAAGTAACTTTGAGAGAGTCTGTCTCAAAATAAAAAATTAAAAGGGCTGGGTATGTGGCTCAGAGGTTCAGTCCCCAGGGGAGCATATTTTCAACTTTACAAGATATTTTCTAAGAAACTACCAAACTTTTCCAAAATGGTTGTACATCTGACATCTCTACCAGCAACAAATGGGATCTAGTTTGACTTCATATTGTCCCCTGTACTTAGTCTTGTCATTTTTTAAAAAATCTTTAGCTACTCTACCCATTGCAGTTTTAATTTAAATGCAAATTAAACTACAATGAGATGGTTTATGATAGAGCCACTTTTCCTGTTTATTGGCCATGTGCATATCTATTTCTTGTCAAGTATATGTCCAGTCTTTTAAACATTTTAAATATTGGGTTGATAACTCAGTGAGTTATTTTAAGAATTCTTTATATATTCTAGATACAAGTCTGTCATATTATGACTATTTTCTCCCAATCTGTAGTTTAGCTTTTCGTTTTATTAATAGTTATCTTTAGAAGACCGCTTTAATTTTGAAGCCCAATTTAATGATTTTTTTCTTCTACAGTTAATCCTTGCCTATCCCAAAGTTGGTATTATCACTCTCTGGCTTTCTGTCTTATCATGTGATCCCTTGGTACACACTTCCACCACTGTGATATCATTCACCACAAGGTCCTCACCAGAGGCAGAACAGAAGGGGCTGAACAGCCTTGGACTTTCAGTCTCCAAAACTGTGAGCTAAATAAACCTCTTTTCTTTATAAAGTACCAAGCCTCGGGTATTTTGTTAAGCAACAAAAATGGAGTGATACAGTTACCCAACTCCATATGCCAAAAACTCCCAACTGTTTGTTATTTGAATTTTGAGTTAAAAGCCTTTGCTTGAGTAGCAATCTGCTTATGGCATCAAGTGAGATAGCTGCTTCAGAACCCCAAAATGGATTATTCTTGGGAATCAGATGGAAGCAGACTGTACTATTTTAGTTAGCCCCTCTCATAGTTATAAATTAAAGCTGAAAGCTAAAATGAGATTAAGAAGACAAAAGGCTGCATTTTAATATATTTGTGATAGTACTATTAAACAGAAATAACATACTCAGTGAGTGCCATGTTGCTACTGGTGCTTAGCCCACAACTTTGTGATACTGATTCAGACTTGGTGATTGAGCAGAAAATGAAGGTTGACCTGATGGGGTTACACACCCAAGGACGTTCTCAGACATGCTCAGTTATCAGACTAGCTAGAAGTCATAATACTATTTTTTTTTTTTTTAAAGGAACTCTGCCTTATAGAACCACAAAGTGGTGAAACAGTTGGCCTTCCACACAGGGTTCGGCATCAGAGGATTCAACCGATCACTGAAAGAAAATATTTTTTTTAAAAAAGTGTATTTTAAACTGATGTATAGACTTCTTTTTTCTGGTGCAAGAAACTGAATCCAGGGCCTCACACATACTAGGTAAGTGCTCTATCACCGAGCTACACCCCTAATCTCCCAATTTTTTTCTTGTCATTATTCCCTATGTAACTAGCATTTATATTGTATAAAGCATTATAAGTAATCCAGAGATGATTTAAAGGATACAGGAGGATGAAAATAAAGATATATATATATATATATATGTGCAAATACTTTGCCATTTTATATAAGGGACTTACGCACATACAGATTCTGGTGGTGAGATGATACCCTGAAACCAATTTCCAAGAATGGATAACAAGGGCCAACTATATATATAAAATTCCACCCTATGAACAAAAAAACATTTTCCTAGCAGAAAATAAGACCATATTACACACACGAAATACGGAATTTGTTTTGTTCACCAAAAAATGGATTACTAAATTAAGCATGAGTTTCCTACTAATATTCTTTTCTCTTTTCACTTTCATTTTATTATCTAACACAAGAGTCACTGAAGACTTAAAATTATAGAAAAACTTTAAAGTGAGAAAACTGTATTCACTAACTTGTTATGTACTGTGATTTGGCAAAATACACTTCAATTCAATTTTACCAATGGAATACCTCTGTTACAGGCACACTCACTATCTGAGAGTCATTATTTCCTAACATACCAATAGTGAAAAGGGCACAAAAATAGAAACAGTAGAAACAGAATAAGTTATTTCCAAATACAGAATGCAGTGACAATTGTACAATACTCACTAGAAGACACAATATCACTTCCTGTTTTAGGAATCTAAGTACCCTTGAAATTTAAATAGGCAATTTAGTCAGTTTCCTTCAGAGTGACTTGACAATCATCTTTCTAACATTTTTTAGAACTCATAGTAAATATATTTTTTAACACAATGACCCAATAAACACACAAAAATAAAGAACACACCTAGCTTTGAATTTGTCTAAACTTGGTACACTCTGAATTTTTTCTCTTATATTCTCCACTTTTGTTTTGTTTTTAAGCTGGTTATGGCCCACTAAAGTGGTTTCAGGACTCACTAATGGGTCATGAACTACAGACTGAAAAATCTTATTGTAGAAGCAAAAGACTTAACATCTTTAAGTTCTCCTAGATTATAAAACAAGTACAAACCCAATATTATCTTAAAGGTCTATGGCTGGGTGGTTTATTTCACACAGAACGTCCATAAAATATAGACCAATGAAATTCAATTTTCATACACAGGCAAAATCTACTCGCCGCCGTTAGCCCAAGGTAGTAGGAGTGTTACAGATACAGATCAACGCAACACTTATATAATGCTATTTCCTGTCAAAATCTTATTTAGGTGTATCTTTCATCTTCAGCCAGGGAGTTTGGGGCTTACATTAAGAAAGAACTGAAAAAGGCAATCTCACAGTCAGCAAGAAGGCGAGAGCTCAGCTGGCCTGCTCCTGACCCCTGGAGCATCCCCTAAGCTTCAGCCAACACTGATGGCACACAATCATCAATCTAAATTTTGAAAAATCTATATTGATTTTCCACAGATGATGATGATGGCTTTTTTTTTTAAACAGCAAATGTGCTTATACAATGTTTTCTTCCCATTCACCAAGACTATGATCAACACAGGAATAAAAAACTTTTATGCATTTATTTTTAAGTCTTATTAATCAGAGCTCTTTTAATGAGTCAAAAAAACAAAACAACATAATTAATGAAGACCCTGTAGTAATTCTTATATTATGGCTATGTACTCCTAAAATCCTGATAACAGAAACCTGAAATTAAAAGACTTATTTTTATAAAGAAAATCTTACTAGAAATCTCCTATAATTCTGACACATTTAAATTTCCTTGAAATTTCAAACTTTAAAAGGAATACAGCACAATAGTAAATTTAATAAGGTATAAGTCAAAACTTAATATTTAATGTGCTACATTGATTAGTATTTTCCAGAGCATCTGTTGCAAAGAATTAAATCTTTTTTAACATTTCCCATATCTTTAATTTGAACCACCTTTCTAAGAAAAACAGGCTGAAGTACTTAAAAAAGAAAGAAAGTCTTTATCATGTTTTCAAACAAAACTCTCCTGATGCTGCCTGATGATCTGGAATTTTTAGTCTAGAATTCCAGGCATTAATTGAAAAGTATGTTTTCTATTTCCATAATACTGTTATAAATGGAAATATGTAAATTAGTTCATGGGCAGAATCATTAATTTAGATAAAAAGTAAAAACACATTAATTGAGGACCAAAAATGTGACAGTTCTTGCACAATATCTAAAAATGAGACAGCTGCTACCACTAGAGCTTATAAATCTAAATTAAATGGGCAAAAAAAGCACAGAATTTTAATTCTTTTTATTTCCCAAGGAAATGACAAGTTTGATAGTCTTTCAATCTTTAAAATAACAATGATAAGTCTGACTCGAATTTCCATAAACTGATATTGGCATTATAAATATCAATGCCAGAATCATCATTTGGGTTTGAGTAGGAAGCAGAAAATTTAGACTTAGGTTGGAACCACAGATATCAAGTAAAATGGATTGATTCCCTCTGGTTATCTATATCCTGGAAGATTTGGGTCAGTAACAAAACCTTAAGAGACACTGCTTAAACTTCATATCAATGGCCTTGAATGAAACAGCCACAAATTGATCTAAATGAAGCCCAAATAATTACTTATCAGTCATCATATGAAGAATTCCAAGCACACTTCTTATTGTAAAGAATCATATTAAACATTTTCGATATTACATAAAATATTTTTAAATGTTAAAAAACTGAGAGATTTGACTCAAGTTGAGAGTAATGTGCAGAAATGAGAAGGTCACCAGTATTATGAATACCCGCCCAAAGCCATTATAATGTAGGTGACCCATGTATGTTTCTACACAGCTGGTCAAAAGAGTGTGAAAAATGGATATGGTGACTGAGGGAGTGTCTTTTTTTTTTTTTAATATTCTCAGTTGTAAATGGACACAATACCTTTAGTTTATGTACTTTTCATGTGGTACTGAGAATCAAAGCCAGTGCCTCACACATGCTAGACAAGCGCTAAGCCACCAAGCCACAACCCCAGCCCTGAGGGAATGTTTTTTAAGGGGTGATAGTTTGTGGCTTTTGGTCGATTTTCCAAGGAGCCTGCAACTTAAAACACTAATTTCAGGGCTGGGGTTGTAGCTCAGTGGTAGTGCGCTTGCCTAGTACCTGTGAGGCAGTGGGTTCAATCCTCAGCACCACATAAAAATAAATAAATAAGGTATTGTGTCCAAATGCACAAAGAAAATGTGGTATATATACACAATGGAATATTACTCAGCAATAAAAGAGAATAAAATCATGGCATTTGCAGGTAAATAGATGGAGTTGGAGAATATAATGCTAAGTGAAGTTACCCAATCCCAAAAAACCAAACACCCAATGTTTTCTCTGATATGAGGAGACTGATTCACAGTGGGGTTAGGAGGGGGAACATAGGAAGATTAGACAAACTCTAGATAGGACAAAGGGGAGGAGGAGGGAGGGGGCAAGGGGGTAAAAAAAAAAGATGGTGGAATGAGATGGACATCACTACCCTAAGTACATGTATGAAGATATGAATGATGTGAATATACTTTGTATACAAGCAGAGATAAGAAAAACTGTGCTCTATATATGTAACATGAATTGTAATGCATTCTGCTGTCATATAAAACAATTTAGAATAAAAAATTTTAAAAAATAAATAACAAGTAAAATAAAAAAGAAGAAAATAAAGAAATATAGTAAAAAAATAATAATAATAGTAATTTCACTGATTTCTTACCATAATCCTATGGTGAATTATTTTCAATGAATTTAAAAATATTTTCCCAGTGTTAACAATCAAGAAAATAACAAATGAGAATGCAATTTATTCTGTTTCCAAAGTCCCTGCTCTTACAGCTGCTATGCTGGGAGGGGGAAAATAAGAAACAGAAAAAAGAAATTGTTATTTAGCCAACTTTGATAAAGTCAGCCTGATGGCCGGGCATAGTGAGGGATGCATTCAATCCCAGCAACTCAGTAGACTGAGGTGGAAGGACCTCAAGTTCAAGGCCAGTCTTGACAACTTAGTGAGACCCTGTCCCCAAATAAAAAACAAAGGATCGGAGATGTAGCTCAGTGGTAAAAGACCACTTGGTTCAATCCTCAGTACAAAAAAAGTAGCTTGATGATAGTGATAAGAGCAATCACTGTGAACACTTACACCACTGCTATCAGTGCCTCATTTCATCCTCACAATAGAAGCAAATCACAGACACACCTTTCTGATCTCCACAGAGCTCCTCAGTGGTAGAACTGGCGTTTCAAATGGGTGCTGGGTCCACACCCTCAGCACTATGCTAATTACCTTCTTCTCATAGGGCCAAAGAGTTAAAGGGTTAGGGTAAAAAATGTGGACAGAAACCTTTTCTAAGATAAATCTCTTGATGTTTTAAGCAGCATTTTAGAAAATAAACAGTATAATTCTTCCTTATTTTAGCTTAGAGGTAACACCATGTAAACCTAAATCACCAAAAATAGTTACAAAAATTATCCGGTTTCTAAAAGATTTAGGTAAGCTTAAAGTATTGGATCTACCCCTTTGTATAGGAAATCTGTCATCTTCCACTACAACTCACATTTTGACAAATACAGGAGACTCTTTTTTGGAAATATTAATTAAACCTATATCGCACATGGCACAAGAATCAAACCTCTCAAGATCTCTAAATATCTATCTAAACATCTATATTCAGATCTGTATCTATATAGGTATATATAAATGTGTACACACACACACACACACACACACATCATGTAGCTGCACACAACCTTCTCAGTTCCTCATTTTCCAAGAATGGGTCCAGACAAACACACCACTGCTTGACAGAATCATCAGACTGCCTACCATCCATATATCAGTAGTTCATAGTATCTCTGACATTTTATCTGTTTTGGCCACCCTTTTAGTTTACTGTAGACAGTAACTATGAAAAATGGCTTATACATACAGCATATCCCAATAGAAAAAGTTATTTTTATGCCCATTCAAAATTTTAATGTTACATATTTAAATTATCAACATTTGTCTTTATTCTTTATATAAAACTTGGAGCAAATGAACTTCTAACAATTATCTCTGTAAGATGGTTTTATTATTAGCTTGCATATCATCTAAAACTCATACAAAGGTGAACAACTACTGGTTACATGCTGAAATAATGGTTTCTTACGCTGAATTTCCCACTGAAAGATATAAAAATATCAATGATTATAAAGTTTATAAATAAGTCACCAAGACAAAAAAAAAGTTGGATTAGTTCTAAGGTTCTTATTGTAAAAGAAAGAAAATAAATATCATAATGCTCTAAGTGTGTTACAGTTGTAAAACTGAATAACTAGGGGCTGAGGTTGTGTGAGGCATTGGGTTCAATTCTCAGCATTGCATATGAATAAATCAAGTCCATTATGACTAAAAGAAAAATATTTTTTAAAAACTGAATAACTGATTATATATGTAAGTTTTAAATCTTTTAAGTTTCATTTAGTAGAGTTACATGAATTACTTTCCACTTAGCTATATACTTCATATACCTTCTTATAATGAGCTCCTGCTAAGTTTCCGGAACATGAGATAAGCTAACATGAAGTCAAAAGCCAAGTGTGTGGTCTGGGAAATAAGTAGAATAAAGATGAGAAAGGGAGACGACCACCAATGGGCCATGGTTAGAAAGGCTCCTGATGTCTCACAAACCAGGAGGAGGCCCAACTGACACAAGGAAAAAGTGGCTGTCTGTCTCTTAGGAGTACTTTCACAATCATGAAACTGTAAATTGGCTAGAACAAAGGGTCATACTATACAGTTTACATTTAAAATTTTTGTTTCCATAAGGAAGAAAGAAAACATCAAAGGTCTTGGCATCAATGTAATAAGGTCATGAAAAACTAAAATTCTATGCTGGGAAGGCTTGAATACTTGTTGCTCCAAGTCCACGTACAATGTCTAGAACACTAACTTCAGATATTAGGCATTGCTGCTTAGGAATTCCAGAAGGGGGCTGGGGATATAGCTCAGTTGGTAGAGTGTTTGCCTCGCATGCATAAGGCCCTGAGTTGGATCCCCAGCACCACCAAAAAAAAAAAAAAAAAAAATCAGGAATTCCAGAAGATGGATCAGAGAGGGAAGTTAGTACATATCTATCCTGAATGAAAACTAATAGTTTATCTGTAAAAACGAATCTGTCCAAGTAAGAGCATATTTCTTTAACAACATATCAAGATGGTAAGTTGATGCATACTAATGGATAAATTACTAAATGATATCACATGCTCTAGAAGGATTAATACAACTAAACTGGAAAAGCATTTTGTCCCTAAAAATTCATTTTCTCACCCTGATTTACTGTAGGATGAGCTGTGTTAATAAAAATGCTTTGTAATTTTATTCACTTTTCCTGCTAAAAGCTCAAATATGAGTTGATATGGCACATCACAAACTACACAGATGGCACTCCACAGTTTCCACAGCTCTGACGGAATAGCTCATTTGACTTACTAATAAATGTTCCTATTTCAAGATTTAAAAACAAATATGAAAAATTAAGTAAAAATGGTAAAAAGACAGTGAGTTTTCATACCCAATTTAGTGGCTTCTAACTTAAGGGTAAACACAAGACAGAGCACCCAGAGCACAACATGGTTCCTTCAGATACTAATGCAGATACCCGTGTTTCCAGAGAAGTCCTAGTGAGACAACAGGAAGCCAGGACAGGAGGAAGGTTTAGGCAGTGCATGAGGTCATGAACCTCCCCATGTGAATGTGCAACCATCAGACCTTACCAACAAGGAAGCATCTTTTATTTTAATCCCTTGACCTGTAATTATTTAGTCAAGGTAGATACTTTGTCACAAGTATAACTAGAAGTGAAGTAATGGTTATTAGTCTACTACTACTACTATACAGCAGTGTTACTGAGATTTATTAATTATATAAAAATTGAACTACATGAAATCCAACATTTGTAACCAATCATCTATGTTCATGTATGAGAGGTGCACTAAAATCATCCCAGAAATTTCCTTTACTACTATTTACAAATGCTCTGCTCATATTCTACTAATAAAAGAAGGCATTTCTTCCTTTGAACTTCATAAACACAACCTCTAAATACTATTCTCCGGTAACTATATCTAATATCTCATCTTTCCCTGTGGATCTGGAAACTTTCCATCAGAGAATTTAGCTACATAGGTTTCCATCACCTGAGTAAATCAGTGTACTACATTTGTAAACAAGGCAAACACAAACTGACTGCAGGCATCCTCTACCATCCTGAATTTATCTTTGGAATAGGACAGACCTTGAAAATTTCAGAGAGTCAACTTATCTCTATGGAAAAGAGAATGATTACTGATGATCAGATTTAATTAAACTGTACAATGAATACCACTTAGATGGACAGTTACTAAAGCGACTTGCTTTCCTTGGTGATTCAAGTGGTTTTGAAGCATTTACTTACTAGATTATAGTCAAACTCGTAGAAAAGCAGATACCTGTTTTTGGTGAATTAATCTGACCTTTCTTAGCAAGAGCTTCACTTGTTTCACTTCACTTGAAATAAAGAAAAATAACTTTATTTCAAGCCATAAGTTAAACTAATCAACATTTAAGTCTTATGCAGTAATTTTTCTAAAAAAAACAAAAACAAAATTGGGTTTTATTTTAAATTATAATCAATCCAGCCAACTAATTCTAACATTGAGTTCCCATGAGATATTTCCCTGAGAAATCTAAGTATATCTCTTTGTAGAGAATAACATTATCTACTTCTAAGAAAAACACCTAGATATGTTAAGCAAGCAATCTCCCAAGTTAAGGAAACATGAATTTCATAGTTTATTTTTCAGATATTTTCAATATAATAAAAATGTTTTGCCATCTCTGAATAGTTAAAACTCCAATTTTATTCCAAAGCATTAGACACTTTAACTCTTGATTTAAATCACCGTCCTCTCAATTTTCTGCACAAAATGACACTTACTACCAGCTTCACCAAACAACAACTACCATGTGAACGCACGATGTGAAGACACAGGAATTTCCACAGGCCAAATGACAAATTATCTGTTCTTTTCCTCTACCCTCACCTGTTGAGAACTACTGAATTATATTTACTCAGTGCTAAAATGCTGTAGGATTACAATAATAATCATTCTGTAATCAAGCAGACTACCCCATTTACTTTTAAAAAGAGTTGATAACCACAGAAGCGTTCATAACATATTGTATAACATAGAGTGCAGCACAACTCTTTCACATTCTTCAAACAGGAAGTGACTGACAAAGGCGTTAAGAAAGAAGCTTAAAAAAAAAAGCTTGACCATAAATAATCCTGAATATATTGGTGGTTAGTTCTAGTCTTTAGGATTACATTCCTAAATGGTTATTTGAAACATCCTCAATATAAATTCAAAATAACCTATTTTGAATTATAATCCCAAATAACTAACCCAGATTTACTGAACACTAACTACGTGTTCAATTAAGGAAACTGGAGCACAAGGTCACACTTGTTCAAATAATGGCACTGGATGGCAATCTACTCATTATTACACCAAACTGCCTTCACAGAACTGAAAAACAAACAAACTATTGCATTCGAGGAACTCCAAATTTTTCTTGTACTTGATGTTAACATCTTCCAACAGAACAGTCCTCAGGTTTTTAAGAGTCTCTAAGAATAACTTTACAATCCTTCTCCCCATTAGTGTCATAACCTCCTAGGAGTGATTAGGAAGGAAAACCTAATAACAAGATCTTGAAATAATTTTCAAAAATGAAAGCAAACTAAAATTCATGTTCCAAAGTTACTTCAATGTGTGGTTTTCTCACCTGTCTGCTATGGAGAAATTTCTTATTAGAGATGAGTGACTTCAAACAAAATGTACCAACTGCCACTTTGTCTCACCTGTCATCTCAGATTGTCCCTACTGCCTGCCACCTACCTCTCAAGTTACTGAGACTCCTGATATCCTCCATGCTTAGGGCTGAGACCAGGAGGCCTTCACAGGTGGTTCCCCCCTGTATCTATCAATAGACACCTGTAGAGTCTCCTTTAAAAAGCCAATTTCTAGACCCATCCATCCATCATTTTCTAGACCTCAATGAAGAGACCTTAGAACTTTCACTTTGATAAGCAAAGTAGATAATTTATGCACTCTAAAATTTGATAACTCTTGAATGAGAGACGTATAAAACTCTATCATCCTTTTCTCCCAACACACAAAAATCAGAAATATTTTTAGTAAAAGACTGCCTTAATTTATAAAATGGATCATCTACTGAAACTGCACCATTCTGGGGCTCTCAGAGGGAACTTGTTAATTATTACTCCTACCATCAGTGGCTGTCAAGGCTAGCTTCCTAGAAAGGTTTCTGGTTAAACAAACAGTCATCAAATACATGTTTTCATCATTTAATCAAGAGTTGCACACAACATATACCTGAGAAGGAAAGAAAAATAGAATGGGGACATATTGTCTCTCTTTTTAAAAAGGTAATTCCAAAATTTAAAGAAAAATTTTAGAAAGATTAATGTCTTTCCATCTTACTGGTGATAAAGTGAGAATACAGCACCAGGTTTCTTTAAAATCATCTAATTCATTCTGGCTTCTTAATACAAAACCTTCTATAATACTCACCACCAAGTATTATTATCCCCATTCACAAGAAAGGAAATGAGGGGAAAAAAAAGAAAGGAAATGAGAACTCAGAAACATTAAAGCCCTTACCAAAAGTAACAGGTCCATCTACAGGCAACATATGCTTAATCATTATTACACAATTAGCTAGTATAATAAAATACTTTTGTTTAAGTAAACAAAAGTTTAAAAAAAAAAAAAGTCCTAGCTGGAGATGTGGCTCAGCAGTAAGGCACTTGCTTAGTATGCACAAGACCCTGGGTTCAATCCCCAGCACCACAAAACAAACAAAAACAGGTCTATAAACTTTTTTCAGAAAGTTTTTCAAAACATCACGCTACAATCTGCTTCCTTGACACTGATTCTTTGAACCTAAGTGGTCATGTTCTTGGGAAACCCAAAGAGACACAAGGAGAAGCCATTTGTAGGTACTCTACCCTACAATGCAGCCTAGATTTCAACCAATGGCCTGCATCAACACCAGGCACAGAAGTCAGTGAGCAAGGGTTTAGTTGATTCCATTCCCCAGCCGTCAACCTAGCCCTGGCTCTGAATCTAATTGGAAGAGATACCAGCTATTCAGGTAGCACATGAAGCATGTCCATCATGACTTTCTGCTTCTGACCCATATCTGTGAGCACAATGACACCAATTTTGGAGTGGTATATGATGCAACAACAGTAAGCATACCCTGAGCAGAACACATGCAAAAAATGCAAAGGAGACAAACATTCCATATTCTGTGCACTACAATCACCAGCTTTACCAGTAAGTCTCAGATTCTCAGGCAGCTCTTATTAAAAGTGCAAGCAATATAAAAGGAAGTAGAACGTACATTTTCTACCTTTATCCTATGTGCATGCCTCTCTCTAAAATGCTTTTTCTATATTCTATGATGAAATCTCATCTCTGTCAGTCTTTGAGGCTCAAATCAAACACTAGGGCAGCTCCAAAGCCTTTCTTCACCTCACAAAATGAACTTTTCTCATATAATACATCTGTACAGATCTCTATTCTTAATACAGTCTTCTAATCTAATGCATATGTTGTACAGTAATTATGTGTCCACATGTCTCTTTCCTTCCCTAAATTGCAAAAACTTTGAGGATAGGGCCATTTCTTTTTTAATCTCTGTATTAGTAGTGTCTGGCAGATAGAAGGTACTCATTAAACGTTTGCTGAAAGAGTAAACAAATCTGGTTATCGGACTTCCAAACTCACAACAGATAAAATGCAGAAATTTTAAAAACAAACTATTATTAAAAATAGAAAAGTACAAACAAACAGACAGGTAACACTCAGTGAGCAAGGACCCTTAATGTGGGTCTACAGTTTACAGTTAGTAAAAAGATACAGATCAACATTGTAAAAGAGCTCATTGACCTAAGTGGAATTTTTGCACACTTCAAACTGGCTTAGGAAAAAAAAAAGAGAGAAATATTACACATTTTATAAGTATTTTTCCTAAATGACTACTTTTAAATTTGGGATGCTTAAAGGAATAAAAACAGAACCAAAGTAAATACTCAAAGAGACCTAATTTTCTAGAGGTTTTGTATAGCCACTGTTTTACAATAATAGCATTTTTTTAATATATTGTTTTGCTGTTTCCCCCTTGCCCCCTGTCCTTAATGTTGGTGTTTTGGTTACATTTCAGAATCTTAAGTATACATGCCCCTCCACCTCACAAATGACCCTGGCAGCTACCACATCTATTTTGGATGTAGCACAGGACACTTAGAAGTTTGAATTCAATACTTTTACTACAATACTTTCTGTTTTACCCTCTCTGCTATAGTTTGAATCTTAAATGTTTCACAAAGACCCATAAGAAAATCTGTAGTCTCCACCTTGGTGTTTTAGGAGACGGTAGAAACTAATAGGGAGGTCTTTAGGCCACTGGAGGTACAAGGAGATACATTCAAAGGAGACAGTAGGGTTCTAACTTAACCCCTCCTCTTCTTTTTTTCCATGGAGTGAACAGATCTGCTGAGCCACACCCTCTCACTATGATGTACTGCCACAAACTCAAAAGCAATGGAGCCAACTGGTCATGGCTTGAATAAACCTTACCCTTTTACAAACTGATTACCTCAGGTATTTTGTTACAGTATCAGAAGATTAACACACTCCCCAATATGCCAACATTTTTTAAACAGTAGCAGAGTATATACATAATGAAAACAATAAAGAGAATACCACAGAGTATTATCTACAAGACATTTATGGAAAATTTTATTTTTTAAAAATCTTAGTCATTTATTTTAAGTTCATAATCACTTTAATATTATCCAGATTGGTTAAATTAAAAGGTCTATCATCAGTCTCACTTTTCTTTCCTTTCTTGGTGTCTCTATGTCCTAAGCTTATGATTTCCCAATTTAAATATTAATTCAACAAAGCAACATTTCCCTTACTATTGAGCAATATTTTCTGTCCCCTTGAGGAACATGCAGGGCCTGACCACAGCCATTAGCCTAGCAATGCTCCACCTCCCACAGTACTACTTGCAATAGAAGGAGAAAACCTCATTTTGCTTTGCTTTTTCGTTTAAAGTTTCAATCGAAGGGTTATTCTGGGGTTATCCAACCTTTTGTGCTATTTCTTAATATTTTCTTGGGTGCCAGTATCTTTCTTACCCACACCTCTTACACAGAGAGTTTTGTATCTGCATTAAAAATAAAATCACTACTTCTCCATTGTATTAGGGGGATGAGACTAACCAGGTGCCTCTCTCTAGTGTACACCGCAAACCTGTGAATAATTTTCCATCTTTATAGTCTATTTCTCAAGATGAGAATGAAGCCTAGATACCCCTGTGTTCATGAAAGAAGAGAAGACTGTATCATACTTTTAATAAAATCCTAAAGTAGGAGAGTGAAAACTAGAAACTAAAGAAACTAGAAATAGTTTTGGAGTAGGAAAGGTTAGCATGGAAAACAAATGGAGACCATTCAAAGAAAAAATAAAAACAAATTTTCAAGTTTAAAGATTTAGAGTGGTCAACTATTCAAGAAACTCTGGGAACTATACTCCAAAACACCCCAGGAAATGTTTGTCTCTATAAGTGTTTGAATTAAAGCTTTCTATTTATCCAAGTGAACTATAAAATTCATACATCAATCTCAATACTCCTCAACACCTTGGTCTGTGCCTGAATAAAAAATCTGCTACTTCCTAGAGGGAAAAAAATACCTGTAGTTTTAGCCAGTAAACATCCTTAAAGTCAGATATTGCCTTTTCTTCTTCATCTCCTTATGATCTGCCAGTAGAAAGTTTGTCTAGGCCACGACTTAAAGAGGCCGCAGAAGAAGCATATCATAACAATGTCACAAGATGCTACTATCTCAAGCGATAAGCTCTCAAAGGTTGTGCTGTTTCTTCCATCCTGGTCAATCTCACTGACACATCCAAGAATTTCTTAATGCTTCTGGAGAAACTGAATTCTAAACATTCAATAGCAGATGCCCCAAAACTGACACAAGAGCATCCTCTTCAGAACAACTGACTAGGACTCTTAAAAATGACTTGACCAATCAAACTAGGCAAACTTGGTCCTCATTAAAAAAGAGATACAAGATAGGAAACTAAATGCAATGAGTGAAACGGATTAGATTCTGTTGGAAAATTAAAGCTGAAACAGACATTTTGGAGACAACTGGGAAAAACTGAAATAGAGACTTGATAGTAGATGACATTAGTTTTCTTAAGGTTAATAACGGTATTCTGTGGTTACATCAGACAATGTTTTTATTATAAGGCAATGCACTCTTTATGGATGAAGTATCCTAGCTGTAACTTACTTTGAAATGATTTATCCAATACATACACCCATACTGGCATACTGGAGAAGGTAGAAGGGAAAAGGAATGAAAAAACACACATATATATAGCAAAATGTACATAGGAACTCACTGTGCTATTCTTTTGAAACTTCTGTATGTAATTTTTCATAAGAAAAAGTTGGGACAAAAAAAGAAAATCCCCAACACGTTCTAGCTAGTAACCTTTCATTTCAGGAAATAAAAACATAAAAGCATTGAAAGAGTTGTTATTTAGCCACTCTTTTTACCACATTATTAAAGCATCACTGGAATTAGGAACAAGACACACATGACTCTGCACATTGGAAAGTGCCACCTTGCTGTTCCACCTGAGTCATACATGGTTTTTACTACTTAACACACGATTGGTTGGTGACAGAATGAGAATAGATGACAGGAAGATACATAGTCTTCTGACTTATTCTGCAAATAAAATGATCCCACCCGGTAAGGAATTATTGTTAAAAGTAGAAATCTGGAGAGGATGAGAATATTTTTACAAGTGTTGTCACAAGCATATATTAATGTAGACTCTAAGGGCTCTGTTCTTTGGATCACTGTAAAATTTCATTATCTATTGAGAAAACAGCCCTTCAAGTGATGCTTTTCATTCTCTCTTTTATCACTTCTTCGGTAGAAATATTTAAGTGCCAACCCTGGTATACTTTCTTTGTGTTTGGTTTTGTTTTATTACCTTTCTAGAACTACTGAATTTCCCCAAGGTTTTCTTTACCTTTTTCTCCTCTCTCTACTATAAATGGATATTATTAATCCCTCTAAAAGTGTCAAAATACTCTACAGGGGAAAATTTAATAAGTCCAGGTGTAAAAAAATGTTCAATTTTTACCAAAATGACAAGGCCAAAAATTTAAGTATTTATCGATTCTGTATAACACTTTTAATAAACTCTATACTTAATATATTAAGCAACTTACTAATAACCTCTGAATATTATTAGACTCTCTCTTTCTTTTGATTGATCAGTTTGGTATTAACTGAGATTAGTAATATAAACTCCTAAAATAAGAAATGCTTCCTAAACTTTAGAATAATTCATTCATTTTTCTCTAGGCAAATCAAGGAACAAGAATTTGTATGATCAACATATGTTCATAAGAGCCCAGGAAGGTACACGAATAGGTACAAAGGTTCATATAAATAGCAGAAACCGAAAAAGTTGGTTTCATGATAGATTCATCCACAAAGTGCTTGGAGCTATCATTCCATTATGAGTGGGGAATTCCGTTACTAGAAAGTGAGTATTTGGAGATCAGTCTATTAATGACCTGCAGCAAAGAAGGTGACTATTTGGGGGAAAGAAGAAGAGTGTGTGTGTGTGTGCGCGCACATGCAGGCAATATGTGTATGTATGCATGTATGTAATTATGTAAACTCCCCAATTTTAGAAAACCAATAAGAAAGTACAATTTCTTGAATCATTCAGACAAGCCAATATGTGCCATTAAAGGCATACTTGCAGGATACAATGGACAAAACTATAATAACAGATTAGTCAAAGCACTTTAGTTCATGGTCTCTCTCCTTGAGATTAAACTTCAAAGAATGTATACCAAAAGTCTTCATCTGTTTTTACTAACATGTTATAAAGTCATCCATATATTTATCTAAGCCTTAAATAAACTATATACTGTTCATTCACTTAACTAGCAAGTACCATGAGCTGCCTACTCAGTTTGATAACTTTAAATAAATTTCTAGTATGTCCCTAAAACTCCTTTAAGCTGCAAGGTCAGGTGCCCACTACTCTTGCTTTATACTCTATATATACCTTTATTAACTTACAAATTTTAGTCACAGCTCCTCTTTGCATTGGTATTTTCCATCTGTTGGTCTTTTTAACCTAGGTTTGTACATCATTGGCTCAACACTCCTGAGGGGTTTCGCTTTAGGTCATCTCCAATTTATTTCTGAATGTATTTTCTTTTTTGTTTATTTTCATTATACACTTAAATCAAATCCCCCCCCCAACACACACACACACACACACACACACACACACACATTCTTTTTTGTGTGAACCCAAGATCTCACACATGCTAGGCAAGTATTGTACCTCTGAGCTATTCACCTAATCCAAATCCCTTTATTGAAAAGAGTAAACATCTATGAAAACTTGGAGCAGACACTCAAATCTGCTATATGGCTCCCAGACTTACCTGAAGCTTAATGAGAAACAGGAAAGGGACAGAAAAGGGAAAACCCCCTTCATCGCTCATTGCAAAGGCACTGCTTCCCCTTACTCCTCCAACAGCCCACAGATGCACAAGCCTGGTAAAATATAGTGTTCAACCTCAGAAAACCAGAAGCCCCAAAAGGCCTTCACTTCCTCTAGGCTTATCTCACCCATTTTTTGGTAAGAGGTGCCCCACATCTTCCCTGAAAACAAGAGTCCCCCAAATGTTTAGTCTAGTAATTCAGAGCATGAGATTAGAGGCCTCTGGGGTTCATGGTGCTTGAAGGAAGCAGGCCATCAGCATTGTCATCCTGCCCCAAAAGGAAGGATGCAGATCAGAAGGCTCTATACTTAACAGATGGCCTGCTTCTGGTGGAGCAGGTAAACAACTGTTGTACAAATGAGCATCAGGTGCCTCAACCCCTGGGATTTGCACCATCTTCCATCTACCACAGGGTTTCCCTTACCCTCTCTCCCCTCTCCACATGAAGGTCCCAGTGGCTGACCCCTCCCCATATAAATACAAGATAAAAGGCAGTGCCTCTCCAGGTGATAGATCATGACCCCTGGAGCAACAGACCCTGAACAGGTATGCCTAGGCCCAGTTAATTCTTGCCTAAAGCCACTGCCCCCTCAAGCTACAATTTGGGCTTCCTTCATCTCCTATTTCTCTTCTCTCCTGAATGTTTCCTTCAAGTGAAAATATTATAAATGAGTTTATCAGGGGCTGGGGTTGTGGCTCTGCGAAAGAGTGCTTGCCTAGCACGTGTGAGGCCCTGGGTTCGATCCTCAGCACCACATAAAAATAAATAAATAAAATAAAGATATTGTGTCCAACTACAACTAAAAAATAAATATTAAAAAAATGAGTTTATCAATGATTGCAAGAATGCTGCTGTTGATTATGCAAATGTCCTTTAACTAGAGAAAAATAATGCTCCAGTTTTGTTTTCCAATGCCTTTCAATGTCCAGACATTTTCTTGACTTTTTTTTGGAGGGGAAGCGGTGTCATCCTCAATACATAGCAAATATCATGTTATTTTGTTGTATTACATCTTATAACTTAAGAGTCATCCATTCCATTAGGATTCTTAGTTAATTCTATGTGCCCTTTGCTAAAATAAAAGGTAGTATACAGTATAAGGGAAAGATCTTCATGTGACTTCAATTTCCTTTGCTAGTTTCCATTATTTGTATTATTTACTTAGAAGTCTCTGGTGGTAAAGAATACAATAAATTGGGCTGGGGATGTGGCTCAAGCGGTAGCGTGCTCGCCTGGCATGCGTGCAGCCCGGGTTCAATCCTCAGCACCACATACAAACAAAGATGTTGTGTCTGCCGAAAACTAAAAAATAAATATTGAAAAATTCTCTCTCTCTCTCTCTAAAAAAAAAAAAAAAAAGAATACAATAAATTAATATTTTCAAAGAAAAATTTTATATCATCCCTGCATGGAAAAGACTTAAGAAATCAAGATATTAATAAGACTTAAAATAGCAATAAGAACACATAAAATAAGTCTCAAAACAGAAATTACAGATATAAAAAATACAATACACTATGAGAAACTCCAAAGGTGCAGATGTTCTTAAGTTTTAGGAATTGGTTTATAGTTTTCACCATCTTAAATCATCTCAAGATTCCAATATGTACCATTTTGACCATTTTGGACCAAATGACTATTCTCAAGACATCTAACATTAAAGAGCTTGTAACAATATCCTTAAAAGAGGGAAATAAAATACATAAAAGCTGGTGAGTGTAATAATCCTACCAAACAAAAGAGGCTCAGTCCCAGTCTGATGGACCACAATGTTGTCCAGCAACTAACATCCCACAAATCAGCCAATGACTGATAAGTGAACTTAAACTTAACCCAGCACTACCTAATGGCTTTCTTAACTAAGAGCTAGCTTTTTAACTAAGTGCTGTTAACAGGGCAAATCTGTTTGATAAAGAAGGAAACTGCAAATCATGATCATCTACATGAAATCCTTAATGACAGTAACAGACATGCCCAGTATTCTTTTTTATTTTATTTTTGTACCAGGGATTGAACCCAGGGGCACTAAATGACTTCCCCAGTCCTTTTTTTGTATTTTATTGGAGACAAGGCCTCACTGAGTTGCATATGACCACACCAAGTTGCTGAGGCTGGCTTTGAACTCGTGATCCTCCTGCCTCAGCCTCCCAAGCTGCTGGTAGTATAGGTGTGCACCACCACACCCAACTCCCCCGTAATCTTAACTGTGTTCTTTTCACTACCACCCATCTTCCATCTTCAACTTTTAGAGGGGAAAAAATTTCAGGAAAGAAAGACAAAAGGAAGCAGAAGAAAAATTTTCTATAAAGAGTGAAACCCAAACTGAAGCAGTCAAGAAATTATACCATTATTTATCAATACACCCTCAATTCAAAGTCATAAACAATGAGCAGTCAGTGCCTGGAGCTTAGTTTTAATGGGCTGCACAGCTTATAGGACATGCATGACACTCTGCAGGCTAAAGATAGCAGGTGCAGGACAGCAGAATTGTCTCAAGCACTGCAACCCCACTGCCTGTATCCCTAACCACCACATCCAGCATCTCTAATTCCAAGAAACATTATGTTAAATTTGCAGAAATGTATATGCTCCTGAAATTCAGAATTTTGGTAAGGAATTTCTATATTTATAATTTAGGGATCTAAAAAGATATGTGAAAGAATTTCCATTTTCCAATGTTAACCACACAGAGGTGACTACTTATTAAACATTATACTTATTAATATTTCTATTATAAAAATATATATCCTAGGGGTTGGGGACTATAGCTCAGTGGCAGAGTATATGCTTAGCATGTACAAGGCCCCACATTTGATTCCCAGCATATAAATAAATAAACAAACAAACAAACAAACAAACATACACACACATATTCTTGCACATCAAAATGTATTTTTTAGGGGCTGGAGTTATGGCTCAGCGGTTGAGCATATGCGAGGCCCTGGGTTCGATACGCGGCACCATATAAAAATAAAATAAAGGTAAAAAAATTTTTTAAATGTATTTTTTAAATTTGTTACCCATAAGACTATGTAAATGTTTTAATTAACTCTAAAGATGGCCTACAAATGGCTTAAGGTATAGGACCCCTGAAGATATGCAATTCAATTTTTTCATTTGCATTCTGATAAACTTTTCACTTTAAAGCATATTAACAACAGAATTAGAAATTTTAAGATAAATTAATATTAAATATCATTATAAAAGCTACTGTAACATCAAAACAATGAAAGTTGTTTCACATTTGAATCAAGGGCTGCTTTTATAAGCAGGAATGATCTTCTAGAAAAGACAATCCTCATTTCGATGGTACTTCAGTGGGCACAGATCAGCTAGTGACAACAGGAACTTCCAGAACTCATTCACATTCTCCAAGTTAAGCCTTGGACAATTTGGGATCACATTTCACATAGACACAAACAAATAACAGAAAACACCATGCATTATATTTTGATCTATGAAAATAGGTCTTCAGTTCCAGCAGCTGGAACATTACAAGCAGTGCAGGCAGAACCTCACACGTGCATAGGTAAAAGAGCTCTCTGAAAGCTCTCCTGGCTCCCTGCAAATAATTGAGCAGACAGAAGAATTCCACAAATAGCAGAGCAGAAGTCAGATGACTGAATATATTATCAGCTTCTTTTGGGACTACAATATCTCAACACGGAGTCATCCATGCTACATGGGAGTGCAAAACATCCTCACACAATCTGTACCCAACAGTTAACACGTCTGAATTAAATATATTTTAAAGAAATAAGACAAATATCTGTATCAGCTTTTTATTCCATTCCAAACCTATCTCCCCTATAGTGCGCTCTGCCTAGTTTCTACCTACACCCCCTCAATCAAGTTTTCTATTGTGAGAACAATAGGCAGTGAAAATACGCTTTTGCAAAATACATTCCTACCCCTTTCCCTTTCACTACTGGGGACTACTACTGATCTATGTTACCTCAACAAAGCACTGGATAAGAGTCTAATAGCTAACAACAATTCCAGTTAAGGAGGCAGGGCTAAGGAAGCAAAGGCTGCTTGGGTTCAAATTCCTCTTCAGTAGTCTGTGTGACCTTTGACAAGTTATTTGACAGCTCTGTGCCTCCATTTCCTGAGATAACAAGAACCACCACCTCAGGGCACTGTGGGGAGAAACCAACCTACCAGAGTTTACAACAAAGACACCTGAACTCCACGCTAGGTTTTTAGTAAATGTTAACTATTTTACCTTGTAGTTCTTATTTCTTGAAAAGTAAATGACAGGAAAGAATACTCAATTTCAAGAAGGGTTAAAATCTGGGCTGAGGACAACAAAAGCTAGAGAATACTTCTTGGTCTTAAAATAAATAACTTCTGTCCAGGTAGAGGCCCACCTTAAGACAAGAGTCTGGAAGATACTTGCTGACATAATTTGTAGGACTGAAATGAATCAAATCCCTTATGGACTATACAACTAGACTGACAGCCTTAAAGTCCTACAAATATTTGCTTTGTCAAATTCCAAATAAGACATGCTCAGACTCACCATTCACTATGATGTTTATGACCTGTTTCCCCACTTACTGCTCAAGGTTAACTTTTCCCCAAAAAGTTTTGTCTTTAGGCACAATAACCTAATCCCCTTTAAACTTATCTCCTGAAAAAAAAAGGGGGGGGGAGGGGTTAACTTCTATTTTACAGGGTAGTGACAGGAATGAAAAAATGAGCACATGTCAAAAAGACTATCAGGTTACTGGAACTCAATAGTTGAGTTGTTATTGTCATTTGTGCTTTTATCATTATTACTCTCCCAATGCAGGCATTTTAGTTGAGATCAAAAATAAGCCACATCTAGAAAATTGACAGCCAAAGCAGAACACCTAATGCAGGGTTCTGAACATGAGCTTTCCTTCCTTTAAAAATATAAGGTGTGAAGGTCCAGAATATGTATCCCTAAAGCTGCAACAGTGCACAGGCAACCCACAGGAATGGGAGGTCCCAGACATGCTGCTCTATCACCTTCAACCAACTGAGAAGTGCCATCCCCACCACAAACCACACAGGACTTAGGATAGAGAGAATGCAACAGATTTCAGAGGAAATAAAGCTATCTATAAATATTTATACCTTTATGAAAGGAAATATACTTAATACACTAATCAGTCAAGGGAACATTTAACAACTTTTTAAAAATTATAAATATAATAATTCTATTTTCAGGAAAAAGAGCTCATATACATAATCAAAGTACAATTTACATAATTAAAATCACAAACACACACAACAGAGCTTAAGTACCAAAGAAACTGAACTTAAGGCAAACACTTCCCTTTCCATCTTCCCCTCCACCAAAAAAATAAATAAAAATTAAAAAGAAAAAACAAAGCATCATCAACTTTCTATGTTCCCCCTTTAATCACTTGATTCTTTAATGCACGGTTTTTATTATTCAAGTACATGGCCAATGCTAGTACACTCAAATAAGCATAAAATGGCTAAGTGAACATATGAATGAAACAATGCATAAAGGAAGCAAGAATGCAAAGATCTAAAAAGACCAAAACAAAATCAGGCTTGGTGTTACACTCTTGTAATCCCAGGACTTGGGAGGCTGAGGTAGGAGGATCACAAGTTCAAACCCAGTCCTAGCAACTTAGTGAGGCCCTAAGCAACTTTGTAAGACCCTGTCTCAAAATAAAAGGGGCTGGGGATCTGACTCAGGGTTTAAGGGTTCAATCCCAGATGCTGAAAAATAAAGTAAAATGAAAAGCCCAAATGAGATTTAAGTTGGTTACAAAGAAAGAATAGTTCAGAACTATCTTTAGGCATCAATTCTACCAGAATTAACAGCTTCAATTTTACACATATCTATCAACTGATGACTGGTCACATTTTTTTTTTTTTTAGAATTTTCAAGTAGTTGTTAATAACATCTACATATATGCAGCCCTCCTCTCTTCATTACTTGAAAGTATGAGTGTATATCCAAAAGCCTCAAAACCAGTTAAGTAAATCACTACCATAGGTTTCCTGATCACTTATTCTCTAGAAAGTTCCACCCAAAAAACCAACTGAACATTGTCCTAGAATCAACATTTCCACAATGTATTATGTCATCACAGCCACTGGTGCCAGAAATATGGTTGATGATCAGCAAGAATTTCATGGGTAATCACATAAAATCTTTGCCCCCAAAACCAAAAGTATTATATTCTACCTGCAGACTATCTAGTCTTTTAATTCCAGTGATATTCAAAAGCAGAAGTTTACCTTTAAGATTTCCACCCCTTTTCATAATCAATTTTAAATATTTTCTAAAAGATGCATAGAAGTCACATTCAACTCCATTTAGAAATTACCATGTAGGGCCCATAAAGTATATGTTCTCTCTCTGCTTGTCCAAATTGGGGGTGACAGTATAACCGAATTTTATAGCTTTTCCAAACTTTACTTTTTAATAGACTTTAGAGGGTAATGACATGATATTCTTTCTACAGTTAGCAATTCCCACCTAGAAATTTTTAAAACAAAGAAGGAAATAAACACACCAACACTAACATCTTTTTATTTAGAAAAGTAAAGCACAGAAATAAATTAGTTTGAAATATGAAGGGAAAAAAAAAAAGCTAAAAGATTTCGTTCTGCTTTCCTTTACTTGGCTTGCATTATTGGTATGTACACAGTATTATTTCACTAGTGTAAAAGTCACTGATTTGCTGCTGATTTTTTGATTTACTGCAATGAAAGACCAACAGCTTAAAGCAGTTATTTATCTTCTCCCTCCTACTCTTTTCATTTAAAATCAATAAAGCATGTAACACAGTACGCAACAAAACTATAAACCCAAAATACTAAAAAGCTAATAATTTCTACTTTTGCCCTAACAACAGCCAAACATTAGCTGTGCTTTTAAATATAATTACTATCATGACAAAATGGTCAAAATATCAAATGAGGACACACTTGTGCATTTCAGAAAATTAATCTTCTAGAATTGTTAAAAGAAACCACTCTTTTTCTTTTTCCCTACCCAACATTCTAAGACAGACTGCTTAAAAGAACTGCTTTAAATCCAACACAACAAAAACATTTTTTTCTAAGAAATCCGAGCTGTCAACTTATGGGTCACATTTCAACCTGATGTGATTTGAAACAGCTAAGGTACTGAATCCTTAAATATAGGGTGTGTAATGGAAGCCTGCTCACAGATCCTTGATTCCACTGAGACCAGGAAAGCTTTAATAAGATATAACTATAGAAAAAGGCAACCAGGGAGCATTACCCCTTTATCCAATTGTATACCACAGTCCAAGATCTCTTCCATTCCTTAAATTTTATATTTCCAGTAAAATGCTTTACTAACACTGAGCTAACGTCACCCTAAATTATATTTAACCAATGAAGGTAGTTAAAAATATTAATTACCAAAAAAATTTAAATTCATAATTGGTGAGCTCCTTTTCTACCTCTGCTTCAGTATCCTGACATCTAAAAGTCAAAGAACTCCTCTTGTTAAGACGGAAATTCCCAGGAGGAAGAAGGCTCAGATCCAGTCTGAGAGCGCACACAATGGAATCACAGCTGACGATGCACATCTTTTTCTAGATGTCTCCATATGCTTGAGAGGTTTTTTTTTCCCCCTAACCAGGCATTAGGGGACTTGCTTGCCTCTGCAACCAAGAATCTGATAACATTTTCAAGGTTTGATGGAAGGAATGAGTAAAATAATGTGTTGCTCTTAATCATATAAAACAGAGAGAAGGAGGTGCATGAGAGTGGCCATCAGTAACTACAGTAACTAATGATGGGGGTAGAGGGTTGAATGTTGTTAAATTTTGAATGTCTATAACACTCCCTACTTCCGACAATCTAAATAAATGTTTGTTTTATCTTCTCAGTTTTGACTCTTTTATCACTAAAATAATACCTCAAGGGCTACAGCAGAATGCAATTAATTTATGTCTACACAACACCGAAGATTATACTTGACTGGGAATTCACATGCATTTTAAAATGGTATATTACAACAGAATGCTGTTCCTTAAAACCGTATTCTCAATTATTTCTTAGTAACCCAACATTAATGAAAACTTGAAAACCTGATAGAAAACATAAATCTCATGCCCATAAAATATCTTTTTAAAAGCCTCAAAATTAAACTCATGGGATGCTTATCCCAAAAGTGAATGGATTCATTCTTAATTTAACACTGTTCATTCTTTGAACTCCCAAAGATTCTACAAATTCCAGTTGGGAAAAGGAGCATTTCTGCTGCCAGGGTGCACTAAACACACCAACAAAGAACAGGAGCGTGCAGGCGCACACACACTCACACACAACACACACACACACACACACAAGCGCACTGTAGCAGCTGCTGTCTTTTTAAGACTGCTATTCCTGCTGAGCAACCTGTGCTCCTTACAGAAAAGCAAAGACTTACCTTCTCTGTTCCTGAAAGGAGTTGAGAAAGTCACTTGACTGAACGCAACTGTTAAAACAACCAAAGATGTCTCCTAACCTTGTATAAACCAAAAAAGTATCCACACACTGTACTATTCAGCAGTGTTTAAGAAGAAAACTAAAATTATTTTTAGGAATCTTTTGTGTGGGAGTAATCTGGCAAACTACATTTTACTCAGACTTTTTTTTTTTCTTCTGTAGACAAATATTCTTTGACTAGCTTTGCTCCTTAAAAACCCACGCTTAATGTTTCAGTGATGCTTTGGTTTCTAACTTCATTTTGTTTACCCAAGAAAAAGCAAACGGGGG
>NW_026000093.1:21217212-21221919 GCF_001458135.2 Marmota marmota marmota
AAAAAAAAAAAAAAAAAACTGATAGAATAGTATAAAGAACCTGGAGAAATCATGTAACTTCTTTTCTCTAATATAGTCTCTGGGCTCCCTCTGAACTTTATTGTTATAACTTGTCTTGTAGTGGAGATATTTATATAATGGTCTTTGACTTTCATTAAATTGTTAAGTACCTCAGGACTTAAAAAGCACTTAACAAGGAATTGCATGAGGTTTATTATTTAATTAAATCTTTAAAACACAAATAATGCAATAGGCCCTCCTTATCTGTAAGGAATATTCCAAGACCCCAGTGGACCCCTGAAACCACAGATAGTTCTGAACTCTATGTGTATACTATGTTTCTTCCTTTCTCTAAATACGTATGATAAAGTTTAGTTTATATTTTAGACACAATAAGAAATTAACAACAATAACTAATAATAAAATAGAACAATTATAACTATGCTGTAGTAAAAGTTATGTGAATGAATTCTCTCAAAATACCTTTCACCTTTTTATTTAGAAGAACCACTTCACATCTTCTCTTTGGCATAACCAGATTGTGAACATCACCACACTTTTGTGCTCTAGGGCCATTATTAAGCAAAATAAGCATTATTTAGCATTAGAAGGTCATAAGCACTGTGATACTTCTCTACTGAGAGGCTGCCAGGTGAGTAACATATACAGTGTGAATAGGCTGGACAGAGGGATAATTCACATCCCACTTAGAACAGAGTAGTACAATGTGAGATTATGTCACGCTATTCTGAATAAGGAACAATTTAAATTTTATGAATGGTTTATTTCTAGAATTTTCCATTTAACATTTTAGATCAAGCTTAAGCATGGGTAACTAAAACTATGGAAAATAAAACCACAGATAAAGGGAGAATACTGTAGTATTATTGCCCCAATTCCTATCCCATGTCCCCTTCCACAACTCACCCTCCAGTGCATGACTCATAAAACAGTTTTATGAAAAAACATTTTCCATATTTTGAAGGAACTTAGAATTCTGTGAGAACTCAAGCTATATTTAAAACTAGCCATAATTATTAGTGAATCATCACTGTGATAATGTAAAATGAAAAAGTAGAAAAGGCAGTAGCTGCGTTGTCTTAATGACGCAAAGAAAAAAGAAAGGAAAGATATAGGAACTGGATACATTACTAAGAGAGAACAACCCAATAAGGAAAAAATGTGGGTGCAAAGCATAAAGAGGAAGGAAATTATTGAAATTTAGAAGCAGAAACTTGACAGACCATGGATGGATAAGGCATGGAAGCAAACCAAAAAGAAATACAAGCAGAATCATCAATGCAACATAAAATAGTAAAGAAGTAAAAAAAAAATTGATATTATATATTTAAAAACATACCTAAGAAAAATCAGAGCAGTCTGAGTGCTAGGAGACAAACATTTCTATTTTTGTCCCTTCCACATTTAATTTCTAAGGTACTCACTTTTTTCATACATAAATAACATAAAAATGGGGGATTCTATACCATGTTTGTATTAACATGGATCATGATAAAATGAGATAAAACAATATGGTTAAAAGAGCTAAAGAGGGTAAGCAAATAAACAAGACATGAAGTGGGCTCTGCTACTTACTGTGTGACCTTAGAAAAGTCACTAAATATTGCAATTTCCTCATCAGTATAACTATTGCAAAACTCAAAACAAAATGGTATAAATAAGTGTACTTTGTTAGCTATCAAGTTCTGTATACAGATGTAAAAGAATATTATTTTGGCTAAATCTGTGTGTAGCACATTATCTTTACATTTTGGTACATTCTCAAATTGCAAAAACAATTTATTCATTCTATTAAAAAATTAATCATTGGGGGAACTGGTTAAAATATTTGTTTGGCAATTTGATCATTGAACAAAACAACTATATGATTTTTCCCTTATTTTTCTTTCTTTCTTTTCTTTTCAAATTGTGATATTAGAGATTAAACCCAGGGTCTCCCACATTCTAGGCTAGCATTCTACCTCTAAGCTACGTACCAAGCTTCCAAATGCTTTATTCTAATTATTTGCTCCCTTTCAAATTCCTTCAAATAGTATCATTGCCATAAATAAGTGTACGATATAGGCCAAACATACTATATAATTTTTATTGCTAATTGAAGTTGGCATTATATGCATTATTATTCCCATTTTACATATGAGGAAAAATGAGGTCAGAGAGATTAAATAATTTATGCAATATCATAGATCTTTACTGCATGGAGAACAGATAGTGCTAAGATTTTTTTCTCCATCTCTTAATTATCTTTATCTCTCCAAGCAATATATTATTCTCACCTTTATCTCCTTAGTACTGTAACAATTTCTAGAATATAATATATGCTCAATAAATGATTGTGAAATGAATGATTAAATTAATGAACTGTCTCTCTTCAAGCCAGACTGCACACTTACACAAGATTTATCTTCTTATTTTTATTATTACTTTCCCACTTGAAATCACTTAATGATTCTTCATTACCTACAAAATATAATGCAAATTCTTTACCTTACACTAGGACTCTCTTTGGTGTGACTCCACTTTTTCTAGCCATATCTCCCTTATTGTTTAAATAACAACAAATACTTCCTACTCCCACACTCATTCCAGAATATTCTGCAATCAGACTACCATGGGTTTCAATCTTGGCTTTTACTCACTCTAAATGTTGGCAAGTTATATAGCATGTCTGCAAATTCTATCCACTGCAATACAGCAAGAAAATTTAAATGAAGAAAATACATCCATGTTTATTAACTGATGATGTGATAGTATACATATAAAATTCGAAAGAATGTATAAACTACTAAAATTAATATGATATTATAGGATAAAAGTCGATTTGCAGAAAACAATTGTATTTCTGTATATTAGCAAGAAAAAAATTACAAAATTTTAAATGCTATTTACAAAGACACAAAAACTATCAAAAACTTTCATTAAATAATTCTAATGAAATGTGCAAGATCTCTTAATTAAAAAAAAAAAAAAAAAAAAAACATTGCTGATAGAAATTTGCAAGACCCAATCTAAAGGGGGAGATGAAGAGTCTTAATATCAAGATATGATGACTTCCCAAATTGATCTATAGATTCAATGCAGCCATAATCAAAATCCCAGCAGACTTTGTAAATGAAAAGTGAGGTATTAATTCTAAAACTTACATATTACCTACATATTACCCAAAACATCCAAGGCAAACTTGAAGAAGCACAAGTTGGCTGACATACATTACTAATCTCAATACTCAACTATAATGCTACAATAATTTAAGGCAGTGTGATATTCATGTAAGAATAACTTATAGATTCAAATAGATAAATAGACTAGAGTTCAGAAATAGACCCCCAAATTTTATTGTCAACTAATTTTTGTACAATGTTGCTAAAGAAATTCAATAAAGAGGGTCTGGGGTTGTGGCTCAGTGGTAGAGTGTTCCCCTAGCACATGGGAGGCACTGGGTTCAAACCTCAGCACCACATAAAAGTAAAATAAAGATATTGTGTCCACCTTAAAAAAAAAAAATGTCTCTAACAAAGTGAAAAAGCATTCTGTGGATTCGAAGAGCATATTTGTGATACACATTTCAGACAAAGTAACTATCCAGAATAAATAAAGAACACCTCCAAATTGACAGTAAGACAAACAGCCAAATAATGAAAAGCCTTGAAAGTTACTTTCGGAAGCCTATGAAAGGCTAGTAAATATATTAAAAGATGCTTACAGTTAGTCATCAGAGAAATAATGCAAATTAAAACCACAGTAGATACCACTTACACACCTGCTACAATGTATAAAATTATAAAAGCTGACAGTAACTACTGCTTTGGAGAATGTGAAGCAATTGGATCTCTCATTTACTGCTGGCTGGATTATAGGAGCGACTCTGGGAAACAGTGTGACAAGTCCTCAGAATGTTAAACACACACAATTCTACCCAACAGTTCTTCTAGGTATTTTCTAAGAGAGATGAAAACATCTGTCCACCAAAAGACTGCCTGGAATGTTAACAGTTTTATTTATAACAGTGAAAACCTGGAAACTAAATGCCATCATCAAAGTAGGTGGAGGAACAAAGTGTGGTATATTTATACAATGGAATAGTACTCAACAATAAAAAGGAACAAATTGCTATTTATGCAACAACATGGATTCAATTCTATTTATATATACTACAAGAGCAGGCAAAATGAAACTATAGCGAAAAAAGCTGATGCAAAGGTTGTTAGGGTGCAGACTGACTGGAAAGAGGAAAGAGAATTTTCTGGGATGAAGAAATATTCTGGGGCGGGGCGTGGCAGCCCACGACTGACTGTAATCCCAGCAGTTCTGGAGGTTGTGACAGGAGGATGGCGAGTTCAAAGCTAGCCTCAGCAAAAGTGAGGCACTAAGCAACTCAGTGAGACCCTGTCTTTAAATAAAACAAAAAACACCTGGGATCATGAATATTGAGCTGGGTGCTGGTTATATTTTGACAGTGGTTTGTCAAAAGAGTTCCACCTTTCATATTTGTGCATTTTTCTTTGTACAAATTATACCTGAACAAAGTACTATTGGCATTTTCAAAAATGAATAGGAGGGGGGCTGGAGTTGTGGCTCACTGGTAGAGCACTTGCCTAGCATGTGTGAGAAGGCACTGGGTTCAGTCCTCAGCACCAAATGAATAAAATAAAGTAATCAACATTTTATATATATATATATATATAT
>NW_026000093.1:21223878-21238675 GCF_001458135.2 Marmota marmota marmota
GGTGGGGGTTGGAGGTGGGGGGAATGTTACTAGGGATTGAAACCAGAGGCACTAAAATACAGCCCCAGACATTTTTGTTTGTTTGTTTATTATTTTATTGATTCTGGAGATTTAACCCAGGGGTTGTTTACCACTGAGCTACATCCAGTCCTCTTTATTTTGAGACAGAATGTCACTACGTTGCTCAGGGCCTCACTAAGTTTTTGAGGCTGGCCTCAAAATTGCAATCATCCTGCCTCAGCTTCCCAAGTTGCTGGGATTAAAGGCATGCACCACCGTGTCCAACTGAAAACAGTTTTTTTTAAAAAAGCCTTTTGCCATAGCTAATAGTTATTAAAGGATTTGTTGTTTTTACAATACGAAGCATATATTAACAACCTTTGAACATGAAGCAGGGGGAGATAATGCACAAAACTATGACAAATGATATAAGATATGCTTCTTTCTGTTATTAATTCAGTGCAAATGTATTGAGTTTTTACTCTATGCAAGCCTTTATTCTCAACACCAGAGACCTAGTATGGGAAAAAAATCCCTCTCTCCTAATGAAATATACAGAGGATGTGGCACACACTAGGCACACAATAAATATTTATTGAGTGAATGATTTGTGTGGCTAAGGAGCCCATTAGAGTATTATAAATATTTATGTTTTAAATATATATGTTTCTGTGTATACGTATATGGAGAGAGAGAGATTTGTTTTAAGAAATTGGCTCATGAAATTGAGGCAACTGTAAAGTCCAAACTTTGCATGGCAAATCAATAGGCTGGAAACTCCACCAGGAGCTGATATTGCAGTCTTGAGTCCAAAGGAAGTCTGTAGGCAGAATTCCCTTTCTTGAACTTCATCAGTCTTTGGAGCCTTTAATTGATTGGATGAGGATTACTCTCATTATAGAGTGTATGTTAGTCAGCTTTGCTTGGCTGTGACCAAAATACCGGATAAGAACAACTTAGAGGAGGAAAACTATTTTGGCCTATGGCTTCAGAGATTTAGTTCATGGTTGGCTGAGTCCATTGTTTTGGGCCCCAGGTAAGGCAGCACACATCATGGCAGAAGGGTGTGGCAGAGGGAACCAGCTCTTGGTAGCTAGGAAGCAAAAGGGAAGGTAGAAGGGGCTGCAGAGAAGATAGAGAGCAGACCCCCAGTGACCTACGTCTTCCAGCCACATCTTACCTGCCTACAGTTACCACCTAGCACATTCAAACTAGGATGGACTGATGAGGTTACAGCTCTCACAATACAATCATTTCACTCAGAATATTCTTGTATCAACACAAGAGTTTTTGGGGGACCTTGTATCCAGACCATAACAGAGTATAATCTGCTTTACCAAAAAAGTCTACCGATTTAAATGTCAATCACATATAAAAAATACCTCCACCACAACATCTAGACTGGAGTTTGACCAAACAACTGGTGAACATGGCCTAGACAAGTTGATACATATGCCAAAAGCCCCTGCCCTCAACCTGAGCCTCTAGACATAGCTCTTTTTTTTTTTTTTAATATTTATTTTTTAGTTCTCGGCAGACACAACATCTTTGTTGGTATGTGGTGCTGAGGATCGAACCAGGGCCGCACACATGCCAGGCGAGCGTGCTACCGCTTGAGCCACATCCCCAGCCACATAGCTCCTTAAATCATACTTAATCTCCAAATAAAGACAACAGCAAAATCATACTTCTACCTAACATATTCCTAGAATATATTAACTCTTACCTAGAAGAGAATGCCAAGTGCTGAGAGCCATAGCCAAGTAGGAATGACGCATGGCATTTTTGGTTGAAAGGTGACGCCAGCAAGCCATTGAGATGATAATGATTATGTTAAGATGTGCATTCAGATGGAGATTAGACCCCTGCTGTCCACCTCAGCCTGCTACTTTGGAGCTCTCGGGACTCCCGGAGAGTTCCCATTGGTTGGGGAAGTGCGGTAGGAGGGAATTCCGGAGGAGGGATTTCCTGTTGGTGTAGTGTGTCCTGGGAGAAGGCCGCGTGGGTGGCATTTTCGTGGGAGTTTTGGAAATAAAGTTTGTTCCTGCTTGAGTGGCTCGTGATTTTGTGCCCAGCCAGACTGCGGCAGCCAAGTCCTTGGGTGATGTTCTCTCCTTGATATCCTGTAACTTAAAACTGTAATGTGAAGTTAATAACACTTAAGTGATACAACATAAAGTCAATACATTTTGTATTATATGGTAAGGCAATATGGGAGGGAACAACACAAAGATATTTGCCCTACACACATACATACATTCATAACAAAATAAAGTAAGAAATACTTATAACAATTCCCTTTCTGCCACTAGTCATGTGTTCATTGGTACTTATAACCAGGTGTTCCACCATCTATTCCATATTCCTGTTGCTCTCAACAAGCACCTCACTCAGCTAGTCAGACCTTTTTACCCAAAACTGGGACTGACCAGTTTTGGACTGATCCAAAACTTCATTCATGAAGAATATAGGCTATGAGTAGTTACACCTGAATTTGGTTGTTGTTGTTTCCCATTGATTCTTAAAAATTATTCTGTTATTGATGGACCTTTATTTTTTATATGTGGTGCTGAGGATGGAATCCAGTGCCTCACACATGCTAGGTAAGCACTCCACCACTGAGCCACAACCCCAGCCCTCTCATTGATTTTAATCTAGGGTTTGGTAGTACTAAGAAACACCCTAATGGGCCTGGGGCTGTGCAAGTCTGTAATCCCACGGGTTTGGGAGGCTGAGATAGGAAGATCGTGAGTTCAAAGCCAGACTCAGAAAAATTGAGGTACTAAGCAACTCAGTGAGACCCTGTCTCTAAATAAAGTACAAAATTAGGGCTGGGGATGTTTCTCAGTGATTGAGGGCCCCTGAGTTCAATCCCCAGTATCCAAAAAAAAGTCCTAATAGACCTCCTGGGCTCCAGACAGTCTTTCTTATCTTCATTGTGTATCTGCAGACCATTTTCCCTCTGACAATCAGGATCCATTCTCCTAGTTGGCATAATATATTAATTCCTATTAATTTAGATGTGTGAGGAGTTCAAAGTAGTCAAGTGGCATCCAGAACTTCCTGTTTGTAAAGTCATTGTTTTGTTTCCTAATGGAAATATTCCTCCCTCTGAAACTAAGACATCTAGTATATCAGCACATAAATTCTAAAGAATAGAAAGCACAAATGTTAGCGGTGGATCTTTAGGATAGTAGTGACTGGTGTTATTCTTATTTTCATCCCTTGATTCCCAACTTGTGAATCCTGGCAATACTGTACACTGTATACTGTACACTGGTTTTGAACACCTACGATCATCTGGACAATCTTACCCCAATCCTACAAAGTGTTTTCACTCAGCTGGAATCATGGCTGAGTCTTAGAGCAATGCACTGTTCTATCAAGCCAACTACTTCAGGATGGTGGGGAATATGGTAAGCCCAGTGTATTACATGAACAGGCTCATCGCTGTACTTTATCATAAAGTGAGTTTCTTGATCAGAGGAAATGCTGTGTAGAATACCATGATGGCAAATAAGATGACTGTTAGGGGCTGGGGATATGGCTCAAGTAGTAGCACGCTTGCCTGGCATGCGTGAGGCACTGGGTTCGATCCTCAGCACCACATAAAAATAAAAAAGATAAAAGATATTGTGTCCACCTAAAGCTAATAAATAAATATATTTTTTAAAAAATTTAAAAAGATGACTGTTATATGGATAGCAATGTGTTTCCCCAGCCATCACCCAATGGACTCATAACCAAGATGGCCATGCTGGCAACAGGGACATCAATCAGTGGATGACATGGTTGAGTTCCTGAGCTTCCAGCTTCAGAGAACAAGAATCCCCAATATGGCACCACTTTTCAAGGTGATCAGCCAGCTACCTGGTGGCAGGTTGATTACACTGAACTGCTGGAAGAAGAAGCATTTTGTCCTTATTAGAACCGATACTTACTCTAGATATGGAAAAGTACCTTCCCTGCACACAATACTTCTATAAATATAATCCTTTGGGATTATTTTGCTCAGGAGCACTATATCTTTGCAAAAGACTATGCATAGTATATGCAGTATAATTGAACTTCCTTGTTTAACTAAAAAACAGGTATTCTGTTAGCAATACATTAGTTTTAATAAATTTGTTCTAAAATGCAAAAAGAGTCTTATTCATAAATTACTATTGGTTATAAACATACTATGAGCAATGGGTTCTATCTGTAGTAATAAAGTGAGTGCTATATTCCAGTGTGTTTTCCATCAGCATATTTAATGGGTTGTCAGTGCCAAGCTGAGAAGTTTGAATCCCCACCGGCATAATTTCAAGATATTTTCTGTAGTACAATGGAATTTTGTAAGACTTTATAAAGAACTAGATACTAATATTTTTTACTAAGAAAATTCTCCCAGTGCATTTTCTTTGATTTCACTGTTGGCTTTTTCTTGGGTTTTACTAGTTTTTTTTATATGTAAAATTTTAAATATGGACAATTATTGCAATTCTTTAAGGAGATTTTATTTTTGCTCTGCTCATTTCAAAATTATATTTTTAAATGAACAAGAACGATATATTTTGTATGACATATTTTGAATAGTCAATAAAAATCTGTGCAATTACAGCTATTTTGAGTACTATGCATAATTTGTTTTCCTTAAAATTTGTATCTTACCTTCTTTTAAATGTCATTAACTTGTGATATTCTTTACTAGTTTTAAACTCTGTTTTGGAGTAATTATGTCTTTCTTCATGATACACTCTTTTACTTTTTTTGTTCCTTATTCCTTCTCTACAAATTATTTGTATCCTATTGTTAAGCTGTTCAATTATCCCTTCACTATATGTTTTTATTGCTTACTTAGTTTCAATTTAACTCTCTCTTATAATTCTGAATGGTTTGTGTCTGCTCTCAAAATAAGTTTTGACTATCTCTTTACCAATTGTCAACTAGTTTTTATTTGTCATTTCTAGTGTTATAGCTTGGATGTGATGTGTCCCCAAAAAACTCAGGGGTGAGACCAGGCAAAGTTCAGAGGAGAAATGGTTGGGCTATGAGAGCTTTAACTCAGTCAGTGAATTAATCCTCTGATGGGATTATCTAAGTGGGGAATTAAGGCGGGTAGGGTGTGGCTGGAGGAGGTAGGTCACTGGGAACTTGCCTTTGGGGTATATATTTTGTATCTGGCCAATGGAGTCTCTCTCTCTGCTTCTGATCATCAGGTGAGCCACTTCTCTCTACCACAATCTTTAACTATGATGTTCAGCCTCACTTTGAGCCCCAAAGAATGGAGCCAGCTGTCTACAGACTGAACCTCTGAAACCATAAGTCCCAATATAAACTTTTCCTCTCCTAATGTTGTTTCTTTTTAATTTTTTTATTTGTTCTAATACAGACAGTAGAATGTATTTGACACAGCACACATAAATGGAGTATAACTCCTCATTCGTCTGGTTGTACATGATGTAAAGTTACAAAGGTCATGTAATCATATGTGCACATAGGGTAATAATGTCCAATTCATTCTACTATTATTCTTACCCCCATAACCCCTACCCTCCCTTCACTCCCCTCTGTCTACTCCAAAATGCTGAGAGCCATAGCTGAGTCGGAATGACGCATGGCATTTTTGCCAGAACAGAGTGGTTGAGAGGTGATGCCAACAAGCCATTGAGATGATAATGGTTATGTTAAGCTGTGTATTCAATTGCATATTAGACCCCTGCTGTCCGGCTGGGCCTGCTACTTTGGAGTTCTCTTGTTTTGAACCTACAAGGCTGTGTGGCGGCTCGGTTATTTTGTGCCCAGCCAGACTGCAACACCAAAATACTTCTATTCTCCCCACTCCCCTTATGGTGAATTAGCATACACATATCAGAGAAAACATTTGAACTTTGATTCTTTGGGATTGGCTTATTTTGCTTAGCATGATATTCTCCAGCTCCACCCATTTACCTACAAATGCCATAATTTTATTCTTCTTTAAAGCTGAGTAATATTTCATTGTGTGTGTGTGTATATATATATATATATATATATATATATATATATATATGGCAGTTGTTTTGAGAATTTGAGTATAATCTGTGTATGTTTTAATTTCTCTTATATAAATTCCTAAGAATAAAATGGTTGGACCACATAGTGGGTTTAGCTTTTGAAGAAATGCCTAAATTTTCCAGAGTTATCAGACCGTTTTCCATTCCCACTAACAGTGTACAAGAGTTCCAGTTGCTCTGCATCTTTGTTTTTTAAATGTTATTTTTATTTTTTAACATTGTCTGACTTATTTTTTTATTTATTTTTTAAAAAAGTTTTAAACTAACTTTTATTGATACATTACAATCATACACAGTAGTGGGATCATTGTTACATATTTATACATGCTTGTCTTACTTTTAAACTTTAGCCATTCTGTTAAGTGCATAGTGATATCTCATTCTACTGACCAATGGCGTTGAACATCGTCTCACATATTTGTTATCTACATCTTCTTCCTACATCTCTTCTTTGTGCTCAAAGCTTTTGACCACTAAAAGATCTGACTGTTTGCTATCTTTTTGTTAAATTAAAAACATTTCATATATTCTGAATAGAAATACTTTATCAGCTAGATGATTTAAAAATATCTTCTTCTGGTTGTGGCTTGCCTTTTTATTATCTTAACAAGGCTTTTAAATAGAAAAGTTTGGAATCTATGAAACCCAATTTATTACTTTATTTCTTTTTTGATTTATGCTTTTTGCATCCTCAGACATCTTTATCTAATTCAAAGTCACAAACATTTTGTTCCATTCTTCCTTTGAGAAGTTTTATTATTTTGCTAGTACACTTTGAAATATTTTCATTTGTGAAGTGATTTATATTTACTTTTGCATGTAGATACCAAATTATTCCAGCACCATTGTTGAAATGTTATCTTTTATCTATCTACCTTAACATTTTTATTTATTAACTATTTGCCATATTGGTCTAGATTTATTTCTGGATCCTCTATACTGTCCCATTGATTCTCATGCTTATCCTTATTTCAATATTATATCACTTTGCTTACTGTAGGAATTCTTGAATTTAGATAGTGGCAGTTCTCCAATCTTGTCAGCCTACCCAAAAGTTACTCTAGGTCCTTTGGATTTCAGTATAAATTACATAATCAGTTTGTCAATTTTTTGGCAGAAACTCATAAGGATTTTGACTGGGAATGCAATGAATCTCTATGCCAACCTTGAGCTTCCAATATGAATCTCAGTATATTTCTCTATTTATTTAATTGTTCTCTAGTTTCTTTCAGAAAATGTCTTGTAGGTTTTTTTTAGGGTGTAGATTTTGCACATATTTAAAAATTATATCCTTTGTGGTTAATATTTTCTGTCACTATTATAATTTTTTTTTCAATTTCCAACTCTTCATTGCTAACATAGAGAATTATAACTGATTTTTATACTGACCCTGGATTGTATAAACTTATTAAACCCAGTTTTAGTTTTGCTTTTTAGAATATTCCATAGGACTTTTACAAACAGTAAACTCATCTGAAAAAATATAAATATACAGCTTTACAGATGGGATTTCAGGTGCAAAAATCCCAGGGGAAACATTGGCAAAGTACTTTGTGGGTATAATTTGTGAAAGTGGATGACAAATTCATCTGTGAATGAAGCTGACTTCAGAGTTTAGGGGGGAAAAGCAAAAGACAGAATAAACAAACAGTTTTTCCCATAGATTTGTGCTCTGAATTCTAACTATAGTGCTTCTCTGCACTTAAGCTTTTAGGTTAATCAGTAGAAGTTGTGATAAAATTTAAATTAAATACAGTTATTATATGACTCTCAATGGGACTGGAGAATTGGGGTTTGATTAAACTTTTCAGCAAAGTGACTATAGTCATTTTAAAAAGAGGTGCAGAAAAACCATAGTGTTATATTAATTATCAGATTAAGTATAAACAATTAAAATTAATAGGAAACAGATATACAAATATTACTCATCACTCATATTCTCCTTTTAAGAATACCATAAAAATAACTCTATGGTTAAATATTTATTGATAAAGNGCAATAATTGTCCATATTTAAAATTTTACATATAAAAAAAACTAGTAAAACCCAAGAAAAAGCCAACAGTGAAATCAAAGAAAATGCACTGGGAGAATGTTCTTAGTAAAAAATATTAGTATAGATTAATATACTCTCTCTCTCTCTCTCTCTCTCTCTCTATATATATATATATATATATATATATATATATATATATATATATATTTGCTTAATATATATAAATATATTAGACAAACACTCTACCACTGAGCTATATATCCTGTTTGGTATGAACAAACCATGGCAAAGTAAAAAATTTTTTTCTCTTATTGCTATGATGTGTTATATGGCCTCTTGGTGATGTAAATTGTAAATTGTAATTTGTTCTTTCTGGAGATCTCCAGAGAGGGGAAATAAACTAATGTTACTGAAGATCTATTCGACACAAGTTCTTTTATAAAAGTTATCACATGGGGCTGGGGATGTGGCTCAAGTGGTAGCGCGCTCGCCTGGCATGCGTGCGGCCCGGGTTCGATCCTCAGCACCACATACAAACAAAGATGTTGTGTCCACCGAAAAACAAATAAATAAATATTTAAAAAATAAAAATAAAAAAATAAAAGTTATCACATGGCACCACACAGTAAGGTAATGATTTTATTTATTTCATGGAATAATAAGTGGAGACTCAAAGGAACCAAGTAACTGGCTAAAGATGTGCGGTGCGAGGGTTTAAATTTGGTCTGATATCCCCCAGATCTGTCTCAGGCTATCCGGCTCAGCACTCTGGTCTCAGAGCAGCAGAAGAGCAGGCTCATGACCCCTGAACTTTCAGCTGGTGCATAGGGCTACCAGGCCTCTCCTCCACTTGAATTCCCTTTGCCAATCTCTTTTCTTAGTCACAAGATGGTCTCTCCTGTAATTATTTTTTTATGAAGGTTCACAGACATACGGCAGATAGTTTGTTTTCCAAAGGATACATCAATAAAGGATTATTGTAATACTTAGAACAGGGCTCAGCCAACTTTTTCTATAAGGAACCAGATAATAAATATTTTAGCCTTTGGGACACATGTGATCTCTATCCCAGCTATTCAACTCCTTCCTTGTATAATATAGAGCAAATATGTTACATATGCCACAGACAATATGAAACAAATGGGTGGGCTGTATTCCAATACAATTTTATTTAGGGACACTGAAATTTGAATTTCATGCAGTATTTATTACTCACAAAGTATTCTTCTTTTGATTTTTTTTTTTCAACCATTTGAAAATGTACAAACCATTCTTATTTAGTTCATGGGCAATACAAAAGAGGGAGTGAGGACTATAGTTTGTCAGCCCTCCCACCCCTCATAAGGATGGTATGTTAAGCTTAAGGCTTGCTGGGGTGAGTGAGCTATGGGGTAGATGTGAGTCAGGCTTCACTTGCTCCATTATGACAATTATAAAGGATACATATAAAACTGAGATCTCAGCCAACAAACCCCTAACTTAGGTTAATCTATGTTGAAAGCCAGCGATATATAATGTTAGCAATATATCTACCACATGTATACACTGTAGAATGATCAAATCGGGCAGATTAGCATGTCTGTCACCTCAAATACTTATCATTTCTTTGTAGTGAGAACATTTGAAATCTTCTCTTTTGCCAGGTACAGTGGTACACACTATAACCCCAACTACTCAGGAGGCTGAGGCAGAAGGATGGCAAGTTTGAGGCCAGCCTTAGCAATTTAGTGAGGTCATAAGAAACTTCGGGAGACCCTGTCTCAAAAATTAAAAAATAAAAAGGGATTGGGATGTGGCTCAGTGGTTAAGCATCCCAAGTTCAATCCCCAGTAACAAAAGAAAGAAAGGAATTCTGTCTTTTAACTATTTTGAAATGCAGAATAGATTGTCATTAACTATATATTAACTATAGTCTCTGTGCTGTGCAATAGGTCAACTGAACTTATTCTTCCAACTGAAACTTTGCACCCACTGATCAAGGTCTTCTCTTTCTGTTTTGCAACCTACCCTACCCACCCGGGGGCTACCCCAGTCTCTCACAGCCTCCATTCTGCTCTCTCTTTCTATGATGTTATTAACAATGATGATATGACAATTAAAAATAAAACAAAACATTAAAAAAAATTCATCTCCTAGAGACCAGGCAATAATGAGTCTCCTAGAATAAACACTCTCATTTCCCAGAAGACATCTCTGCACCAAGTATGTCTTGTTATTTCCTCTGCATTCTAAACATACCTCTAAGAATCTTTCACATTGTCTTCTCAGTACCCTGCAGTTCTCTGCCTTTGAGGACTGCCTGACACCCCATCCAGCCACACCCTCTGGTGGCCATAACTTCAGATTTTGGGGGGTTTGTGGAATGGGGGATGGAACCCAGGGACTTGGGCATGCTAGGCATGCTTTCTACCACTGAGCTACAACCCCAGTCCCATACTTCAGACTTGGAAGCTCTTACTCTGAGCTCCTCACCTGCACCCCATTCCCTCACCTTCTTACTCTCTTTCACCCCACTTTTTTACTACCTCAATTCCAACAATCCCTCTGCTCCACTGAGATCCATCATCAACTGCTTCCATTACCTTTTTGTTGTCCTTTATCCAAGCCAAATCCTAACTTTCCTCTTTATCCAGCTTAAATTCCAACATCAATCCTGGTTCTTCGCTAATAAATACCGTGAATGGTTTTATAAACTGGATGGCATCAATGGAGAAGATGTATGAGATGAAAGGATGAGAAGTTAGGGACAATCTATCTTCTGCGCTTTCCCCTGTGCTTATACACCTGAAGTAAATAAAGTCGAATGTGTTTTTCTCCTACCAAAAAAGAAAAAAAAAGAGTTAAACCCTAAACCCTCCCCCAGCCCTACACCGCCCCTGAGGGCAGCTCCTCCTACCAAATCCTTTCTGGCCTGCTGATACCTTCGGGCAGCCAAAGGGGCGTGTGTGCCACTAGGACCCACTAGCATTTCTCTAGGACAATTAAATCCCTAGTCTGTCTGGGTATGGGATTCATCTGCTCTTCCAAGCACCAGACCCAAGATACAGTTAGATGAAGGAATATGAATGAAGCTGGCGTTCAAAATTACCTGGACCACTGTCTCCATTTTTCTCAGTTTTTTTTTTCAGGTATATTATTCGTGAAATAAATCTAGGCAGAGAATAAAAATTAGATGCTAGATACACAACAAAAACTCTTCTCTCCATAGTTGGATAATTTGTACCTTCTGGGCCAAGAAAAGAGATGACCTAGTCCTTCCTACTGGGAAATAACATGTTTGGGAAGTAGACTAGTGTTTCTCATCCAGGAATGATAAGTTGAACTAAAGTGTTCTTAAAAAATACCAAACATGTTTCAGTGCAAGCAAAACATATATAAATATAACATGATATTATTTTGATGACTTATAAAAATATTTTTACTAAAGAAAAAAAAACAGGAAAAAAATTAGCTGCATTTAAACAGAGCTGCAAGATTAATAGACAAAGAGAAGGTAATACACTTTACATATTTCTGTTTCGTAAAGCATTTATGTAATTACATGAAATTGTACCGAACAAGTCAATTCAAATGGACTTAGTTATAGGCACTGGTGTATTTACCAAGCACTGACAGAGCAGCATAAATTGTAGTCATGCTTCTGTTTTTTGAAGAGGTGTTGCTATGTTGCTCAGGCTGGTCTCCTATGCCTGGCTCCAGTGACCCTCCTGTCCCATTGTTCTGAAAAGCTGAGACTCTAGGTGCCTGCTACCACACCTGGGTGATATGGTCATTCTTTAAATGAAAGGTATGTACTATGAATCCTTTGATACCTGGCATGCTGCCAGCTAAAAAGCTTTAGTGAGCAGCTATCCATTCACTATTGTTTGATCCTAGTTCCTAGAGGCCAAGGTCCATGAGTATACATCTATTTATCTTTTAATTTCTTGTTTTTAATATTGTGTCTGGCATGTCATAAGCTCAATTAATACTGCTGGAATGAATAAATGAATGTGGTGGTGAGGCTGAGATGCTACAAAATTCTGAATTGGTTTTGCTTTTAAACCAAGGAAGTTATTATGGTTTAGGTGTGAGGTGTCCCTCAGAGCTCATGGGTGAGACAGGTAAGAAGACGTAGAGGAAAACTGATTGGGTTATGATAATCTTGACCCAATCAGTGAATTAATACCCTGATTGGATTAACTGAGTGGTAACTGCAGGCAGGTAGGGTGTGGCTGGAGGAAGTGAGGCATTGAGGCTGTGCCTTTAGGGTACACATTATGTAAACTGAGCTTAGTTTTTCTGCCTTCTGATCGTAACTTCCTCCATGAAGTTCTTTCCTCAAGCCCTGAGGCCCTGAGGAATGGAGCCGGACTGTGGATCATGACCTCTGAGCCCCCTAATAAACTTTTTCTCCTCTAAAATTATTCTTATCAGGTCTTTTGGTCACGGCAGTGAAAAACCTGAGTAAAACAAAAGCCTAGATTATATTCTGTATGTATTACATGATAGTTATTTGAATATTGCTAATTTGACATGGCATTTAATGGTAATTCTTAATTAAATGCAATATTTTTTTTCTCATCCTATTGAAAATTAGAGCTTATTGACATTAAATGGTAGAATCAGTGCTAATGTTTTTAAAGATGGCCTTGAAGTTAGTAATATTACTAACTTACTACTTTCTTCAATTTTCTTCTGGAAAAAAAATGAAGAACATTTCATTAAAACAGTGAAGCTGGGTGGGTGGCACAGCCTGTAATCCTAGCTACTTGACAGTGTGAGGCAGGAAGACTGCAGAAAATTCAAAACCAGCTTCCACAACTTATTTTAAGCCCTTGTCGACCCTGTCTTAAAATAAGAAAGGCTGGGGTTGTAGTTCAGTGATAAAGTGCCCCTGGGTTCAAGCCTTGGTAACACAAAAACCAACCAAATAGACAAATAAACAAATAAAAAAGAGAAAACAGCAAAATTAAAAATAAAATGAAAATTAATCCTGATACCTAAGAATCTTTAAATATATGACTTTTACTTTAAAAAAGAATATTAATATATCAGGTGTAGAATTATATCTGAATGTAAGTAGTGATGTGTTCATAGGAGTGCTTTACTAAAATCAAGTACATACAGTATAAAGCCTTCTTTTCATCTGTTAATCTTGTTTATTTATTTATTTTTTTTATTTTTTTTTAATGTAATTTTTTTTTTTTAAAGATAGAGTGAGAGAGGGAGGGAGGGAGAGAGAGAGAGAGAATTTTTAATATTTATTTTTTAGTTCTCGGCGGACACAACATCTTTGTTTGTATGTGGTGCTGAGGATCGAACCCGGGCCGCACGCATGCCAGGCGAGCGCGCTACCGCTTGAGCCACATCCCCAGCCCTGTTAATCTTGTTTAAATGTAGTTAGTTTTTCTAAGATGAAATTTCTTTTGTATGAATTTTCTATTGGTCAGCAAAAAATGTCATTGTTTATATATTTTAATACTCAAAACACAAGCAAGTAGCTCAATCACTTGCTGTTGGGTATTCTAAAAGCCCTTACAAACCATCTTAAAGTTATAGAAAAATTGAAGAGTTGCCAGATGTAGTGGTGCACGCCTGTAATCTGAGCAACTCTGGAGGCTGGAGTCAGGAGGATTGCAAATTCAAAGCCAGCCCCAGCAATTTAGTGAGGCCCTAAGCATCTTAGGGAAATCCTGTCTCAAAATAAAAAATAAAAAGGACTGGGGGTGTGACTCAGAGGTTAAGCATCCCTGGGTTCAATTCTTGGTACCAAAAAAAAAATGAATAGCTATTTCTCATAATTTGTATAAAGGGCATTCTCCCAATTTTATTTCAAATTCTGGAGAAATTATTATTATTATTATTATTATTATTATTAGGTTTTTAGTGATGTTGGGGATTGGACTCAGGGCCTCACATATATTAGGCAGGTACTCTACCACTGAACTACAGCCCCAGCCCTGAATAAACTATTTATGCCAAGTGTTGTCTGTAGGAGGAAACCATTGTAAGAACAGCCACGTGGCCCCCAAGTTCATGTCACGTACCATTTGAAACTCCTGTAACACAATGCCAAACCATTGATTTATATTCACTTTATAGATAGTCAAATCAGGCAGAGTACAACTGGAATGTTGTAGTTTCCTCAGCTTGATAAATCTGGCACTTAGTAAGGATACAGACAAAGCTCACAAACTAAGAATTGTTTTACACAAACCTCCATACTCCATGCAGAGGTTTTTTTCAGTGAAAGAAAAATGTGTGAAATCGTAACTATTTTATTGTTTTATTTTTTGTTGTTAAGGATCAAAACCAGCCTACTACTGTATGTTTTTGCATGAATATAAAATAATAAGAAGAAAGGTTTTTGGTGGTTGAAGTCAATATTTAGTCACTGTGGAGTCTGCATTGGAAAACCTTAACAACTTTCTCATTTTCAGTTTGTTATTTTCAGCCTTATGCTAAAGGATCAGGCCAAGTACAAAGCACATCATCTTAGCTTAAGGAATGACAAATATACACTTTGAAGCTGTTCTGTTGCAGTGCTACAACAAATTCAGCTTCCATTTGGTACCTGATTAAATATGAGCACCAACCAGCCTCTCAGACTCTTGGATTGGTCCTCCCAAGGGACCTGAAGGTGATGAGCCTTTCAATTAAGTAGAACTACTTGCATACGTCCCCAGAAGAGGGTTGAATTCTCTAAGGGTTTTACACTTTCACCTAATTTATGCATCTTTCTATCTTTCTGCCTTTTTTTTTTTTTTTTTTTTTTTTTTTTT
>NW_026000093.1:21239219-21248251 GCF_001458135.2 Marmota marmota marmota
GAGCTACATCCCAGCCCAAGCATTTTCTACTTCCCTTCCTCCCTTTAATCAGTATTCTCACCCCCCCCCCTTTTTTTTTTTTTTTTTTTTTGTGGTTCTGGGAATTGAACTCAAGATCTCAGGCATGTTAAACACATGCTCTACCATTGAGCAGCATCTCCAACCCTCTTTCTGGCTCTTGTATTTTAAAATGTATACTTAAATACACATATGGGGAAATATCTCCCAAAGTTGTGATGATTGTAAAGTCACCTTAAGAGTCTTATTTGATATCTCACTCTCTTCTCATACAGGGAAAGACACAGATTTATTAAATGCGCATAATGAGAAATATAGAATAGCTATAATTAATAAGTGGGAAGTATAAAAATGATAAATGTGAGGTTTTAAATTTTAATCATTAAATTGAAGAACAATACAATTAAAGACTACAGTTATGAAAATAGCAAAAGATGATCTGAATACCCCAAAACAATGCATGATTTCAGTAAATTTTAAATTTTTTTGTTAAAGCTCCTTTGCTTTGGTATTATTATTATTATTATTATCATTATTATTATTATTTTGGTGCCATGGATCAAACCCAGTATGCTAAGCACATGCTCCACTACTGAGCTCCACCCCAAGCCCTGCTTGTCTTTTTTTTTTTTAAGATGACTTAAGTAGCAGCTATGAACTGTAATAAAAAGCAAGAGAGACAAAATGATGCTTACCTTTAGAAAGATTTTCCCACTTTTAAGATTTATCTCACAGATTAAAAAGGTAAAAAGGCAAAATCTCTTGCCTTCTTGAGAAAAATAGTATCAAATCTGTCAGTTGATAATTACTTTTACTTCAATAATTACTTTTACAACAGTACTACATTTTTTTTTTACTGCTTTGTAAGGGATAATTGGCATAGATAAAGAGCATGTGATTAATTTGTGCAGTTGGGTAAGTTTTGACTCATATGTACACCCTTGAACCCATCCCCAGGAAGAAGTAGTGAACATACCCATCCCCTCTGAGCTTCCTTATACCTTGGGATTAATTCCTGACTCAGGTCCCTCTGTTCCCTCCTGTAACCACTATCCTGTTGGCTGCCACAATAAGTCAATTCAGCATTACTTTTAACAGTCTGTAACTAAGCTAAAATGATGCCTTTCAGTCAATTAAAACTTGTTTTATTCCTGAACTAAAGCAAAGTAATAGTGCTAGAGTAAGGAAGAAGATACACAGGTCATTAGAAAGAACTCTTAATTGAGCAGTGATTTTGCAGATTCTTTTTCATATTCCACCATCTAATACTAATTGGATTAAAGTTTTTTTTAAGGATCCAGGATATGAAGTAAAAGGAGATGTGTTGATGTTTAATAACGTTTCTTTTTCCTTTCTAATCTACCAGCTTTTTTCTAATTAATAAATGGATTTGCAAAACCTGGCCAAAAATGGAGATCTCCACTGATAAATGTTCAGATAAGTTATATGTAGAAGTTCTATGTCAAAAATGAAATAAGATGAACTGTTGCAAATGATATTAAAATACTACCCCAACTCTCTCTTGTGAAAATACAAGTTTACTTTCATCTGTTACTACAATATATAAAAATTATCTATTCCTATAAGTAAAAATTTCTTTGAGATGGCTAAGAACTATAGCAAGTCAACTTTTGTGGTTTGTGACTATATATATTGTTTTGAATTAAATAGTTTCAAAATGTATGCATAATAAAGAATGTATTTCTATCCCTTTCCAATATACATCATTCTGTTGAACTTGAAGGCATGCTTTTGCATTTTGAGGGTGTTTTTATAAGATGTGATATCTAAAATAAACTCAATACTTCATTTTATAAACAGTACATTTTTCATTCTCTTGACATCACCAAAGGAAAATGCCATACATTGGAACATAAAACAAAAATAAACCCAACTTAGTCGGAATTATAATATATGTAGCACTAATGCTATTTATTGATTACCACAAAAGGGTTTGCTTTGCTTCTTAAAGCTTTTCTGTTATAGAGCAAGATACAGAACTATAGTATTTGAAAGGTGGTTACTATAAAATGTTTTCACATAGTGAATGCCTATTCCATACTCACATAAAACAAATTAGTCCTTCATGATGAGGTATTAGTTCTTTGGACTATGTACATCTCAATGCTTGAAAATACTTAGATAATTTTAATGCCAATAAACCTATGCAGGATACATGGTTTAATATGTATTTTATATATGGGTTTGTTTGAGGATTTTAATTAAAATGTGTTCCAAATGGTCTATAAGTTCCAATCACTGTTTACATAGTGTTGAAAGTTGTGGCAGTGACCAACCCAATTTTATAATTTACTATAATTTTTTTTTCATATATTTCCAAATGTATTCACACATTGGAAACATGTATTTTGAGCACTCTGTATACAGCACCAGATTAGGAAACAAGATAGGGCGTGGGGATACAGGTCAGTTGGTAGAGTGTTTGCCTTGCATGCACAAGGCCCTGGGTTCAATCACCAACACCACAAAATAAAAAAAAAGAATGAAAGAAACCCCTGGTTGATCAGGAGGAAGGAATTAAGATATATATTTTTAAAAATGGCTAAATAGGAGAGTACTCTTAAAGTGAGCACAGAAAACTAAGGAGGAGGGAAACACAGACCAGGGCTTGATAAATCTGAGTGCAGATGGTGCTGTTGTTTGGATCTGAAATATCCCTTAAAGGCCCATGTATTAAAGGCATGGTCCCCAACCTGTAGCACTGTTGGGACATAGTAAAACTTCTAAGAGGTGGAGCCTAGTTAGTGTAGGTCTTAGGTCACTGAAGATGTACCCTTGAAGGGGACTGTGGGATCCCAGTCTCTTGCTTTTTGTTCTTAGAAACATAGCCTTAAGGTAAATGAGTTTTTGTTTTATTTCTTATTTGTGTATTTGTTTGTTTGGGTGCTGGGAATAAAACTCAGGGCCTTGCACATTCTAGACACATGCTCTACCACTGAGCTACACTCCCAACCTAAGGTGAAGGGTTTTGTTACTTGCTATTGCCAGGATGTGCTGCATCTCAACAGGCCCCAACAACAGGGCCAACCATTTATAGACTGAAACCTCCAAAACTGTGAGCCAAAATGAATCTTTTCTCTTTACAAGACAATTGCCTCAGGTATTTGTCACAGTGATGGAATGCTAACACAGAAGGCTAGTTAGTAAGTCCTTATGTGTCCTGTAGATGGACTACTTGCTAATAACAGTAATGAAAAAGATATTGCAAGTCCATCTTTATTACTAGCTTCAATTTGTTAACAACCCCTCCAAACACACAAATGAGAATGAAATGAATAGTCTTAATTTACAAATGCAATATTTTTATGGATCTGTGAGTTGGGTTTACAATTGAAAGAGGTCTGTGATGTATCTGTTCAGTAAGTATTTTAGAAGAACAGGGTCTTCATTGGATTGACAATAGGTCAAACAAAGTTTACACCTCCTAACTTAGAAAATCTTGGGATTCACTCCCAAAAAAGCAAAAGAAATGCTCTCAAGAATTAAAATTAGTATATAAATTATTTTAAATGATAATTTCAATTTTTACATGTATTCATGTCTCCTATAATAAGGTTGTTTGTTGATAGTGAGGATTGAACCCAGAGGTGCTTTACCACTGAACTACATCCCTAGCCCTTTCTAATTTTGAGACAGGGTCTTGCTAAGTTGCTGAGGGCCTCACTAATTTGCTGAAGCTGGCCTTGAACTTGCCATCCTCCTGGCTCAGTCTCCCAAGTTGCTGGAATTATAAGTGTGCACCGCTGTTTCTGGCAATGAGTTTAGATTTAGCAAACATACTTCACACTAAGGTCAACTCTGATTCAATATACTTTTTTTCTTCTGAAGTTAAAATCTCTATTTTTGTTTAAACCCCAATTTTTTAACCAAATCAGTTGTTTTTCATGTATTTATTTCAGAGATCGATGTGTTGTTTGGGAATTCTGTTATTTATCTATTGATTGTAAGCTCTAATTACATTAAATAAACTGAGAAAGCATGTCACAAACCGACTTTAGCAATAGTTTTACATATCTGTCTTTGAAAAAGCTGGACTGGATACCTATATTTTACTTAGTAATATCTCAATTTCCTCAATAAGTAAGTCAGTAAATTGAATTTATAGTTTATTTTGTCTTTCTTCCCATCAAATTATGTGAATAAGAAATACTGTGGCCTCATAACATAATTCTATTTCTAAGAGAAAGAACATGCAAGTCTGTAGAATAATAGTCAATAATAATTTTGTCAAACTATATTTATTGAGCATGTATACCATGCAGGGCACTGCAGGGGTGATAGGAATGTATTCTGTTTGACGTCCTTGCTTTCAAAAAGAGCGCACTTTAAAAAAATGAAAGAGAAAAGTCCATTTTAGGTAGAAATCCATATTTAGGCAAAACAACTGTGTTCTGATCTCTTTATCGAAGGTGGCTTCAATGGATACATGTATGCCATTTCTGGACCTCTGATTCAGATCTTTTTAAACAACATTAAAAATGAGTTTCATGCCTCAAAGGTTTAGGGTGAGAGTAGTGATGGGATGGGATGCCCAATCAGGTCAGATCATAAAGGGTCTACATTGAAGCGTTTCAAAGCAGGGAGCAATTTTTTAGCCAGAGATGATAAAGATCTGAATTCTCTTCTTCCCCATATATTTTACTGTTACATTACAATTATACCTAACAGTGAGGAATCTAAATTTCGCAGCAGTCATTTGAATAGAGTAGAATACAGATCTCAGAAATGTGAGGAACAAGACAAGAGATTTTCAGGTTTCTGATTTGGGTGATGAGGTGGATGAAAGTGTCACCTCTTAAGAAGAACCAGGAGGAAAAGCACAAGTAGATGACAAGGCCATTGTGTTTGGTGTATTGAATTTGCAGTAATTTGGGGAACTTTGAGATGCAATGTTCACTAGGTGAACCGGTCCTTTGGAACTTCAAGGAGGAAATCTTTGCTAGGATTAAAGATTTCAAATTCATTAAATAAATGAGATTCATTAGCATATACATTGTCATTAAAATTGTGGGAGTGGATGAAATTGCACACTCAATAAATGTTTATGGGTCCAACAAATAAATGAATAATGGGGGAGATGAACAGAGAAAGGAGAGGTCAACTAAGAATTCTCAGGCAATGGAGGAAGTGCCAGAATAAACTGTACCCATTCCATAGGTTTCCCCAGGATTGTCTTTAGTCATGGGAACATAGAGTTCTATCATTAAAAGAGGAATATCAGCAAAAATAAAGTGAGTATACAGTAAAAGATGTTTCATTTGATAATACATTATCGATTACTTGCAGATAGCTCAACCAGCTATTTCAGAACTGATACATTTTAGCAGATAGTGAATCCACATTGTCATGCAGCTCATGAATCCATGTTATTAATGAAATGTATTACCCCTTCAATTTGCTCTCTGGAAAAAAAATGACATGAAGCTTGAGGATCATTAGTAAGCAGTAGTTAAGGGTGCAAAATCAGGAGCTGTGTTTCTTAACCTCTCTGTCATTAATATCCCCTACCCCAAGGAGACTTTTCAGACATATTTTTCTAACCCCCATGAAAATTTAAGTCTATTGGTATAACGTGTATCTGTTTCTGAACTATGATAGGTAATGGCAGTGGTAACGTCTAAGGCTTTTTTTTTAAACCCCCTAAAAACCAATTTTCATCCCCGCTCAGAATACACACCCTGGACAGCCATGCTGTTGGGACTCGAATTCTAGGTTTATTCTGAAGGTTTGCCTTAGAGGTAATGACAGTTTGCCACACATTTCACAGTTTATCTTAGATTGTCAAATTCCTTTAGGCACAGCAAGGCTTTAACTATCAGGGTTTTTGATTTTTGTTCTTTTGTAGTTCCAGAAATGGAATCTGGGCCTCACACATAGTAGGCAAGTGCTCTACCACTAAGCCAAACTCCCAGCCCAATGATCAATTTTGATCATGAAGAAGCAGTGGCACAAATTGCTGAACCAGAAATGTTGACTAAATTCAATCTACTCAAACCACTTATTAAGCATTTATTATATATGTGTGGAAGACAAAGGTGGATAAACTCACAGCTCTGACAATAGGCAGCACACAGCGGGAAAGGGCACATATAAAATATGTGGGTGTGGTAGTGCACACCTGTAATCCCAGCAGCTCGGGAGACTGAGGCAGGAGGATTACAAGATCAAGGCCAGCATAGGCAGCTTAGCAAGGCTCTAAGCAATTTAGCAAGATCTCGTCTCAAAATAAAAAATAAAAAGGACTGGATATGGTGCAGTGTTTAAACACCCTAGGTTCAATTTCCAGTATCAACCCCCCACACACACAAAAAAAAATTGACAGTAAAGTTATAAGGAGACAATACATATGTGTTTAGAGTTATTTGGAGCATAGGGATGGACAATACACACTGGGAAAGGCATTTTGGAGGACGTGGCATTTGAGAAAGGCCATGTAGGCTGTTGAAGGGCCTTTTAGGATAAATATCTTAGGATATGATGAAACTGTTGTGTTTTCAAGTTCTTTACAAGGGGCATGCACTAGCTGGCTTCTACTTTCCTTACCTGAACATGTTCCTGTTTTTTCTCTGGTGTAGCCACCCTGGCCACTCTCAGTTCCTGGTACCCTCTTTCCTGCCACATTTTTACATATTTCTGTTTCCTCTGCCTAGAGCCATCATTTCCGCCACTTAGTTACCTGGATAACTCCTAACTGTCCTTCAGACCCCAGTGCATGGGCCACTTCTCATGGTAACCTTCCCTGGCTTCTCTGATGAGATTGAATCCTGTTGCACAGACTCTCATAGCACTGATTTGTATGATCACTTGAGCAATGTCCGCTGGTCCAGTGGATCATAAGCTCTTTGAGAGCGCCATTGTGTGTATTTGCTCACTTTTGTATTACTTGCACCTAGTGCAAACACCTAATGGATGCTTAATAACTAGATGTGGAATGAATAGATAAATCAATATGATTAAGGGAAATAGAGAGGTTAAAATAAAAAACAGGGGTTGGGGTTATGGCTCAGCGATAGAGCATTCACCTCCCATGTGGGAGGCCCTGGGTTCGATCCTCAGCACCACATAAAAATAAATAAATAAGTGTATTGTGTCCAACTACAAATAAAAAAATAAATATTAAAAAAAAAAAACAGCAGGCATGTTTGGAAACCAGTGACAATCTGGTTTGACTGAAGAAATAATCCTCAAATTTATGCTCTGAGGCTATGATAATGAACAAGTTGTATAGAAATATTTTTTCTGGTAAAATTAAATGATGGCTCTATTTCCTCAATGCATAAAACCCAATATATTAGTAGATAGAGTTCTCTACTTAAAGTTTCTCTCCTATATAAATTTCTTAAACACTTGAAGACTGTTAGATTGTTGTTTTCCCGGCTCATAAGTAGCAGTGAACAACAGAATAAATCAATATGCAGCAAATAATATTAGGAGAAAAAAGTTAATCATGATTAATTTGACAGCATGATCATTACAGACATGAGCTCATGGATACTGTGTCATGCATACATATAGCAGTAATGTTTTTCATGAGTTGAAATTGTCTGTACTTGATATGATCCTTTTTCTACCGCAAATATGTACAAATGGTTGATTGGCACCAAACATTTATTAAAAAAAAAAACCCTAGATAGCCTGAAATTTTATAATTTTGCAACAGTATAGACAAAACATCTAAATGGTTAAATGAATTTTTTATTTTTTGTCCAATTTTTTCAGAATTGTGTATGCCTTCAGTAGCCTAATATCACCATGGAAACTTTACATTAAATATGTATGTTTTGCTTTTTTTTGCCACATATAAACGATTGTCAATGACTTGGGATTTAAATATCATAATTACAAGAATGTAGTCTAATTGTTCAGAGAATTTTACTTATTTTTGTGTTGTTATTAGAGTTTTATGGTTTTCTATTTTCTAATTCTAGGGTTTCTACTAAGTAGATTGTAATTCAAAACTCTAATTTGCTCTAGGATTTTTTGGTCTATCATATTTTTTCCCCTGCAGTATTCATTTTATTCTTTTTTCTTCCTCTATTTTATCTAATAATTAAATTATCTTATTTGGCTTTATACTGAAATAATCCAATATATTATACTGACCTCACCAAAGCTCGACATATGTACAGCATTTACTTAATTGAACCTTTCTGGCTTGTCTTGTTCTATATTTAAGCCTCCATTATGCAATGCTATTTACTTGATTTATTGGGTTTGGCTTACATGTTTTATAAATTGTGACTGTTGGGAAAATTTTAAAGAGATTGATTTGGCCTGATTGGGGAGTTTTATACTGAGGACTCATTGCCATTGAAGTTATATTTGTTTAAAAAAATATCCATTTTAATAAGGACCTTGCTCTAGGAGTAAATAACACTGGCTCCCAGAAGCTAGGACAAAGGGTCTCTTCCAATTTTAGAGTCTCTTTTCCAATATTAGAATTGGATAAAGTCTCAGGTCTCTGTGATACCAAACGCCAGGGTGAGGGATTGGAAATTCAGTCACCAAGATGTTTCAGAACATCTGAATAGACAGCATATGTAGGCCCTAAATTTAAATGGTTTTCTATGTTGCTCTCTTTCCATTCAGAAATTTGGGTTTCTGCTGAAGTTTTTTCTAATGGCTTACATTCTGTTTTCTAAGGCTACCTTTATGTACAGTAGGTAGAGTAACAGTAACCTCATTAACAAAGTCTAACAGGATTACTACGTGTAGGTCCTTCAATATCTTCTGATGAAAGAGACTAGTTCAATATATAATTTTGTATGTCTTTTTGCTAAACTTGGTATGCCAACCACTGTGCTAAGTGCTAAGGAATCAAAACTGAGTTAATCCTGGCACAGGGGTGCTAGCCAATAATAGCAACTTGGGAGGCTGGGGCAAGAGGATTTTAAGTTCAAGGCCAGTCTGGGCACCTTAGCAAGACCCTGTCTCAAATTAAAATAATACAAAGGGCTGGGGATGTAGTCATGCCCCCACCCCACCACTACCCC